>NC_090725.1:204762762-204850262 GCF_036898095.1 Palaemon carinicauda | reverse complement strand
TCCTCGCTGAACTTTTTTCAGTATATGGACTTTGAGAGACTCCGCTCATACACTGGTTGGAAATCCTCTAGAGTCTTCAATAAACATTATGCGAAGTAAGTGCACGACTTGAAACATTTTGAGGTGGCGGCAGGTAGTGTTGTGAAACCTGTCGTCTAGTGCTGCGATGAACCGTGAACTGTTTGGGACTTTCAGTTTAGGTGAAAAGGTGTTAACACCTTGCAGTGTAATACCTTTTTATCAAGTGTCACCTTGGTGACACTAGGACTGTTCTTTATAGGTGCAGAATCATACCAATGACACCAGTGCCATGTTTACACTTGTACGCATTGTTGATACTTACCCAAAATTTACAGTGAAATTATCTTAATAATTTTTCAACTGATTTGGAGTGGCTAATGATATTTCTTCCCTTTCAGGTGATAAGTATATATACCTTTTATATGTTGGATGTATAATACTGATTCTAATTTAATACACTAGATATTATATTTATGTTGTCTATTCAAATAAATGTTGAAGATGTATTTGCATCTTATTCGCCCCAAAGTAGCTGAATAAAATTAGACGGAGTTTTTTTACCTAATTTCCTAAAGTAAAGTATATACTTGAAGGTGCATATACATGTGAACAAAATAATTGAATGATAATTATATTTGTTCCAATATATATACAAACCTTGCTGCTTCTATAGTTGAGAATGACATTTCCCTGCAGGGGGCCGGAAGACCTATGGCTGTTCCATGCTTAGTGGATATGATGTATAACGGTACCATCATATATTTATGTGGTCTGGATGACCACATAGAAGCTCACCCAAGGTTAAGGCACTTATACAAACCCACAGATACAGTACTTTCAAGTAATTCTCTGGTAAGCTTCCATCAGGATGACATGGCTTGAGCCCAAAAAATGGATTTTAAAGCAAAGCGAAAAATCTATTTTTGGGTGAGATGGTCATGTCGTCCTCATGGACCCACCCTCCTTTTCTAAGAAAAGGATTGTACAACAATCCCCACCCGAAACTACTCCATCTGTAGCCACCATGCTTTAGCTACAAGGAATGGGTAGCCATATTGGACCCTGTAGTAGTACGGGAAGGGGATCCACTGGGTAACCTTGATGACGGCTCCCCTTCAATTTCGCCACTCTTCCCCCTCAGAGCGAAAACTCTATTTGGGGTGAAGATTGCCATGTGTCGTATCAAGAAATACGTCCCCTGATATTATGCGATATCCTTAAGAGTTATTTAAAGGATACTCGCACCAGGAGTTAGAATTCTGGAGACCTAGGGTCGATTCTCTGGGAGTATCACTGTAGCCAAATATTCCTTAGAAAGATGTCTAAAGGAACCTTCAATCATGGCCATCTCACCCAAAATTGTTTTTTCGCTTTGCTTCAAAATCTGTTTAAAAGTCCGAAATTAACTAAATAAAGGCGATTTTATATCATGCTTTTCCTAACCCTCCAAAAAGCATGCCACCTAAAACAGAAACCATTGTTTTATTTACGTTCATCTCCAATCATAACGAACGCATTTACACATCTATGTGTAGGTTAGTATTTGCAGAAACAGGTATCTTACCAAGTATTGATTATATAATGATTTGTTATTACTAATGTTGTTACTTTTTTCTTAGAACTTCAAAATGAATGAAGTGAATGCAGTTTTATACAATGTTTTTCCTAGACTCACCACCTAAAACAAAAATCTTTCAACTGCTTAAGTTCGTTGCCCAATCATAATGAACAAATTTATACATCTCTGTTTAGGTTAGTTTTTGCAGCAACAGATATCTTACCAAGTATTGATTATATTACAGTATAGTTTTTTTATTACTAATGACGTTTCACTTACTTTATTCTTAGAACTTCAAAATGAATAAAATGAACGCAATTTTAAATAATGTCTTCCTTAAACAAGCCGCAAAAAATGGAAACCTTTAGTTTGTGTAATGTTTCATTGCCGATCATAACAAACAAATGAACGCACTTACACACTAATAATCAAATTGATAACTAATGATACTAAGAGCTCTTAGTAAATACTATGTTACTGTATTACAGAATTTTACTTATTGTATCCCACACACATCGCAAAACATTAAAGGGATTTTGACGAAGGAAAAATCTATTTCTGGTCTTACCTTTTTGGGAGGTAGAACCAGCTTGTGCCGTGCAAGGTCCCACTGTATGCCTAACCATTCGAAGCGGTCTGATGGAAGTAGGCGGGATTTTTGGAGATTGACCCGAAATCCCAGGTTGGCGAGAAAACGAAGTACTTTCTTCGTAGCTCTGTTGCACTCCAGGGCTGACCGAGCCCAAATAAGCCAATCGTCCAGATAAGCAACGATCTGAATCCCTTGGTTCCTGAGTTGTTCTAGCACCGTCTCTCCTGTATGCCTAACCATTCGAAGCGGTCTGATGGAAGTAGGCGGGATTTTTGGAGATTGACCCGAAATCCCAGGTTGGCGAGAAAACGAAGTACTTTCTTCGTAGCTCTGTTGCACTCCAGGGCTGACCGAGCCCAAATAAGCCAATCGTCCAGATAAGCAACGATCTGAATCCCTTGGTTCCTGAGTTGTTCTAGCACCGTCTCACCCAGTTTCGTGAATATCCTGGGTGCAATGTTGAGGCCGAAGGGCATGACTTTGAATGCAAAGGCTTTCCTGCCTAGACGGAAACCTAGGTAAGGAGAGAAGTTTCGAGCTATTGGTACGTGATAATAGGCGTCGGTAAGATCGATAGAGGTGGTGACGGCCCCACGGGGAAGCAGGGTACGTACCTGAGAGATGGTCAACATCCGGAACTTGTCGCAGAGGATGTAAGAATTTAGCTTTGACAAGTCCAGGACCACTCTCAATGCCGACGAGCCTTTCTTCGGAACTGTGAACAGGCGGCCTTGGAACTTCAGCGATCGAACCCGTTTGATTGCTTTTTTCTGTAGTAACTCGGTGGTGTACTCTCTCAGAATGGATGTGGGTCTCTGGAAGAAGGTCACTGGTGGAGGAGGGGAACCTTGTGACCATTTCCACCCCAAGCCTTTGGAGACTATGCTGTGAGCCCACGGACTGAAGGTCCAACGGTCTCGAAAGTGGTAAAGTCTCCCCCCTACCGGAACTATATCATTGCGAGGGAGTGAATCTAGGTTCTTTCCCTCCTCGAGAACCCCTTGTCCTAGGTCCGCCTCGTTGACGGAACTGTCCTCTAGCCCTGTAGCTACCTCTCTGGTGTCCACGAAAGGGACCTGAGGGTCCGTAGCTAGGGTTGTATGCATTCTCACCGGCCGTCACAGGCCGCCCCAGAAAAACCATTTTGTTTGCCTTTAATCAACAATAGCAAACTGCCACTAATGACTTTATGACAGTTTACGATAATTCTAAACTGTTACGAAATAATTTTTGACTTCAATTGTAAGTCAGTTTGATTTCATATCAACTTGTACCCACATCAATTATGGATCCACTAACAAAAAATTAAGAAAGTACTAGACTAGTTGTGGATTAAAAGTTATCGAACAATTGGGTTACCGCTATAATGTTTGATGTAACAAAGATGATGTGAGATTGGAGAAAGTAAGGATAATTTAAACTATGATGGATTTTTAATAAAAATTAATATTATGCTGATCTAAATTTTATTACTACCACCATTAACACTCGATAAAATTATCGAAAGGTTAGAGAAAGCTAAAGGTTGCTGAGAATGTAACTAAAGCTCTATGTTTACATTTTGTTAGCTGAACTAGCATAGATAAAACCTCATTTTATTGTTGATATGGAATTTTTCCTCAAATAGTTATTTATTATGAGATTATGCCAGTAAAATGTGAGGTAAATATAGTTTGTATACATTTATTATCAGTCATCCTTTTAAATTGAAAGTTATTGAACAATTGGGTTGCCGGTATAACGTAGGATGTAAAAGAGATGGTGCGAGATTGGAGAAAGTGAAGATAATTTGAATCATGATGGATTTTTAATGAAAAAATTAATGTTATTCTAATCTAAATGTTATTGCTACCAATAATATTAACACTATCATTAGAATTACTGAGAGGTTGGAGAAAGATAGAGATTGCTGAGAATGTCCCATAACTCTGTGTTAACATTTTGTCAGCTAGACGCACATAGATAAAATGGTTTGGTTACATCTATTATCAGTCACAATACCTAGAACTACCAATATATTTGAAAAGACAATAGATTTGATAAGTTTTGTGGTGCTTAACTCACAGACTTTGAACGGCTTCAGAGTTGCATAATATTTATTTTTGAAAACTAGTGACTGCATAAATGGGGATTCGCACAATTCCAACACGTATAATTTGTGACCATACTGAATATACCATGGTGCAATTTATGGGGTTTGAAGTTGAATCCTAACAAAACTCAAAGTATGATTGATTGTAAGTAGGTGAAGGATAGTGGCTCCTCAACATCCAGATCTCAGCTTTGATAATGTTTCTTCAACTTTGTATGACTTAAAATTTTAGGTGTGATTTTTGACAACAAAATTACTTTTGAGAAACACAATAGGTCTGTCTTCTTCAATTGCACAAAAAATAGCTTATTGAGAAAGTCTTTCAAGACTTTTGGTGATCAATCTATTCTAAAGAAGTGTTTTAATTCTTTCATTTTACCTTATTTCGAGTATTTTTTTTGTACGGTCTACAGCTGCTGATTCTCATATTAATTTGTTGGATAGGAACTTACGGTCTATTAAATTTCTTATTCCTGATCTAGATATTAATCTCTGGCACCGTCGAATAATTAGATCATTATGCATGTTCCATTAAATTTTTTATAATTCTGACCATCATTTACATTCAGATCTTCCAGGACAGTTCCATCCTGTTCGTAATACTAGGCATGCAGTTAATTCTAATAGGGTTTCTTCACCATGAGGCTAAATACTACACAGTACTCTAGAAGTTTTATTACAGCTGTGACCAAGTTGTGGAATGATATTCCTAATCGGGTAGTTGAATCCGTAGAACTTCAAAAATTCAAACTTGCAGCAAATGTTTTTATGTTGAACAGGCTGACATAAGTCCTTTCATAGTTTATATATATAAAATATCAGTTTTATTATTGTTAATGTTTTTAGAATATTTCATTTTAATTGTTCATTACTTCTTATATCGTTTATTATTTCCTTATTTCCTTTCCTCACTGTGCTTTTTTCCTGTTGGAGCCCTTGTGCTTATAGCATCTTGCTTTTCCAACTAGGGTTGTAGCTTAGCTAGTAATAAAAACAATAATAACAATAATGTTGATCAGGATCAACTCAACATTATGGTAAATGCACAAAAGCATTTCATGCACTAAAACAAAAGTTGGTTCTAATAGCCTTTAATGCCTAATTCAGAAAGCTAAAGAATAGTTCTCTCCTATTTAATGTCGGCAAAAACTATTATTTTCAGCTGGGTTCCCTCTGATGTCTGAATTCATGGGAATGAGATAGCAGAAAATGAAGAGAAGGAAATTGCTCTAAATGAAAATGGTTTTATGAAAAGGGTTCCACACTCTTAAGTAATATATTTCAAGAAAATGGCAAGCGAGATGGTTTTTTCCCCTCTCAATGATAATAAGAAACATAAAAGCACGAGGAATAGTATTAATCCTCAGCTTCAATGTTTTAGCAACCCACAAGTTGAGGTCTTTTTAAGCAAACTGTAAATATATCCCTCTCACACGTAAATATATTCCATTTGGCAACATTGACCAATGCGTGCTCATTGTTACAAATTACTGTTGATTAAGCTTATTCTGGTGTGCTGGTGAGAATTTATAAATCAGGGTCGTAAATACCATCTCTGGTAAATCAGTCACAAATATTTCAGATGTATTTAGATGAGATTTTATTTTATCTTTATTTTTAATTTATTTTTTTAAAGGTATGTTATAAGTGAATGTGTTTCTTAACATGCTTCATGCAAATGTGTTTTTTTTAAATAGTTCAAAAAGAGTTCCTGGTCCTAGCCTAAAATTCGTAATCTAATGCAATCTAAACCAACAGAAATAGTTTCAAAAGTTGCTGAAAAATATTCTACATCAGGAAAATATTCAAGAAAAGAACAATCTTCCTTCATTAAATGTAAATCCTCCTTTTGGATACTGCTAGATCAAGAGGAACTAGTGGGACAAGAATTGGAAACAAGAGTAACAAGCACAATGAGCCTGCGATTCATATGGCCTAGAAGCATAAGACAGGTGGTGAAATTGGTTGATTTGGAAGCATGAATAACACTAGAATGAAGGGTAGCATTAGTGAGAGTTTCTGAGTAGCCACTGACAAGACATTCAGAGAGGAGAAAAAATATTAGCAAAAAATTTAAAAGGGCTGTATGGATGTAAATTTGAGGTGCTATTGGTGAGATCATCAAATGATTCACAGTGATATTTGTAGTAGGTAGGGACAGAAGTTTCCTCTGCCCTAAAAGGGTTAGTGCAAAAATCTAAGGTGCGAGACTGTCTGACACAAAAATCAAAAGAACTCTGGGGAAGTATGGATATGTTCCTATGGCCACACTGAGCGTTTTACAGCGCTCACATACTAAGCATGAGAGTTCTAGACACTTAAAACAACTTTCTTGCTTCTTTTCTTGTTAAGCCTAATTGTGTTAGCATTTACCTTGGCGTCATGCAAATTGTCACCAATTATGGCACAAAGATCATGGAGTGATTTACAAAAGCATGAGTGTCTCTGATGCAAAAGGGGCAGTAGTGTGAGACTCTTAAGCCTTAATATTTTACAAAAGCATGAGTGTGTCTGATGAAAAGAGGCAGTCGTGTGAGCCTCTTTAGACAAACTTTTTCTTTAAGGATTCAGAACTTAACAAGAGAGCTAGTATTCTTGCTAGTAATATGAGACAACTTGCGCGAAAAGAAGCTCTAGTGTAAACCTCTAGCCTCAAAATTATCTTTAAAGGAATCAGATCTTGATGGAAGAGCTAAAACAGTTCTTGCTAGTAATATAGAATAACTTTCCTGAATAGGGGATACATAACTCCTCCCCACAAATGCAATAATTGGCACAATAACTTCAATTCTGAGGTCCTAACATCAAAATTCAAATGAGCACTATCAGCTTTTGTTGATATTGCCTAACTAGGATGTTTACACGTACAGTATGATTTACTCTATGGCCAACATTGTTTACATTGAAAACCTCTCAAAATCAACCATGGATGGCTAGCCATCCTGAATTTCCTCTAGCTTTGCAAATAAAAATTTAACCTTGGATGACTCGCCGTCCTGTCTTTCCCTACAGCTTTGCAAATAAAAATTTAACCTTGGATAGATAGCCATCATGTCTTTTCTTCTAGCTATGCAATAAAAATATAACCTTGGATGTTTAGCCATCCTGTCTTTTGGTCTAGTTTTGCAAATAAAAATATAACATAGGATGGCTAACCATCCTGTCTTTTCCTTTAGCTCTGGAAATAAAAATTACCTAATGCTGCCATTATGTCTACCTCACACTCACTGGAAAAACCTACTGAATTCAAACATCTAGATGTTGGTTCTACTAACAATTGTATTTTTTTTCTATTTCTGCACTGAAAAGTTCAAACTTTAAATTTGATGCACCTGGTATATCATTTGGAAGAGAAGGACTAGTACGGGACATCTGTGATGAAGAGGGAGAAATGGAAGCATGAGAATGAAGAGGGAGTCATACTAGCAACATTAAATTGTGGATAAACTACGCCAACAGAGCAAGGAGTAACAGTGACCAAATTAGAGCCCCCTAGAAAGGAACTATCTGATAAGTAAGAAACATCATACTTATTCATCTTCACCTTGCTCCCTATTTAATCTAGATCTCTACTCATCACATTTATCCTGAATTATGCATTCTTTGCCTGTACAGGAGATGCATATCTTATACAGGTTAAACTTGATAAAGACCACATAGTCTTATTTCAGAAGACATACAGTACTTGAATAATAAGTTAAAACCTTAATAAACCACATTAACAAGAAGAACTTGAAAAGTGATAAATCCACTAAATGATCAAGTACCACAAAAAGAGATATCAACACAGGCTGAAAAAGCAATTACTGGTAACATCATTTCAAACATTGTCCAGATATGGGAGGGGTAGTCATACAAATCTCCTACCAATCATCTAACCTTTTAGTTTTCCCATCAAAATTGTGCTTTCAGAACTTATAGGAAAATTAATGTTGGGTAAGACTAATTGTAATAGAAATAAAAGTTATTTAAGACTAACATAACTAACAAAATGAAATTAATAAATACGTTCAAGTGGCCAAGCACAGCTCGTAATGGTAGATATACAATCAAATTTAAACCAATGGATTCACAACCATGAATGGCTCAATTTTCAATTCTCAGCTTATCAGAAAATATCCTTTGAGCAAGACCTAGCAACATAATTTCATTAATATGCCCATAAAATTCACATTACAATTTACAAAACTGGTATCTTTCTATTATTCATCTATAAACACGTGGGAACATTTAGGTGACCAAACGGACACATTCCTTAATGAGATATCTAAATCAAAAGAAAAACAAAACTTACTCTATTTTGGCTGTAAGAAGGATGAGTGACGGATTGAACAATAAAGCTTTTATCCTTGAATTTGTATTGAATAATATCTTCAAGTCGGTCAAGACATGCTTTCTTATAAAAACTTGTGACCTCACCACGAGCCCATGATTTTGTTTCATCAAGTACTGCAGTCCTGATGAACAAACCATCCTTCAACAATTTTTTCCCCTGTTGATATAAATATTAGGCAGTTTAGTAAATATTTATCATTAAAAATTTATAGAATAAATAATATCTATACAATAATTAAAAGTTTTCTTTGACAAAATACCCCCAAAATATCTAATATACTTATTACAGTTCAACTAAATATCATTGCATTTAGATAACTTCAGCAGTAAAAGCCCTTCAAATACAAGGAATATTTGAATCTTATATTAGAACACTTGAGGATATCTATACAGGAAGTACAGCAATACCAAAACTACATGAAAATGGTGAGAAAATTCCAATTCAACAAGGAGTTAGATAGGGAGACCCCATCTCTCCTAAATTATTCACAGCATGCCTACTGTAGAAGTTTTCTTTTTTAAATTTACATTGAGAAAATGTAAGAATTAACACTAATGGGGAATACCTAACAACTTAAGGTTAGAAACAAAAAGTGATAAATTGGGGAGGGGAAGAAGAAAGGGCCTTCAACCATTTGAAAGCTGCCTTAACTAACAATGAATTACTCGCATATCCTAGATTTGATCGCCCGTTTTTAGTGACAACAGATGCGAGTAGCGTAGCTATTGGTGGCAAAGTTTCTCAACGAGATGATAAAGGCAGAGAGCGACCCATTTGTTTTGCTTCCCGGGCGTTAAAAGGGGCAGAAAAGAATTATAGCACATCCGATCGAGAGGCTTTGCCTATCCTTTGGGATCTAGGGAGGCATCAGTTCTTTTTATTAGGTCAGTCGATTGAGTTGCAAAGTGATCATTGCCCCTTATGTGATTTGTATTATAAAAATTATTTGACCTCTCATCAAGCGAGATGGATTGAGAGATTGTTAGAGTTTAATAAATAGGGTTTTGACCACATAGAAAGTAAAGCTAAAAGGGTAGCTGATGCTCTCTCTAGAGGTGCAGTAATAGGAGTAACAACTAGGGCACAAAAGAGGAACGAAGAACATAACCAAAATATTGAAGATCCCCATCAAAAGAGAGAATAGAGAACGGGATGAAAATTTTCCCGATGAGCATTCAGAAAACGGGGTGAGAGAGAGAGTAGACTCAGGAGAGCGAGAGAAAGAGAGAGAGAAGGAGATACGAAAGGTGAAGGGGAATATATGTGGGTGACCGAGGACATGACCAGGGGTGTCCAGAATGAATACCCTGATGATGCAGGTTTGATTGACTTGGGAGGTTGGGACATGAAAGAAGTCCGAGAGGGACAGAAAAAAGAGGAATGGATGGAAAGTGCGAGAGCAGTGATTAAAGGGGAATCGGAGAGTTATCCGTCATTTTTGAATGTGCCTCGTGAGAAATTTTTTCATTGAAAATTATGTCTTATTGTGCTTACGAGAAGAGGGGAGGGGAATTGTGTGCACGGGTAGTTCTTCCTCCCTCTTTAATTAAACGAGCGATCCACATTGTACATGCAAGTCCGTATCCAGGGCATTTAGGGATTGATAGAACATTAAGGAGAGCACGTGCATCCTTCTTTTGGTTAGGAATGAAAAATCTATAGAGAATTATAAAAAAGGTTGTCATGCTTGTAACTGTTTCAAAGAAAATAAAAACACTATACCGGAAGCATGAAAGTGGCCTGTGGTTCCTATTAAATTTTATAGAGTGCATATGGATGTAGTAGGACCATTTCCTACTGGGTTAAAACAACATAAGTACATATGTGTATTTGTGGATGCATTTACTTGGTACACTCATATGCAATGTTGGATAAATCTGTAAGTTCATTAGCCCAGGCGCTGTGCCCTTTTATTACTAGGTTTGGTTGCCCCAAAATTTTGATAAGTGATAATGATCTTGAGTTTATAAATAAGGTGGTGAAATCGGTCACGGACTTGATGAAAATTGAACACTTTTCAGTGACCGCATACAGGCCTTCAGCAAATGGATTAGTGGAATCGCATAATAGGGAAGTAGTGCGAATTTTACGTTACTTAGTGGCTGATGACCCCCTTCATTGGCACGCCATGCTTCCTAGAGCTGAGCTAGCTTTGAACATTGCATATAATGCTTCGCTCAGGGACACGCCTTTCTTTTTAGTGCATGGACAGGATCCTGCGTTACCATATACGGTACTCATTAATTCGCAACAATTGCCAAATTATTCAACTGAGCAATACCGTTTACTGTATATCTATTGAATCTATTGAGGAGAGTAATGAACACCACTGAAAGGTTTTT
The DNA here is from genome assembly GCF_036898095.1 of Palaemon carinicauda. Lineage (NCBI taxonomy): Eukaryota > Metazoa > Arthropoda > Malacostraca > Decapoda > Palaemonidae > Palaemon > Palaemon carinicauda. The sequence goes on along the minus strand of NC_090725.1, from coordinate 204,839,321 downwards.
GAAGAGCTAATGAAAATCACGGCTCAAAGTATGTGGGTCGGTTCAAAACCGCATCGGTAAAAGTATTTGTGGGTGATCGTGTGTATATGAAACGATTACAACCTAGGAAACAGAAGCTAGAGCCAGCGTATTTGGGTCCGTACCGAGTAAAGATGGGTACGTCTAACACAGTTGTGATACAAAGCATTGTTAATGGCGCACTGTCTGAACATCATCAGGCACACATACATGTGGTACCTGAAGAGGTAGTTTTCAAAAGTGTTCCTCCTTACCCCTGCATACGTGACATCCCTCGAGTTGATGAGTAGAATTTTTTTTCCATTACTGTTGTTGTTGTTTGAACAGACCTCAATTCTTCTTTCAACATGTTTTAAATAAACGTGATGATAACAAAGTGTTATGTTGATGCTTAATGTATACGTAAAATGTTGTAATTTTCCTGAGTGTGGAATTACGTATAACATTGCTGAGTGAAACTAAAAATAATCAGAGGTTAAATAGGTCAAGTGAGATCCGTCAGGCGGATACTGTATTATTAATGTATTTATATAATTCCTGGTTGCTGGGGCCGGGGCGGTTCCCAAATGGCAAGTGGCTGCGGGATTAAAGTTCAGCTTTGAGGATAGGCAGTGTTAGAGAATGTGTAGATGTGAATACCTTATACTTAATGTGATGAGAGAAGGGCGGGAAGATGAATGATTTTCTCGGAAAAATGGCTAGTGGCCACCGGTTGAAAGTTGCAAGTGCAAGTGTTGTAGTGATTTAAATAAATGGTGAAACGGTGGTGGTGAGTTGTGTTGCAAAATTGTGCCATAAACCCAGACAAGTAAAATCAAGGGATGAAGGAATATCTATTCCTACCCCTGTCCTGCCCAAGAAGCCCGTACTGCCCGCAACCAGAGGGAGGTTATTGATGAGGTTATGTAGACCTGATGTTATGATTTTTTTTCACTTTGGGTATTCTGTGTTTTGGTTGCAGAGGTCTTAAGAAGAAATGACTGTAATTATTTATATTGTGTTGTGTACATTTTTACAGTGCATGCAATATTTAATTTTTTTTAATTTTTTTGTGGAAGATGTGTTATTTCTTTTAGTGATTTCTATATATAAATATATATAAATATATATATATATATATATATATATATATATATATATATATATATATATATGTATATATATATATTTATATATATATATATATATATATATATATATATATATTATGTTGCATTTCTGTTTAGTACATGCCATGCCTATTCCGGGTTGGAGTGTCCTCCACATTTTATAGACTACTGAGGGCGAGTGCGCACCTCCTCCCGGAGTGAAGAGCTTGGGGGGAGTAATGTCCTAATTCATGTATATGTGTGTGTTATTCGTCAAGGTAAATGAACTCGATATTCACGAGAATTCCACAAAAACCCATGTCTCAGCATGTTTTGCAATGGTTGCATTTTGGTAACAAAGGGAGTTTTCAGTTGCCAGTGAGAGCTGGAGTTGACAAGTCCCTCACCTGAGAGGGTAGTTGTGTATAGTGTACTTATGAACAAACCTTTTGTAATAAATAAAGAAAACCCATATGCCGACATCTCATTATCCGTCTGCACGGGTCATACATACACACACACACACACATATATAGATATATATATATATATATATATATATATATATATATATATATATATATATATATATATATATATATATGTATATATATTTGAAAAACTCTTTTGATGATTTCCATTCTGTGTAAGACTGTAAGCCTTCAAAGGACATGTACTGGAAAAATTTCAAGGAAGAGGCCCCTTTCCTAGGGTCATGACCCAATGGCATACTATCAGGGTCAGCCCTTTTGATAAAATAGGTGAGTTTGGACCTTATCGGTTTCAGAGATAGATTAGATCTTGATGTTTCCCCTTTAAAAAGTTGTCCATCCTTAAAGGCCCCACTCTTTAACAGGTAGGCTTTAAGGCATTCCACGGGGCACAGAGAAGGGTCTTCTTTTAGTGGAACGCTCTTCCAGGGTTCCTGTTTTGTGGGAAGTTCATTTTCAATCAGGAATGCAGAATCTGGGTAAAAATTTACTTCCCCTGATTCTGAGAATTCAATGTGGCCATAATCCCTTGAAAGTGCCAAAATCTTGCTGACTCTAGCACGAGAGGCATCAGCAAGCAAAAAAATTTACTTTTAGTTAAGATCCCTCGAAAAGGAAGTGTCATTATCTACGGAAGCGGCTAAGTCCAAGACTTCATCCAATGACCATGAGATGGGCTTGGGAGGAGCATTTTGTTTCAATCTAGCACAAGCCTTTGGGATCTTATTGAACAGCTCGCTATTGAGTTCAATATCAAAAGCAGAAGCGACAGGTCTAGTTAGTGCCAATTTACAAGAAGCAATAGTTGTAGAGGCTAAACCTTGTTCATGTAATGAGATAAAGAATAAAATAGAGAAGTCTATAGTAATGGAAGAGGGCTGATATACTCCAACGAAATTCATCCATTTTTTCCATTAAGACAAGTATTGCCGTTTCACTGTAGCGGACTTGTATTCTCTTATAAAATTAATTCTCTCCTTCGCAACTCCAAACTTTCTTTTAGCCGCTAGAGCGAGAAAATCATGAGCTGAAGGTTTTTCGTTATCTACGAGGAAGCGAAGACAGTCTTCTTTTGAATATTCTGGGACAACAATGGGGACAGTAATCTGGCGAGGTTTGAAGTTCCAGAACAATAGGGTACCAATTGCTCATGGGCCAATTTGGGGCCACTAATGCTGCTGTCCCATTGAAAGTCCGCAAATTGTTCAAATCATTAAAGGGTTGAATGGTGGAAATAGATAAATGTGAGACCACTGTTTCCAATCCAGTGACATTGCATCCGTTCCCGTCGCTTCTGGATCCAAGTTTGGTGCTACATACCGGGGAAGCTTCTTGTTAAAGCTCGTCAAGAAAAGATCTATTTGCAGTTCTGGGACATGCTCTAGGATGAAACAGAATAATTTTACATCTAGAGACCATTTGGTTTCAAGAGGCCTGGATCTTGATAGTGCCTCCCCCGTCAGATAGCGAACCCCTACTAAGTGAACTGCTGAGAGATGCCATGTTCTTCGCTTTGCCAAAGAGAGAATGGATACAATTACACGGTTGACCTGAGGAGACCTTGACCCCTGTCTGTTCATGCAGGGGACTATTGTCTTGCTGTCAAGAAGTAATTTGATGTGTGATTTATTCCTTAGGTTCAGTCTCTTGGTTGACCACTGACCCTGTATCCTCTTGGAAGGGGAATGTAACCCCCAACCTTGTTTCGAGGCGTCCGTGTGGTTTGTCACGGCAGGAGGATACTGTAGAGGGAAGTGAGTCGACAAGTTCTTGGCAGTGGACTACGGTTTGAGCTGTTAGCGCAGTTTTGTGGCAAAGATCTCTCCGAGCATTTGATGCCTTTCTTCTCCAGACTCTGTTGGCATCTTTGAGTCTTGCTTTTAGAATTGGGTCTGTCATGGCAGCAAACTGCACTGATCCTACGACTCTTCCTTGTTGATGTCTGGTGAGTACTTTCGATCGAAGTAGATATCTGACAAGTTTGCTATCTAATTTCTCTTGCCTTGCAGTAGAGAAAGGATGTATGACTTTAGATTCCAGTGAAGCTCTAGCCACTGGCATTCTTGAGCTTGAGATAACCTGGACTTTTCGAGGCTGATTTGAAAGCCCAAAACTGTAGGAATTTCATGAATTCTTGAGCTGCTAGAAGACATTCCGACTTCGTTGCAGCCCAGACTAGCCTACAGTAGGTACACCATCACTTGAAGGCCTGTGTTCCTTAGTTGTTGGACAATGGCCTCAACTAGCTTTGTGAAAATCCTTGGAGTTAAAAAGAGCTTAAAGGGCATAACTCTGAATGCATAAGTCTTTCTTGCCAGTCTGAAACCAAGGTAGGGGGGGAAGTGCTGACCTATCGGAAGATGCCAATAGGCATCAGTACGGCGTCAATGACCTTAGATGTCATGATGCCAGAAAACCTCAAGTCAATCAATCAATCAATAGGCATCAGTAAGATCTAAGGAGACGGTGTAGCCCCCAAGGATAGTAGAGTCTGTATTTGTGTGATATTTATCATCTACAACTTATTGTTCAAAATGAATTCGTTTAGTGGAGACAAGTCCAGAATAGTCTGTAGTGTTCAAATCTTTCTTTAGCATGCAGAATAGCCGTCCTTGAAAGTTCATAAATTTTGTGCAAAGGATGACTCCCTTCCAGAGAAGATCCTGTACATAATCCTCCAAGAATGGGGTTGTGAGTTGGAAGAACCTCTTAAATTGGGGTGGTTTCTGTTTCCATTTCCAGCCTCGTCCCTTCAAGACAATGCTGTGGGCACAAGGATTGAATTCCCATTGATACTTGAAAAGATAGAGTCTTCCCTAACGGAAGCTCTTCATTGTGGTTTAAAAAGGAAAAGCCTCTTTACATGCTTTGGCTTTACCTCTTCGGCCTTTAGAGTGACCGCCTCTTCCAGATCTTCTGCAACCACTATCTTTTTTCCCTCGAGTCTCGGCCGGGCAAAATGTCGTAGTAGCTCTTTCATACACAGGGTTGAAGGCTGGAGACTGTGTCACATATTGCTGGGGAACCATGTACACAGTCTGGGGGAACCGTATACACAGTCTGGGGAATCACTACAACTGAGGCTGTTAGGGTAAGGAAGATTTTTCTGCCTTGAAAGGGTCTCCAAGGCTTTTTGCCTTTAGGTTGAGGTCCTTCTCCGGAGGTAAATTTCCTCTGGGAGAACATACCCAACTTTTTTAAGGCTCTTATTCTCCTGAGCCGCTCTGTTCATTACTTCGTTGACCACCTTCTGAGAAAAGAGATCCTTTCCCCAGATGTTCGAGTCAATCAACCTTTTAGGTTCATGCCTAATAGTGGCTACGGCTAGGACGTGCTCTCTGCATGCTCTTCTGGCTAAAAAGAAACCATGGAGATCCCTGTGGAAGGTAGCCAGACAAGTCTTTGCCAGGGCCAGGAAGAGATCTGATTTTGAAAATTATTATTAATACTTGCTAAGTTACAACCCTAGTTAGAAAAGCAGGATGCTATATTCCAGGGGCCCCAACAGGGAAAATAGCCCACTGAAGAAGGAAGCAAGGAAAAATATAATATTTTAAGAACAGATAACATTAAAATAAATATTTCCTATATAAACTATAAAAACTTCAACAAAAAAGGAGGAGAAATTAGATAAAATAGTGTGACCAAGTGTACTCTGAAGCAAGAGACCTCTGACACAGGACAGTGGAAGACCATGGTACAGAGGCTATGGCACTACCCAAGACTAGAGAACAATGGTTTGATTTTGGAATGTCTTTCTCCTAGAAGAGCTGCTTAACATATCTAAAGAGTCTCTTCTACTCTTATCAAGAAAAAAGTAGCCACTGACCAGTTACAGTACAGTAGTTAACCCTTTGGGTGAAGAAGAATTGTTTGGTAATCTCAGTGTTGTCAGATGTATGAGGGCAGAAGAGAATCTGAAAAGAATAGGCCAGACTATTTGGTGTACGTGTAGGCAAAGGGAAAGTAAAATGTAACCAGGGAGAAGGATCCAATGTAGTACTGTTGGGCCTAAGGCGGCATTGAGAATTAATCCAGGGAAGGATCAATAACTCGTCCATCCAGGCGATGATGCAAAGGCTAAGCCTCGACCTGAACCTGAACGGCCAGACTAGATGACCCACAAGCTATCATGTCCATCTAAATAGCAACTGAGGATATCTTAGATGCCAGGGAAACCTGGACTGGAAGGGAGCCATGTTCCACAGCAAGCAAGACAAGACTAGCAAGGCTAGGGGGGGAGGGGAGGGGAGACATAGAAATTGGTAAAGCAGTAGGGCAGGAAGGCCTAACTGTAGTATTAGAACTAGAAAATGTTGTTCCAAGGGATCTACAGTAAGTAGGCACAGAGAACGAGTCCTCACAATCAGCTGCCAGTATACCAAAAACTAAGAAAGGAAGCCTAGCAAATGGATAAGGCAACACGAAAGGAAGGTTTACTTGTCAATATTATAATAAGACTGGTTTCATACTAAGGGATCAACAGAGTGTAGACAGGGAACAAGTCCCTAGAACCAGTGCCGCCTAGCCAGACACCAAGGCTAAGTAGATAAGTGAAATACTGTCGCCCAAGGACAACTGTAAAACACCATCCACTGCTCCAAGAGGGTACCTTCAGGGCTGCAGCGCCCCACTATAACATATCAGTACCAAGAGAAGGGTGGCGGCCTCACAAGAACCATGTGGATACGTGGTAGAAGGTAAGGGTGCATTTGTATATATTAGCCAGTCTTGACCAAGGGCTGAGTGTAGGGGTTAGCACAAGTTAAGACTGATGAAAAACAAACATGCAAAATTTGGCAAAAGTCTAACCTATAATCATACCACAGTTGTAAAAGAATATATTTAACACACTTTTACAAGACTAGATAAGAATTAATATGCAATTCTAAGCGATTTGGAGAATTGAGCCACTGGCTTCGGCCATGCGTCACCCGCAGACAATCAACAGACGCTTAGCGCTAAAACACAAGGGTGGAGACGTGAAATTCTCCTCCAAAAAAGGAATTGGTACTCAACTTAAGCAATGAGGAAGAAGCAGAAGCATCCATGGTCTCAAAATCACTCTGAAAAACTTGAAAAAAAGCAGAAACTCCAGAAGCAAAATTGTGAAGATGGCACTGATAGAAGGAAATGGCAAACCAGCGAACAGTTTTTAGCACACTGGGATTGCAGTTGTAACAGCTCTCTTGTCCACATATCCAATCCTATCCTATATCCTTCGAGACAGGGTTTATTCAGGGAAGGATAGCCGTATCTTGTTTTAAACACGTCCCTGTTTCATAAACGATATCTCTCGGGATATTCGCTCAATGGGATAGAACCCTGTGATACTTCTCAGGCAAAATATTCTGGTATATCACTCACAGAAATATCGCAAGTAGAAAGCTGCCTTTGAGGAACTTCCAACAGGACGACATGGCTCGGGCCTAAAAATTATTCTATAATCACTTCACAATGAATGGAAATACATTTTGGTTGCTTAAATTGAAATACAATGGAGAATAAAGCAAACTTTTTAAAAATTTATTCTGTAATCAGCAGTAAAACAAACAAACTTCGGAATTTAGCTTATTATAGAGTAAGTAAGCAAGTATATCCGAAGGTGAGAGATCTTGTTTATAAGTTCAAGTAGCAGATCCACGGTCTCGTGGAGAAGGGGTTAACCCTAAAATCAGAACAGTTTGTAATCCACGGGAAAGAAAGTAAAAATCTCAAAATGTGAACAAAACGATAGAAATCGTAAATTAATTATCTCCGAAATACATGCTGCGTTTAGGTCATACACACCAGACAGTTTTTTATTAGGGCTCTGAATATAAGAACTATTTTTAATCTGAGGCTTGAGATGGTAGATACATACTATACAGTACTTGCCAATATTCTCAGAGGGAAAATTTGTTGCACAAGCAGGCCTTCTGTAACACTTCTGACTTCTTTACACCAATAAAAAGTACACCTTAATCTCTGTTATATTCTACTTATATAAGTTTTCCATTTTAATTTCTAAAACAAAAATTTTTGTAAAATCAAGTTAATAAACATTATTTCGCTTTCAATGACTCAAGCAATTATGATGCCTGATGGATGCTAATATATGAATCAACCAATCAGTGTTACTAATAAAGAGGCCACATGTTCATGCAGGCAGTAAATGTTCACTATAGAGAGATGTAGTACAGTGGTGAATGGGAAGATTAATTGTTTGTTATTTTCAAGGTCAATAAATTCTTGTTTCACAATAACAGTTATGTGAATTCCAGGTAAGATTTATCTAATAAACATACTTCTTTCACTGTAAATAAATATTTTTTTTTCACAAATCAATTATTTCACAAAAAGAATTTATGTTCCTGACAACTTCAATTACAAAAACCTTAATTAGCTAACTCTTTACCTTATGAACACCAATCCCCATCCAATGTAAAAAGTCCTTTGCTGCAGAAGCCCCACACTGTAAAAGGTATGCACCAATAAGCGCTTCAGTACAATCTGCAACACTTTTGTCAGATACTTCATGCTCTCTCCAAGGGTTGAAACATGATGATTTAGTAGGAGGCTTCATATCCTTAGTTTCATTGAGAATTTCATCGCCATCCTCTAATTGTTTTATCACCTGGATGAAATAGACAAACTTTACACATAACATAATAATCACACACTTTTCCTATGTTTTCTAAAAAATCTTGTTTCCTTAGAGTTTTATAAAGCAAAATTATCTGGGAAACTTCCAAATTATAGAAATAAGTTTAATTTTATATACAAACCCATAGCTACATTGATGCCCGACCCGGATAAATACCAGAAAAGAAAGCTTCCGCATTAACAGGTAAATTTAAATATGTTACAAAGCTTTACCCTGACAGAAATCCTGAATTTTAGCAAAATTTGTTACCCCAATACTTATCTGAGTCACATTTCTAATATTCTCCAAAAAATGCTAACTTTTCCACCTTGAAAACAAAACAAAAACGTTCTCCTTCTATTTCTATATCCCACCTCCTCCAGGTGGCTGGCTGACACATGGTCTCTTAGTGGGGGAGGGGAAAGAGACAAGCAGAGGTCGTAAGTCGCTCCCCTTAAAAAGTGCAAGGTACAGAAGAAGCAACTAAAAGTGGGGAGACCAAATAACAAGGCTTGGATGACTTGCATTTTGTTTTGGATTAGGTCAATGATGTTTTTGGTCCTGAGGTCAAAAGGTAACTTTGGACAACCTGTCATTTCAAACCTTGTTACTTATGGACAATGCTCCTGCTCATGCTCCAGGGATTAAAGGCAGCATAATGGAAGAGTTCAAACTCAATAGGATAAAATTCCTACTACCCAACGCCACTCCAACATTCAACCCATGGATCAGCTGGTGATCTAAAATTTCATGAAGCTTTCAAAGTCACCAAAGGGACCAAACTTGCCCTCCAAGAATTTTGGAAACATTTCCATATTTTCAACAACCTCAAAATCCTTGACAAATCCTGGGATTGGATCACCAACAGACCTCCTCAATTCTACTTAGTGAAAACTGTGGCCTGAATGTGTTCCTGAATGAGATTTTGAGAGATTCGAACCCGTGCAGGAGGTAGTTGACGATGAAACTGAGCCCTTGGGTAGGACAAATGGGATTCAAAAGGGACAATGATAACATTAACTACTTCCTTAAGGAATATAGCAAGCAGCTGAAGACCAGGGAGTTGATATAGCTGCATAAGGAGCAACAATAAGAGGCTGTGGCGGAGATTTCATCTGAGCAGGAGGGAAAGAATGATATGTGTCAATTTGAGCGAAATTATGATTTTGAAAATGTGGAAACCCTTGCAAATTTTTTAGAACTACATCACCCAGATAAGGCTTCAGAGAGGCGAGCAGCGAATCTAATTACCGACAATGTGAGGCCACAATTTCTTGTTATTTTAAAGAAAAGGCAAAAGCTATTGTCTATAAATATAAAGGTAACGGTAAAGATAAAGGTGTCTGGTTTCTATTTCATCAGAATAGAACATAAGCCATAAAAGCCCAATCCCCACTGAGGTGACAAACCACAGCAGTGGTCTCCCCTGTAAACAGCTTAAAGTCATGGTCACAGGCTGGGATCAATCTGCAGATTGCAAATGCTATGCGAACACGTTATTACTGTACTAGATGGGAGGCTACGTTCATTGTCAAAATTGAATGTACAGTAGCTGTAAAAAAAAAAAAGAAAAAAAAGACAACAAAGTATCCACAGAGCATTAATTAAATGATTCAGCTAGTGATAATGAATATAGTTTAAGAGAGACAACTCCCGATATTTTAACTAAAGTTCTCTTAGAAGGATATTATCTCTCTAAGCAATAAACCCCACCACCTCCTCCTCCTCCTCTCTCGTCTCCCTCACGACAGCCATGACAGTCCTCAAACTTAAAGTGAAAGTTAATTTGTCAATATTTTTATTTCTTATTGTGAATTATTAATTTATATTTATTTCTGACATTAGGGGTTATAAATTCTTCAATAATCAATATCTTGAAGCTTTAAAAATAAGTACAAATGTATATATATACAGTATGGATGTGTGGGATGCAGCAAGTTAATTTCCTTTACTTATGGGTAAAATTGTTTTAGGATACGTGCATTTTAGTAGGTGTGAGCTTGCTCTAAGTTTATTCCTTATACCCTGTCTTATTCCATATCATAATTCCATTTCTTGTTTGTTATTATCCTTATTTCTTTTCATCTTTAGTATTTCACACTACACTTCATATGCATCAATGTCATTTAATGCAAATTATGTATAAAGTAGGCAAAGTTATTTATTGTATAAAACTTTATGTACCATATATTTCCGCATACAAAACGACCTTTAGATAAGACGAGGTTAAAAAATACGGCAAATTTTAATTAACTTATCTCATATCTGCAAAATTACAAAGCCATCCATATATAGGCTATGTTTTGCAACAATAGGTATCTTATCAAACATTGGTTATAGAAAGATGATGTTATTTAAAAAAAAAAAAAAAAAAATTTACTTATTGTATCCTTACAAATTTAAAAAACCCAAAATAACTAGAAAAGAACTCGGAGAGTGCAGACCTCTAACACAGCAGCTTATTTCTAAAAACGAGAGTGCCTTTCCCAGAATCAATTAATCATTTACAGCTCTTTGCACGAGTTTAAAATCCCAGCAAATTTCATTACTTTATGATTAAAACTGTGGCCATATGGTTGATGACTGGAATTTGACCTTTTGCTTGACCTAGGACTAGACCTTGACCTTCGACCTTATCAGCTCTTTACCTAAGTTTAAAATCCTGCAAGTTTCATTACTTTAAGATTAAAATTACTGGCTGTATAATTGATGACCGAAATTTGATCTTTTGTTAGACCTTGACTTTGGACTTGACCTTGACATTCAACCTTAATATGTATTAATTGGCGTGGATATTCATACACTCAAATATGAACCAACTTTGAAGTCTGTTACAATAATGTCCAAACTTGTGGCTGATTACATGAATTGGACATTTTGCTTGACTGTGACTATGACCTTAACCTTCTAAAATTTAATAATTTCCAGCTTTTTACATAACAGTTAATCCCCGCAAGTTTCATTACTCTATGATTAAAATTGTGGCCAGGAAGCTATTCACAAAGAAAGGAACACACCCACACAAAAAAAAACACACAAACTGGGGATAAAACATTACCTCCTTCCAACTTCGTTGGTGAAGCTAACAAAGCCAATTCTAACTCATGTTTTCCTACACACCTCACCTAAATAGGAAACCACTGTTCTGTTTATACTTTATCACCAATCACAATGAACACACAAACAAACAAATGCATTTACACATGCAACGTACTGTATAACTAACGTTACTAATGGCTTTTAGTGTACTATAAGAAAACTGTGGTAGTCAATAACATGTTCTGAAATATTCATTATAAGATATTTTGAATAAGTTTGGGAATTACATCAAGGATATTTGTTATTTATACACATATCCTCTATTAGAGTAGTCTGCAATCACCTGAAAACAAAATCAGTTTACTTTTTCTCACCTGGCCTTGCAGAGAAAAAAGCTGATTTCATTGATATGGAATTATTCCTCTAATAGGTTATTCATTATGAAAATATGCCAATAATACATAAGGTTAAAACAGGTTTATTACCTTTCTTAACAATTCATTTCATTATGTGAATCATTTATATATGGCATAGGTTATCGCACCGAAGTCAAATCGAGTCGATCCTACCAATAAACATCACTGAGAATTTAAGGTTTGATTTTTAGAATAGTAAAAATGTCCCATTTCTAGGAGTGAACTTTAGGATTTCAAGGTCGTCTTATATATGGTATATCATATCTTTATTTTACCCTGCTAAACCTTGTCATACTTGACTGGGTTCTGTTAACATAAAATTTGCACTTTAAAAATAAAAGAAAGCTTTTTAAAAGATATCATAAGAACATGAAATACAGTGGTACCTCTACATACGAATTTAATTCGTTCCACAACCTACTTCGGATGTAGAAAATGTTCGGATGTAGAAACGAATTTTCCCATAAGAATACATGGTAATTCATTTAATTCGTTCCTCAGCCTAAAAACCCATAATAAATCCTTAATAAATGGCTACACATAATTACATATAACAATAACATAACTGCATAATATGAAAGAAGCATGTAAAAAAGATAATTATAAAGAAATAATGAATAAAAAAAGTGTTTTATTGCCACTTTACCTTAGAGACAGGCCAACGCAGGTGTAGGATTTGGTACGCAAGAAGGAGACGGATGATCGGCGAGAAGGTAGACATGGTAACATGTTCTTTAAATAAATACTCTCTCTCTCTCTTGTTCTTCTTCAGAGAGAGAGAGAGAGAGAGAGAGAGAGAGAGAGAGAGAGAGAGAGAGAGAGAGAGAGAGAGAGAGAGAGAGAGAGAGAGAGAGAGAGAGAGAGAGAGATTAAACAAAAATGAGATTAAACAAAAATGTGTTGTGTACATATGATTTTTAACAGCGTTAACGAGTTGAAAGACAGTTAAATGTAACCAAAAAAACAATATCAGTGAATCTGAATTCCTTTATTAACTAAAACAAATATTGATACAAACACACTCGTGTACGTATGCGCAAACACACACACACATACGCACGAGGAGACACGATCGGCGAGGAGGTAGAGATGGTGACTGCGATAACATACCGTAACTTACACTACGGAAATTTTAATCTAACTTAGCTTATTTAAGGGATTTTGACGAAGGAAAAATCTATTTCTGGGCGAGAGACCCGTGTCGCCCAGTGAAATGCTCCTTTAGCACCATTTCTAAGGTATATAACTGCTATATATTACCAGAGAAAATATTGCATAGGGATGCCAGGTTGAACCCAGCTCGGTCACCTATAAAAGGTGTCGATATATAATACTGGGGCATGATAAATCACAACCAGAGGCCTCGCACCATTTAAATATCTCCTGTCAAAATCCCCGAACAGAGAGGTGCCGTTCCACCTCCCACTACTACAGTACCAACAATCCCACGCCAGTGACGTCACTCCTTATGGCACCCCAGATTGGGGCCCAATTAGGGAGGGACGGGTGGGTTCACTGGGCGACACGGGTCTCTCGCCCAGAAATAGATTTTTCCTTCGTCAAAATCCCTTTTCTGGGCTCCGACCCGTGTCGCCCAGTGAAATCTTACCAGAGAATGGGGACCCAATATGGCTAACTACCTGAAGAGAGAATAACACCAAATAACAGAGTTGATGAGTTTAATATAAAAAAAGAGGGATGTGGAAACCCGTAAAATTAGATCAACATATATATGACAGTGATAAAAAGACATGGGAAACAATCAATAATGAAACCCGTAGGTAAAATGCAACAGATATGAATAGTGGGAATCCAGCTTGGTAATCAAAAACGCAAAATAAAATCAGCTCGGGGATTAAGAACAAGTGTAATGAAACAATTCGTGAAATTGAACAATTGAATAATAAAATAATACACCATAAGGGTGTCTAGTAACAAAACAGGTAGGAACAACAGGTAAGCCAGGCAGGAGGGAAAGAGGACAGAGCAAGACGTTGTGATTAGGACTCAGTACCTTCAGGAGGAACTATATTCCCTGCAGCTACTGTGGCAAATCTAAGAGCTTCTAAAGGTTTTAGGTAGCGGCGCTTGAAAACTTTAGGGGACCTCCAACCCGTATATTTAGAGAGCTCATCAAATTTCATAAGGTGGAAAAATTTAAATGAGGTAGCCACAGCACTAATATCATGGACAAGTGGGAATGATGCAGGATTAGTTTGTTTAATAAAATAAAGAATTTGTATGATTCCCTTAAGGGTAATAGTTCCTCCGTGTTCTCTAATAAATAAGGGCCCTGTGGTTGTAGTGGAAGTTCTACCTAAGTAGGCTTTCAGGGTGGTAACTGGACACAGGGATGGATCCCGAGGAAGTGGAACAATCTTCCAGGGAGACCACCTGTTTTGAGGGTTCTTCATTTTTAGCCAGGAAAACTTTGTTAGGAGAGAGAAGAACCTCACCCGAAGAGAGAAACTTTATATGACCAGGGTCACTAAATAAGGCTGACAATTCTGAGATTCTGGAGCCAGAGGCGAGGCTCAAAAGAAAAAGTGACTTTCTTAATAATGCCCTATAGTTACAGGATCCAATTTGGGTGTCAGAGGCTAGCTTAAGAACAGCGTTCAAAAACCAGGAAACTGCGCTAGGGCGAGTTGAAGGTTTTAGCCTGGCACAAGCTCTCGGAATGGATGAGAAATATGAATCCGTTAGATCAATGTCAAAACCAATATGGAAGATCTTTCCCAAGTCTTACTTGATTGTAGTAATGGTATTGGTTGCCAGGCCAGATTCGAAGAGAGTTCTGAAGAATGTCAGAGTTCGGTTCAGCGTCATTGTCTCAACTTGGGAATCTTTCAAGAATTCATCTAATTTCTTGATAGCTGAGTCATATTGATGGAGAGTACAGTCCCTTTTGTCAGATTCCAGGAAAATAGTATTCAAAGAATCGATGTTTGTACCACGTTGGGCTGCGAACTTCATGAACTCCATAAAGTTAGGGCATTCAGAATCCTTGAGGAAGCGAACACGTTGCGAGTTTGCACTGTCTTTGTTATCACCGGATTGGGAATCCGCTGGGGGCGGAGACCTAGTTCTAGCAACAAGGGGAACCAAGTGCTCTTGGGCCAGTTGGGGGCTACGAGAGCCACTCGACCTTTGACGGATCTGAGTTTGTGCAGAACTTTCAGCAGGAGATTCACCGGAGGAAACAAATAAATCGTCTTCCAGGTATTCCAATCTAGAAGCATAGGGTCCGTGGCATAAGCCTGAGGGTCCAGGTGACAGGTGCCACTTGTGCAATGCTGCCATGGGAAAAAACTTCAACATGATGTGGTTTATCTGGGCTGATCAGGAGCCCTATCTGTTGAGGCAGTGTACTATGCTTGCACTGTCGAGAACCAGTCTGATATGGAGATTCCTGGCTGGGTTGAGAAGTTTTAAAGTGAGGAAGACTGCCATGATTTCTAGGACGTTGACGTGTATTTGTTGAAAGACCGGTGACCATAACCCTTGGACTTTCTTGTGTTGTAAAGGAACCGACTTGGAAAGATTCTTGATCTTTCCAAGTCTGCAGACTTTTTCTCAGGGTTGGGGAAAGGCGAGCACGTCTGTCTCGGCGTATTGCGGTTGCTCTGGAGCGCCACACCCTGTTTATGTCCCTGAGTTTGGACCTCAGGATGATGTCTGTCACGGAGGCGAAGTGTAAAGAACCTAGGATCTACTCTCGGCTTCCTCGGAAGGCCAACTTTCCCCTGAGAAATTTGTTTGTATTCCTCCCTATCACCTTCCTTTTGGCTTTGGGGAGGCACAGCGTATGGGAGCACAGGTCCCCTTGTAGTCCCAGCCATTGAAACTTGGTCTCCGGGACCAGGCGGGATTTCCCGAGGTTGACTTGGGATCCCAGTTGCCCGTTGCTACGCTGGAAATCTGGGCATTGTCTGACCAGATTAGCCAATCGTCTAGATAGGCCACTACCTGTACCCCTGAGTCCGGAGCTCTTGAATTACTGTCTCTGCTAATTTGGTGAAGATTCTGCGTGGTATGTTGAGCCCCAATAGCATCAGTTTGAATGCATGGGCTTGTTTGCCTAGCTTGAAGCCCAGAAAGGACGAAAATGTCTTGCTATTGGAACGTGATAGTAGGCATCTGTAAGATCGATGGAGGCGGTGACGGCCCCACGGGGAAGTAAGGTCCACACCTGCGAGACGGTAAGCATATGGAATTTGTCGCAACGAATGAAGGAATTTAAACGAGACAGATCCAGGATTACTCTCCGTTTGTCTGAGCCTTTCTTTGGCACGCTGAACAAGCGTCCGTGAAATCTTATGCGACGTATACTTTGGATTGCATTCTTTAGTAGCAGATCTTTTGTGAAGGAACGCAGTTCTTTCGTGAACTGAGACCGGTTGAACCACTTGCAGAGGTTGCCTGAATTGAGAAGATTGGAAGGGCCTCAATCTCTTCCTACCTCGAATTGGGGTACTAGTAGGCTCATATCTCCTCTTTGAAACCAGGCCCCACCTAACCTTGAGGTTTTGGTTGGTTCTAGCTGCCTCGCTAAGGACCGAGTTAACTAAGTCCCCTGGTTGAAAAGATCCGGACCCCAGACTGGAGCTTTGATGAGCCTATTAGGTTCGTCCCTAATCGTGGCTTCGGATAGAACGTGCCGTCGACGATGGGTCCTGGCATTTGCAAAATCATAGGCGTCAGCCATAAAGTTTTGCAAAAGTGACTAAAATATAAAGGGAATCCAAGTAATAATGAATAACGTTGGCTCCGGGGCTCAACTAAAAAACCCGACCGAATGGTAATGAATAAAAGCTACTCCTGGGGATACCGTAAAGGAAGTCTTTAAACATATATATATATATCTATATGAGGTCCGTGAGGTGCGTGACAGGGGGGGGATCTTAAAAGGGTCCGTAAAGTGCGGGACCAAGAGGGAGAAGCCCGTACACAACCTAATATTAAATAACATAACAAGGTACCACGGAACGAATCGAAAACTCCCCGCCGATCGTCGGCCAAACGAGCGACGGAAAGAAAACGACTACGACCGGGTAGAGTAGTGGGGAAAAGTAATGTACGTTAATGAATAATATGCCTCACAGAACAACGGGAACTGCCCGTGTAAAGCGGATGCCCCCGGGAGGGGTACATTGCGCTATAAAGTGACTCAAACTCGATCGGAGAGAGAGAGGGGGGGAACCCTGGGGTGGGGTAACGGCGGGAGGAGGCTAGGAGTGTGGCGATAGCAGGTATACCAACCTGCCAGACCCACGATTGATATGATCACTCGGAAGGACTAATAACACTATAATAAACATAACGTAGGGTAAAATAAGGTAGGAAGGCATGCTGGATGATAATAATAATAACATAGTTAAACATCAATCGTAAAACAAACGAGCGAGCAAACACGAGACAGGAGAAATCAAGCCTGACAGCGCTGGGAGTAGGCAGGGCTACCAACGTAATATAGAGCAGCTGGGAGTAGGCAGGGCTACCAACATAACATAGGGTCAGTGAAGTTCTAACAAAATGAAAACTAATATGTAATATCTGACTCATGAAAGCCCCTCGAGCTAATGCAAGCAAACGAATGACGTTAAAAAGATAAGCAAGTCCGTGCCGTGCGAACGTAAGTAAACTAAGTAATAAAATGTGAAATAGAACGCCGAAGGCGATCAGGCATGCCAACCTACCGAAAATACGCACACGTATATGTAATTACTGTTATCATAAAAACCAGGCAATAAAAATTAAAACGGTGTGTAAACCGTGGATATCCGTAAGGTTCATAGCGAGAAACAATCAGTATGGAGGACTTATTGAAAATCGCTAAGAACGAACGATAGAGAGAGAGAGAGAGAGAGAGAGAAAGGAGCCGAGCCCATCTGAGAGACCTACGAAAGGTCGTGAATAATAAAACTGAATACTATAAACAAAAAGGGGCAAGGCCCCCTCCAAAATCTCAAAACTCATAGATCTGGTACTTAACTTAGATGGAGGGACAGTGGAGTCCGACATCTTGAGGTAAATCCAGAAAAAAACCCGGTAAATACACACACAAGGTAAATAACGGCTATCATAATTGCGTGCTAAATAGGAGTGAAGTCACTGGCGTGGGATTGTTGGTACTGTAGTAGTGGGAGGTGGAACGGCACCTCGCTGTTCGGGGATTTTGACAGGAGATATCTAAATGGTGCGAGGCCTCTGGTTGTGATTTATCACACCCCAGTATTATATATCGACACCTTTTATAGGTGAGCGAGCTGGGTTCAAACTGACATCCCTATGCAATTTTTTCTCTGGTAATATATAGCAGTTATATACCTTAGAAATGGTGCTAAAGGACCATTTCACTGGGCGACACGGGTCGGAGCCCAGAAATTTATTTTTTTAATTTTTATATTTCATATTTTTTACATTTTTTTTTCTTTTGATTTTTTATTTTCATCACTTTCAGTGACGAGTTACGGTATGTTATCGCAGTCACCATCTCTACCTCCTCCCCGACCGTCTCTCTTATTGCGTAGCAATTCTTGCACCTGTGTGTGTGTGTTTGTGCATACGCACACGAGTGTGTTTGTATCAATATTTGTTTTAGTTAATAAAGGAATTCAGATTAGCTGTTATTACTTTCTTAGTTTCATTTAATTGTTTTTCAACTCGTTGACACTGTTAAAAATCATATGTACTCTAAACACATTTTTGTTTAATCTCTCACTCTCTCTCTCTCGGAAAAAAAATAATAGACGTAGACGTATCTAACACTATAGCAGCGAAGAAGAAAGAGAGAGAGAGAGAGAGAGAGAGAGAGAGAGAGAGAGAGAGAGAGAGAGAGAGAGAGAGAGAGAAAGAGAGAGTGAGAAAGAGAGAGTGAGAAAGAGAGAGAGAGAGAGAGAGAGATTTTATTTAAAGAACATGTTAATGATATGTTTAGAGAGAAACAGAAAAAGAGAGAAGTCTTATTCAAAAGAGCTTGTTAATGCTATCTTGGTTTTCTTTGCTTCACTTTTTTCTTTCTTTCTGTTCATCACGTTGGCCCTTCTCACAAATGATCGTTGCCAACAATCTCTTTGTCCTTTATCCCTATCAACAAAAGGCGTTCTATCTCTTCCAGGGTATTGCTACGATGTCTTGTAATAATGGTGATCCCCTTCGATGGTTATTTGCTTTAATGGCTGCCTTCAGCTTGATGATCCTCGAGATCATAGGCCTATTCCGGCCATATTGTTTAGCCATACAGTATCACTTACATGCACACTGCTCTCATGTTTTTCTATAATTTCTTGCTTCAATTCTAATGAAAGAATTGCCTTCTTCCTGTACTGAAACTTAGCTTCTTAGGCACCATGATTATAGGTAAAATCAAAAAGGAAATGTGAGAAAAGGAAGAAAATAAGCACTGTTAATAACAGACCAAACAGAGGACAACCACACGATACACACAAGAACAGAGAACTGAGCACTCGACGCTCAATGGCGTAATGTTTACTTCGTGTGTCGAAATAAAATTCGGGTGTAGAGTAAAAAATTTGCTCGAATTTTACTTCGGATGTTGGAAAATTCGGATGTAGATACGTTCGGATGTAGAGGTTCCACTGTATGTTCAGCTCTACTTTTTATTCCTTTTCAATGCTCAAAACCACCGTGATCAACACCAGCATTCAAAAAAAAGGACACAGTTAACGTTGTAAATGGCTATAATGAGATATTTAATTTTTTGAGGGGGCTCAAGCCATGTTGTCCTGATGGAAGGTTCCTATTGGTAGCTTTCTAAGGGATATTTGGCTACAGTGATATTCCCAGAGAATTGACTTTTAGGTCTCCAGAATTCTAACTCCTGGCGCGAATGTCCTTAAAATTTCTCATATGGATATCGTATAATATCAGGGGACGTATATCTTCATACAACACATAGCAATCTTCAACCCGAATAGCGTTTTCGTTTCGAGGGGGAAGAGTGGCGAAAAAAAGAAGGGGAGAAGTTATCAAGGTTACCCTTCCTCCCGTACTATTACGAGTATCCAAGATGGCACTCATTCCTATTTTTGTAGCGAATTCGCACGGTGGTTTTCCCTGTTGATCTAACGTTTTTGATCGCTTTGGTGAGATTAATTATGCAATCTCCAGCTTCTTCTGCTTCTGGAAATTTGAGTATTTATTCTTTACATTGTATAATTTTTAGCTCCTACTTCACAGTGAAATCAGAGTAATTTATTGTGTTCAGGAGCTGGGCCGTTCACCGGAGGCACCATGGGCGCTGTCGTTCATGAGGCATGTGTTATTTAGTTAGCAGAACGACATTCCCGGTGGTAATAGCATTAATAAATTATTAAAACTATTTAGGCACAATTATACTAGTAAAGATATATTATGCATAGAAATTTCCTCTTCCTTAAGTCTATCGTATATATTAGAGTTTCGGTGATCTAGGTAACCGAGATCTCGCCCTGCGCTAGGCTACCTAGCCTATGCGTTTTAGTATACTTTCATTTATCCCTGGTTACCCTTAAGTATCGTTTTATCAATTCAACAGGAGATAGTATATATCCTAGAATTACTTATATAACTCGATACTCGTCTCCTGTGGAGATTTAAGGGTAATCCCTCCCCTCTGAGTGCCGCCATAGGCGACAACCCTATCTTAGTCTTGCCATAGAGTAGTTCTCTCAGGCTTGACTAGGCTAGTGTTTTTTGTCTTCCACCCTTTCCGGCGAGTATGCCGGCTTGGGTTTTCGACAGAACCTCAGAGTATTCAGTCTTTATGCCGGCAGCCGAGCGGCAGGGTGAGTAGTCACTCTCCAGCCGGCTTAGAGCTGCCGACATAGGAGGCTAAGCCTCCCTAGGCCGAACTTGAAGTGGTAGTATGATGCCGCCACCTTCACCCCTGCGGACTAGAAGACTAGTCCTGTTTCGGCAGACCCTACGCTGAAGAATAGATATCCTTCTGCCGCCTAGGATGGCGCCGATACTGAAACAATGTTTCACTCTTGTGTGGAGGTGGCGGCAATCCTGCCGCCTTCTTCTACACTTGATACAGGACACTTTTCCCTTTCCCTCTCTGTCCTTTAGCGATGGCTTAGCTATCGCAATCCTGTAGCCATTGTCCTGCAATCTCACCCCATGCCGGGTAGGTTGTGGTGCCAGCCGGGCTCCTACACAAGCAGCTGTTTAGTCACTCAGTCTTTCCCTTATGGACACAAGGCTTCGGGAAACGTTGTGCCGGCTGTGACGGTTGCCGGTGGGAGACCCCTTTGCTGCTCAGTGTTCTTCAGTCCTCTCTCGGACTGCCATCCACATTCCTGAAACCGGCAATGCCGGCAACAGATCTTGTGGCTGGATTGAAGCTTGAATGATGCATTCTCCCCTTCCATTTGAACCCTCATTCTGGAGGAAGGCAGTAAGGTTACATACTTACACCCTTATATATTGTAAACATACATTCTAATAAGGCAGCCCTTCACTCCATGCTTTCTCTCTCTCTGTCAGCTAGTGCCACCAGGTACTAACCCAGCTGGCAGCATGTCGGCTGGACCGGTGCCATCAGGTACTTACTTAGTCGGCGGCATGCCGGCTGGACCAGTACCGCCAGGTATTACCCAGCTGGCATGTGAACTGTGCCACCAGGTGCTAGACCTGGCGGCAGAACTACAGTATATGATTATACAGTAGCCAGTATATTTGCAGTATAGTATATAATGCAGACAGAAAACTATAGTATACATTACTGAATACAGTAGTTATTTTCCAGCATACCTTGTGTATCCTTGCACAGTCTTTTGCTGAGACCAATCCTATAGTGAAAGAATAGAATTCCTTCAATACTCTGATTAGAAATCAGTTAATAACTTACCCCACAATATTAAATAGTTTTAGAAGGGTCAGTGGTTGTACACCTTTTCTATCCCTAGAGGTTAGAACTCTTCTCTTTTGAGTTTGCCCTGATCAGGAAACTCTATAATCTTAATATTGGGGGGGGAGGTCACAGCAATTGGCTGGAAACGATACAAAAGTATGTCTTTCCTAATTTCTTTCTAGCTTACTATCCTAAGCTATAATAGTTAAAATATCAATATTTTGCATATCTGTTTATCATGTGAGATAAACAATCGCATACTCATTTAATTTTCCTTTCTTTACAGGAGGAACCCCAAATGAAATGCGATGCGATCTTCTGCAACCATAGGAGTAGGAACTTCTACGGTCACAAAGCATGCAGGTCTCATGCCCCTGCACCATCATTACCGAAACCCTACAATACTGGGACAACCAAGTCTGCAATATCTGCAGGACCTTGGTGACCGAAGGTTTTGACGACCCCAAGTCAACGGAGTCGAGGGATGCGGCACGAGAAAAGCTGCGCAAGTGGGTACGAGGGTTCCAGAAGAACTCTCCAGGACCATACCTACCTAACGACAGGATGCGTAGCTTGCTGTTCCCGAAAGCGGGTAGTGAAATTGTTGTACCCCAAGCACAACTCGGACTTCCCTGAGTCTAGATTGCCATAGAGATGGATGTCAGTGAGGCGTTGCAAAGCATGGACATCCACCAGGAAGAAAGGATGTCAGAAGTGTCTACGGACACTGAAAAGGATCTACTAAAGGATGATCCCGAGGAGGAGTCTACTCTACCTCCGGAAGAAGACGATGATGTCGAGTCTGAGTTCCTTCCGTCCGTGCCAGCACCGGAGCCGTTACCCTCGACATCGTCAGCTTCTACCCCTCCACTGGCCCATCTTACGGCCTTAATGGAGAACATTCACAAGCAAAGGAGGCGAGATTCGAGAGAGAGCTCTGTGAAGCTCCAATTACCGCCTACCGAGGGTCATACAAGCGACCAAGAGTCCAAGACCTCCTAACCTGCTCCAAAACCAATCCCTGGAGGTATGCGGAGTTTATGGCGATTACTAACGGCAAACTCTACATCTCGGAGAAGATGGGAGCCATCCCCTTAGACGAAATCCAGTTTTGGCCAAGCTTTAACGTTTACCCTGATTGCTTCTTTCGACTGAAGCATGAATCAATGCCAAAAGAGGAGACGGAACCGAAGGAGGTCATGGTTTTCGACCACGATAAGGCACAGACTCTCTTGTCAAGTAGCCTGAGAAAGGCGGGCTATTCGAATTCGAAAGTGCCCGCCTAGAGCAAGAAACACCCTACCTTTCTGCTTCTGCTTCAATAGCCTTCCCCTTTACGTCAAAGGCATTTAAAACTGTTGCCAAGGCAGTGGAGGCAGGCAAACCATGCCCTGCACAAGAGGAGTGCAAGCCTCTGTCATTAGCCTTGCCCATGGAAGAGAAGGAATGGAAGGAAGTCCACCTAACCTTCTCAGTAGGGAAACTGGATGCAGACATTGCTGGACGACAGTTTAGTGAGAATCTCCCTAAACTTTCTGATTTTCTCTTGCGCAAGGAACAAGAGATGAAGGGGAGACTTGCGGCATCTTTATCCCTACAAAACTGCATAGAGATGTGTGCAGGCCAAAGAAGTACCCAAGACATGCTCATGGTCCTGGCCAAAATGCATATAGCCACCCTAGTGAAGGACCTGTATGTTTTCATGAAGGCTACGAGAGCCTGTAGGGAGTTCGTGTTCGCTGCTGCAACAGTGAAACATGAACCCAGGAAGCTGATATTCTAACATCTGGGGTAAAGACCTCTTTCCGAATGAAGTAGTCAAAGAGGTAGTTGAGAAAGCCATCACGGAGAATAGGAACCTTCTCCAGAAGTGGGGCATCTCTTCAAATAGGAAGTCTTCTCCGGATGCAGGTCCCCAACCTAAAAGGAAGACGAAGAAGTCTAGACTTCCCCATCGGCCTGCTCAACAACATTCCACAGTCACTATGACCGCGGTGCCCCATGTGGTGGCCCAAACACAGACCACCTTCCAAGTGGTGCCTCAACAGCTGGTTGCCCAGTCACTAGCATTCAGGCCCAGGTTTTGAGAGGCAGACCACTACCTTTCGGTTGAAAGGTAAAGGATCCATACAGGGCTCCTCTAGACATCCCTCAAGAGGTAGGGGAAGATGCGATCGAGGAGGTAAACCCTCCAGTCAATCGAAGCAAGGAGATGCTTCAGGTATGAGGGAGGCTCGAACATTTTCAGGATCATTGAACCTTCGATCCTTGGGCCCACGGCCTAATCAAGATTGGACTAGGATGGAAATGGAACATGTCTCCACCATCATTTCCTCAATTCTTCCAACACTCCAACCCCACATTAGAAGAACATACCCTAGAGCTCTTGAGAATACAGGTTATAAGAAAAGCAAAGTCCATCAAATTCCAGGGAAGGCTTTTTTTGTGTTCCCAAGAAGGACTCAGACGAACTCAGAGTCATTCTGGACTTGTCGCCATTCAACAAGTTCATAGAAAACAGCAAGTTCAGGATGTTAATCCTTCAACACATAAGGACCCTGTTACAAAAAGGGGCGTTCAGAGTCTCAATAGACCTGAGATATGCCTATTGGCACCTTCTAGTCAGTTGCCCCCTCTCCTCCTACCTAGGATTCAAGTTACAGAAGAAAAAGTATGTTCTCAGAGCAATACCCTTTGGACAAAACATAGCCCCAAATATCTTCATGAAACTTGCAGACGCAGTCGTGCAACAACTACGCCTAGAAAGTGTTCAGGTAGCAGCGTACCTGGATGACTGGCTGGTGCGGGCAGCATCCAAAACGGCTTGTCTGCAAGCATCCAAAGAAGAGATCCAGTTCCTGTAACATCCGGGATGCAAGATCAACTTCAAGAAGTCTCGACTCTCTCCAGCTCAAGGGTTTCAATGGCTGGAAATCCATTGGAACTTGAGGTCACACTCTCTCTCTCTCCATTCCCTCAGGGAAGAGGAGAGAGATTGCATGGTCTGTCAAGAGACTACTGAAATCTGACAGGATTTCAAAACGCCAACAGGAAAGAGTGCTGGGCTCTCTCCAGTTCGTGGCAGTAACAGACCAAGTGCTAAGAGCACAGCTGAAAGATGCGTCAGGAGAAGATACGCATCAAACGCTCGAAGAGATCTAAAATGACCGATACCAGCCTTACTACGATCAATTATCAACCCGTGGTCGAAGGCCAAGAGCCTAATGAGGACCGTGCCCTTGCAACTACCTCTGCCGTCGATGACCATCCACATGGATGCCTCGACGCAAGAATAGGGAGTTCACTCCCATCAAAGGAAAGTCCAAGGGACTTGGTCATCTCTGTTCAAGGCCTTTCTCATCAACAGTTTGGAAGCCATGGCAGTCCTCTTGACGTTGGGAAAACTCTCCACTCGCAAATCAATCCACATCAGGCTGATCTTGGACAGCGAAGTGATAGTGAGAGGTCGGAACTGACAAGGCTCAAGATCGTTCCATATCAACCATGTGATATTAGCCATCCTTTGTCTAGAGAGATGGCACCTATCAGCAGTTCACTTACAAAGGTTCCGCAATGTGACAGCGGACGCTATATCCAGGCTCAAGCCGATAGTCAGAATGGTCCCCAGATGTAGACTCATTCTCCTCCATCTTGGAACAAGTCCCGGAACTGCAGATCGACCTCTTCGCGACGAGCGACATCAAAAAACTACCTCGATATGTAGCCCCATACGAGGACCCTCTAGAGGAAACAATGCACGCCATGTCCCTAGAGTGGAACGAATGGACCCGGATTTTCCTGTTCCTTCCATCCAATCTCCTGCTGAAGGTCCTCAACAAGCTGAGATCCTTCCAGGGAACGGCAGCTCTAGTGGCGCCAAGTGGCCCAAGAGCAACTGGTTCCCCCAAGTGATGAAGCTGAGGCTGAGGCCGGTCCTTTTACCGAACCCAGCACTATCTCAACGGGTTTAGAAGTCGACTGTCTTCGCTTCATCACAGAGAACCCAAAACCTTCATCTCATGATTTTCTCGCCTTAGCGGTTAAGAAAAGATTTGGGATCTCAAAAGGCAGTATAGACTTCTTAGAAGAATACAAGTCTTAGTCAGCTAGAAGAGAATATGAATCGTCTTGGAAAAAGAGGGTTGCTTTAGTTAAAGCAAAAGGACCGAAAGAAATCACAATAGACTTCTGTCTGTCCTTCTTTATCCACCTTCATGAACAAGGTCTGGCAGCTAACACGATAACTACGTGTAAGTCAGCCCTGACTAGACCTCTTCTATACGCCTTTCAAGTGGACCTGACGTACAAAATCTTTAACAAGATCCCAAAGGCATGCGCTAGACTTAGGCCTGCAGCTCCTCCGAAGCCCATTTCATGGTCCTTGGACAAGGTCCTACATTATGCTTCATCTGTGAACAATGAAGATTGTTCTCTGAAGGATCTAACCCAGAAGGTTATTTCCCTGTTCGCTATAGCCTCAGGGGCTAGAGTTAGTGAAATAGTTGCCCTATCAAGAAATGAGGGCCACAGTCAGTTCACAGAAGTGGTAGAACTGAATCTCTTTCCTGATCCAACCTTTCTCGCCAAAAATGAGCTACCCACTAAGAGATGGGGTCTCTGGAGAATCTTCCCTCTGAAGGAAGATGTCTCTCTGTGTCCAGTAGAGTGTCTAAAGGTCTATCTTCGTAGAACTTCAGACTTCCGGGGAGGACAGCTCTTCAAAGGAGAAACTTCAGGATCAAACTTATCCCTAAAACAACTGAGGGCAAAGCTCACCTACTTCGTTCGCAGAGCAGATCCTGACAGTATACCCGCAGGTTATGATCCGAGAAAAATTGCTTCATCACTGAACTTTTATCAGTATATGGACTTTGAGCGTCTTCTCTCATATCCTGATTGGAAGTCATCCAGAGTGTTCGACAAACAGTACGCAAAGCAATTCCACGAACTTAAGCATTATGTGGCGGCATCAGGAAGTGTATTAAAACCTGTCGTCTAGTGCTGAGATGAACATTTAATTGATTGCGACTATCAATTAGGGTGAAAAATTGTTGACACTTCCCGTGCGATACCTTTTAAGCAGGTGTCACCATTGTGGCACTAAGACTGTTCAAAATCTCAGGTGTGGAATTATACAGATAACACTTGTGCTGTGTGTACATAGTACACACTGTTGATAGTACAGTATACAACATTTACAGAAAATTATATTACAAAATTTTATCAAAATTTTCAAATCTAGAGTGGCATTAATCATTTCTTCGCTTTCAGGGAGAAAAATATTTTGTGTACGTTGTACGTTACACTCGCTATTTCATTTGGTCATTTATTCGAAATAAATGTCCATTGGAGTGTAATTGAGTCTTCTTTCGCCCTGCAATTAGCATAATAAATATGCCAGAGTTCTCTTACTTAGGTAAGTAAACCTCATATTATTGTATGCTTACAAACAATAAATATAGTTGATACTTATACAACATACAAACCGTGAGACTTTTGTATATCTAGTCAATACTAATGTTTGTTCATACAATATATGCAAACCTTGAGACCCCTTTTCTACTGTCTAGTATGACTCTTCCCTGCAGGGGGCAGGAAGCACTAACATTGTCCATGATTAGTGGTAATGACGGATAACGGTAACGTCATTTGTCTAAATAGTCCGGATGACCATAGAAAAATTGTCCCAAGGTTAAGGAACCTATGAAAATCCACAGATACAGTACTTTCTAGTAATTCTCTGGTAAACTTCCATCAGGACGACATGGCTTGAACCCAAAAAACGGATTTTGAGCGAAGCGAAAAATCTATTTTTGGGTGAGATGGCCATGTCGTCCTGATGGACCCGCTCTCCTTTTCCATAGAAAAGGCTTAGGCAAGATCCCTCCCGAAACTGCTATATCTGTAGCACCATGCTCAATGCTACAAGGAATGAGCGCCATCTTGGATACTCGTATTTGTACCAGAGGAAGGGTAACCTTGATAACGGCTCCCCTTTTGTTTTTCGCCACTCTTCCCCCTCGAAACGAAAACCCTATTCGGGGTGAAGATTGCTATGTGTCGTATCAAGATATACGTCCCCTAATATTATGCGATATTCATAAGAGAAACTTTAAGGATATTTGCGACAGGAGTTAGAATTCTGGAGACCTAAAGGTTAATTCTCTGGGAATATCACTGTAGCCATATATCCCTTAGAAAGCTACCTATAGCAACCTTCCATCAGGACAACATGGCCATCTCACCCAAAACTACCGTATATTTCCGCGTATAAGACGACCCTATATTCCAAAATTCATCCATTAAAAAAGGGGGGTCGTCTTATACTACCGTTATAAAAATCACACCTTGAATTCTATGTCTGGTTTATCAGTTGGCTAGCCTAGGTTGAGGTGTGATAACCACCGACTCACATGAAATGATTTACATTAATATATAAAAGGGATTTTGACGGAGGAAAAATCTATTTCTGGGCAAGAGACCTGTGCCGCCCAGTGAAATGCTCCTGTAGCACCATTTCTAAGGTAAATAACTGCTATAATATTACCAGAGAAAAAAATGCATAGGAATGCTAGGATGAACTAGCTCGCTCACCTATTGGTGTCGATATAAACTGGGGCGTAATATAATCAGAGGTCTCGCACCACAGTGAACCCTCGCTACTTCGCGGTTCGACCATCGCGGATTCACCACTTCGCGGGTTTTTTCCATAACCCATATATATATATACATATCACGGATTTTCCGGAAATTTCGAAAATACCGCGAAATCTGAAGACCCCCAAATACGATATTTCGTTACCTGTAATTCCATTACAGTAATACTGTAATTAGTAATATCTGCTCTTACTGATTGTTCATTGCATTACATATGATATATAATTCAGCACAGAAAGAAATAAAACACGAAAAGAGAATGTGATCATACGATAATACGGTACTGTATACAGTACGTAGTAAAATTAAATCGAACATGAAACGCAAATCAGATGCAGTCATACAATACTAGAATGGTGTAAGGCTGCTGATGGCTACTACTGTACTACAAATGTAATGGATGTGCATCTTTTCCATGAATCTTTTGTATGTATACGTACGTAATACTGCATCCAATAATATTCTTTGTTGCAAAAATCACATTTCGAATAAGCGTACGAGAGAGAGAGAGAGAGAGAGAGAGAGAGAGAGAGAGAGAGAGAGAGAGAGAGAGAGAGAGAGAGACACACACACATCCTACAAAAGAATAAAATAGCATACGTAAAGCTATTATTATTATTGTTATTATTATTATATTGTTGTTGTTGTTGATAAAATTATGATTGTTATTATTATTATCATTATTATTATTATTATTACAGTACTGTATTATTATCATTATTTATTATTATTATTATTAATAGTGTACGTACGGTATGCGCGGGGTATCTTGTACTTTGAGTTGGTAACCTACGCATCATATACTGTAAGACGGGTTGTGATTGGTTCAAGCGCTGATAGATGACGAATCAGAACTCAAGTTTTGTTATCTAGCCTGTGATTGGTGTTTTGCCCGCATCTCCAGCTTCCAGCATCTAGGTTCTCGCGGGCCCGGGTCGTCCACTTTCTCTTACCGCGTATCGCTGAGTAGACGTTCTTAATTTTGTGAAGTTTAATCTGTGCTGTGCGACCTTTTTAAGTTGAACTTTTTGTCAAATCCTACTGTACAATGGCTCCCAAGCGTTCTGCTTCTACTAAGGCTGGTAGTGAGCCTAAACGCCACCGAAGGATGATGACGATTGCTGAGAAGGTGACGCTTCTCGATATGTTAAAAGATGGTAGAAGTTACGCGTCCGCTGCGCGCCATTTTGGGATCAACGAATCTACTGTTCGCTATATCAAGAAGGACGAGGCGAACATTAGAAAGACGGCTGCAATCACCTTTAGCAGATCAGCGAAGCGAGTCGTTACAACGCGTAATAAAACGATCGTACGCATGGAAGGTGCTTTAGCTGTGTGGATTGCCGACTGCCGTAAGAAGAACATAGCCTTGGATACGAACACCATCCGAACAAAGGCTTTGAGCTTGTATCAGAATTTTGCTGCAAAGGAACCTCAAGACGACGACGGCAACCATGCTGAAGAAGATGATGATGCAGATGATCCTCAACCAGGGACATCCACTGATTCCCAGCCTCAGAAACAACGTTTTTCCGCCAGCAAAGGATGGTTCGCGAAGTTTCAGAAACGCTTCGCCCTGAAAAGCGTTTCCCTGCATGGCGAGGCTGCTTCGCCTGACACTGACGCTGCTGAAACTTACGCGAACCAGACATTCAAGAATATTATCGCCGAAGGTGGATACAAGCCGGAACAAGTCTTCAATATGGATGAGACCGGCTTGTTTTGGAAGAGAATGCCGTCGCGAACTTTCCTGTTCAAAGAGGAAGCCAAAGCCTCTGGCTTTAAAGCATTCAAGGATCGCGTTACCCTCGTGATGTGTGGCAATGCTGCTGGATTTTTGCTAAAGCCGGGGCTTATTTATAAGTCGAAAAATCCTCGCGCTTTGAAAAATAAAAATAAGAATCTCCTTCCCGTGTACTGGATGCATAATCAAAAAGCATGGATTACGAAGATGCTGACCTCAAACTGGTTCCATCAGTGTTTTATCCCGCAAGTCAGCAAATATCTCTTAGAGAAGGGCTTGCCATTCAAGATCCTTCTCCTTATGGATAACGCTGGTGGACACGCAACTGACCTGTCGCATGAGGGCATTCAGGTCGAGTTCCTGCCACCCAACACCACGTCATTAATTCAACCGATGGACCAGGGGGTTATCAGGGCGTTCAAGGCCCTCTACACGAAGAATATCTTGGCGGACCTCGTTGCGTGTGTGGATGCTGCCCAAGATAATGAGGATGAAGATTTTAACTTGAAGGCGTATTGGCGGCAGTACACCATAGCCACGTGCCTGCAGAATATTCAGAAGGCACTGCAAGAGATGAAACCTGCAACCGTGAATGCGAGCTGGAAGAAGTTGGGCCCCAGATTGTTTACGACGACGAGGGATTTACACCTGCTGAAATCCAACACTCTGCAATACGCAAATCTGTGCAGTTGGCTGCCATAATTGGAGGTGACGGGTTTGGCGACATGACGACTGAAGACGTCGACGAGTTGTTGGACTGCCATTCCCAGCCCCTAACTGACGCAGACCTCGAAGACCTGACGAAATCGGCAAGCGAAGAAGAGAGTGAAACCCAGGAAGAGACCCAAGAAAATGTCGAAGAAACGGGCTTAACATTAGAACGGCTTGCCAAGGCCTGCAACCATGCGAAGGAGTTGAAAGAAATGTTGCAAGAGTGAGACGAGGATATGGTTCGGTTGATGCAATTCTGCAACAAGGTTGATGACATAATGACTCCCTACAAGATGCTCTTAGATCGAAAAAAGAAGCAGCGGCAACAACTTCCGATCACAATGTTCTTCCAGCCTCGCAAAAAAGAGCCAGTTCCTCCTGCTAGTACGCCTTCGGAAGAAATTGAAGAAGTTTCCCAGGAAGAAGTTGAAGAGGTGTCCCAGGAAAAGACACCTCCGTCTGAAGAGACGTAAAATACTACCTGGCTGCACAGTAGAACACATCATCAGCTTCATCATCATCATTTCTACTGTGCAGCAAATTCATCGCCAACATCATTCAAGTTTTTCTTGAACTTCTTTCGTGGTGAGTACAGTAACAATCTTTATTTTTTACTTTAATATTCTCACATTCTAATATTTGTGCCTGTTTTATAGTTTAGTACTGTATGCATTAAGTTAAAGGGAAGGTTTTAAAAGTCTACATCTTGTAACCTATCATATTTTTTTTTTTAAATTTACATTTGTACGTACGTAAAACAATCTCTCTCTCTCTCTCTCTCTCTCTCTCTCTCTCTCTCTCTCGTAAATTGTTTTCCTGCTTTGCTATGTACAGTATGTACCGTATGATTTTATATAGATACGGTAAATTGTATTTGTACTAATAACATATTTTGTAAATGCTTTTACTGTAAATATCATTATTTATCACTTTCATCATGCGCGTTAAATGCCTTCTTTGTTCTGAGCATGGTTGTTTACTGAGCGTACAGTACTTTATGACGCTGTCGTTTCAGGCGGTGTCATCAAGAAAAAATTTCATTTGGAAGTCCTAAGAAAAATTGAGTACGTAAAACATTGGTAATAAAAAAATCAACATACTGTATAATCAATATAATCGATGCAAAAACTAACCTAAACATATATGTGTACACTAAATGAGTTTGTTTCTTCATTATGATTAGAGATGAACGTAAACAAAGCATTGGTTGCCATTTTTTATCGTGCTTTTTAGGTGTTTAGGAAACGCATGATATAAAATCGCCTTTAATATTTGGGCCTGTTTTAGTTTAGGGTGCTGTAGTACATGCATTAAGTGTTCTGTACATTAAAGGGTGGTTTGTTAACAGTACTACGTACAAGGGAAGGTTTTAAAAGTCCGAATATACATGTTAAATAAATAGGTAAATATGATGTCACTACTTCACGGATTTTCACCTATCGCGGCCGGGTCTGGAACCTATCTACCGCGATAAACGAGGGTACACTGCATTTAGACATTTCCTCTTCAGAATCCCTCAATAGTGAGGTGCCGTTCAACAACTCCTGCCGCACAGACCAGTACTAGTAACTTTACCCACGCTTGCCCAACACTCCCCATAGCACCCCAAGTTTGGGGTCTGATCAGGGAGGGACAACTAGGGTGGGTTCACTGGGGGGCACAGGTCTCTCGCCCAGAAATAGATTTTTCCTCCGTCAAAATCCCTTTTCTGGGCTCAACCTGTGCCGGCCAGTGAAATGGTACAAGAGAAACGAACCCAAACTTCAGTATATATGAGGGAATGAATTAAAATCAAAATAACATAACAGCAGTTTAATCAAGAGTTGTAGTAGTAGACGATAGTCTTCTCATAACATCAAAAACTGACAGGGTATAATATCCCAGGAAGGGATGGCAAAATGTAAAAATAAACTTGATAATCAAAATTATGATCAGAGGACAGAACATCTTAGATAATACTATATAAAACTGGATATAAAAGGAATACAGTTCGCAGGACAAAATGTAAATATGATAATCAGTAATAGAGATAAACAATATCCTAAGACATGGGGACACCCTTGGGTGTGACATAACAAACTGAACTCAGGTAGGAACTGTAAGTGAGGCAGGTAAGAGGAAGAAGATGGCAAGACATAGTAAATTTAGGAATTAATTAGGAATTAATTTGTTCGGGGGATACCACGCTCCCTGCGGCTACGGTAGCGAGTTTAGGGGCCTCTAGATGTTTAAGATAGTGCCGTCTGAACACTGACGGGGATTTCCATCCGGTATATTTAGTAAGAACTGCAAAGTTCATGTGATGGAAAAAATTTATTGAGGTTGCTACCGCCCGTATGTCATGGACGTGAGGGAAAGACTCAGGATTAGCCTGTTTGATAAAATACAAAATCTGTTGCCTGATCCCTTTTAAAGTTATATTCCCTCCCTGCTCTCTAACAAACAAGGGCCCTGAGGTCTTATAGGAAGTCCTCGATAGAAAGGACATTAGAGTGGTAACAGGACACAGGGAAGGATCCTGAGGGAGCGGGATAATTTTCCAGGAGGACCATCTGTTCTGAGGGTCTTCATTTTTGGCCAAGAAGACTTTGTCTGGGGAGAGAAGAACTTCTCCTGATGGAAGGAACTCCATGTGGCGTGGATCTCTTGACAAGGCAGCTAATTCCGAAATTCTAGCGCCGGATGCTAAACTCATAAGAAATAGAGTTTTTCTGAACAGAGGTATATACTCACATGAGTCGTTGATGGTTTCTGACGCCAGTTTAAGAACATCATTGAGAAACCAGGAAACCGAGCTAGGACGAATGGATGGTTTCAGTCTGGCACAGGCTCTTGGAATTGAAGCTAGCAATGAGTCTGTTAGATCTATATTAAACCCGACCAGGAAAATTTTCTTCAAGGCAGACTTGATTGTAGTAATAGTGTTAGCTGCCAAACCTGACTCAAACAAGGTTCTGAAAAAGGTAACCGTTAGGTTTAATGTCATAAAGATAACATTAGAATCCTTCAAAAACTTTGCTAGTTTTTTGACTGCTGAGTCATATTGACGAAGAGCGGAGTCTCTCTTATCTGATTCTAAGAATAAAGTATTCTGGGGATCTATGTTAGCCCCTTTTTGGGCCGCAAACTTCATGAAGTCCATAAAGTTAGGGCGTTCTGAATGTTTGAGGAAGCGAACACAGTGCGCGTTTGTACTATTTGAGTCAAAGTCGGGTTGGGAATCTGGCGAGGGCGGAGACTCGGCTCCAGTAAAAGAGGAAACCAATTGCTCTTGGGCCAATTTGGGGCCACCCGGGCTACTTGACCTTTGAAGGTTCGAAGTTTGTCCAGCACCTTCATCAATAGGTTCACCGGTGGGAAAAGATAAATCCTTTCCCAGGTGTTCCAGTTCTGAGACATGGCATCTGTGGCGTAAGCCCGAGGGTCCAGGTTGGGGCCACATAACATTTTAGTTTGTGGTTGGATTCTGTCGCGAAGAGATCTACCTGGAGGTCCGGGACCTGGGAGAGGATCCACCGAAACAATTTTCGATCTAGTGACCATTCTGACTCCAACGGGGTCGTCCTTGAGAGTGCGTCTGCCACAACGTTCCGAACTCCAGCCAGATGGACAGCTGATAGGTGCCATTGGTTTGAGGCTGCTAGGGAAAAGATCACTACCATCACATGGTTGATGGTGCTTGACTTGGAGCCTCCTCTGTTTAGGCAACGGACTATGACTTCGTTGTCGAGAACTAGTCTCAGGTGTTGCTTCTTGGCCGGGGAAAGATGTTTTAAAGTTAGTAAGACCGCCATGGCTTCTAGGACATTTATATGGAACTGTTGGAACATTGTGGACCAAAGGCCCTGAACCTTCCTGTGTTGGGAATAACCTCCCCAACCTGATAGGGAGGCATCTGTGTGGATGACTATCTTTGGAGGAGGGTACTGTAACGGAACTGATTTTGATAGGCTCTTGGTGGTTGTCCATGGGAGAAGCCTCTTCCGAAGAATGGGAGGAAGACGGGTCTTCTTGTCTCGAAATTTGTTGTTCGCTCTGGAGCGCCAAACCCGGTTTATGTCCTTCAGTTTCGCTTTCAGTAGAAGGTCTGTCACTGAAGCGAATTGTAGGGATCCTAGGATCTTTTCTTGATTCCTTCTGGATGTTATCTTTTTCCCTGAGAAAGCATTTGGTATTCTTTGCAATCTCTATTCTCTTGGATCTGGGAAGACTAGGGTGTGAGAGCGTAGGTCCCACTGTAATCCCAGCCACTGAAACTTGGTTTCCGGAGTTAGGCGGGACTTTTTGAAATTGATTTGGAATCCCAGAGACTGAAGATACTGAATCACTTTGTTTGTCGCTCTGAAACAATCCTTGACGTTGTCTGACCAGATTAGCCAGTCGTCCAGATATGCGACGACTTGGACCCCTTGGGTTCGAAGTTCTTGAATGACTGATTCCGCCAGTTTCGTGAAAATTCTGGGCGCGATGTTGAGCCCGAAAGGCATCACTTTGAACGTGTAAGCCTTGTTGCCTAGTCTGAATCCTAGGAATGGGCGGAAATGTCTCGCTATTGGAACGTGATAGTAAGCATCGGTTAGATCGATGGAGGTGGTGACGGCCCCATGGGGAAGTAAGGTCCGTACCTGCGAGACGGTAAGCATGTGAAACTTGTCGCATTGAATGAACAAGTTTAGCCGGGAAAGATCTAGGATGACTTTTCGGTTGTCTGAGTCTTTCTTCGGGACACTGAATAAGCGACCTTGAAACTTCAGATGCTTTGTTTCTTTGATTGCGTTCTTCTGCAATAGATCTTGGGTAAACAGAGTCAGATCCGGTGTCGGGAGTTGATGGAATTTGGTCGGTGGAGGAGGCCCTTTTATCCAACTCCACCCCAGGCCCTTGGAAATTATGCTGAAGGCCCAAGGACTGAACCTCCAGCGACTCCTGAACGCATAAAGTCTCCCTCCTACCTGACGATTCTCAGTAGTTGGAGGATTTTCCACCACGGCCTCCGCGTGATCCCTTTCCACGGGAGAAATATCTCCCCTTGCCTCTGTTCTGAAAGGAACCTCTTGATCCAAGGCTCCCGCCTCACTGGTATCCTTGAGAGGCACCCCGGAACTCATAGGTAAGGTTGTAAGCCGGTGAGGTGAACGTACTTGAAGCCATCTGGCTTTGAGGGACGAAAACATATTCCTCTTGGGGCTGAGGTTTGGAGGTGGAGGGTTGGATAGTCTTAGCAACCGGGATCGGCTGGACTACCTGGAAAGGTTGGCGGAACTGGGGAGAACTGCTATTCTGCTGGCGGAACTGTGCAGAACTATAAGGACGTAACCTTTTCCTGCCCCGGGATTGAACGTTCGACTGTTCGAATTTCCGTTTGGGAGTGAGACCGCAACGGACCTTGAGGCTCTGGTTAACCCTCGCAGCTTCGCTCAACACCGAATTGACCATGTCCTCCGGGAACAGGTCCGGACCCCAAGCGGAGGCTTTAATGAGCTTATTCGGCTCATGGCGGATAGTAGTCTCTGACAAAACATGCCTACGGCAACGTCTTTTGGCTACCAAGAAGTCATAGCAATCCGATAACAAGGATTGTAAGGTGGCCTTTGTCAAGACCTTAAAGACGTGTTCCTCTTCAAAGTTGAGGGAAAGCATCTCTGACATCGTCGAGATGTTTAGGCTCCTGCCAAATCTAGACCGGGACTCGAACTCGAGTCGAATTAAGGTTTCGGGAAGTCTTGGAAGACGTTCGCTAAATTGCGTTGACGCACAATCAGCGGATAATTTGCCAGAGGTAAAGGTTGACTGGATGTTAAGCCAACATTCGTTATCTGATGGGAGCAGAAGAGATGTAGGGTCTGTCTCCCGAAGCTGGGGCAAAGGTTTGTCTTCGGCCACTGCCTGAAGAGGTAAGTCCACCATTTTGGTGACGCAAGGAGTAGGGGTTTGCTCGTCCACAAGAAACATAGTGTAAGTGCTCTTGTGGGGAGTTAGCATGGTGTTCGTGCAACCCCACTCGTTCAGGGTTCTAACCCAAACAGACTGAGCCTGTTCTTTTGGGAAGATAACGGTCTCCTTAGGGACCTTATCTAGCCGGACAAGAGCTTCTTCTGTCAGCCGGGCGAAGCCGGGGAAGGGGAATTGAAGGCCGGGAGGGAAGAACTCAAAGTCTTCGATGGGCCGGGTTCCGAAGCCTTCAATAGTCAACATCCCGTCAGTGAAAGGGGAGTGGAGCGCCATTTTCCACGGGTTATTTTTAGTGAAAGGCGGGAGTTTTGAGGCGTCCGGGATGAGGAACTGCTGTTGTTGAGGCAGTCCTCCTTCTAAAGTGTCCAGTCTGTTGGTAACGGCAGATAGCATCGTGCTAATCTGAGTCATCATATTAGTGAGAGCCACCGGGTCGAAGTTTGCCGGGGCAACTGAGGAAGTTGGCTGCACTCCCGGGTCCTGAGAAGTAGAGGATGTGCTAGCTGAGCCACTTGGGGCTCCGGGGATGGAAGCCTTTTTTGACTTGGTTGTTTTGGGTAGTTTAGGATTCTTGCGAGTCCTAACTAAGGGTCTCTTCTGAGACTTAACCTTGGGAGGAACCGGGTGTGATCTTGGGATAGATTCACGGTTAGCATCAAAACCTAGAAAGGAAGAAGTATTAGATGGCGAAGAAAAAGAAGGGCTAGGAAGAGGGGTCTTAGCGCCGGACCCACCTGCCTCACCTACCTCCTTACCTGGCTCCGGTTCGTCCAGAACCATAGGTTTCAAGTCCAAATTTAGAGCTGCAACATTGTCCTCAATGGGGTCGGGGTCGTCACCAGGGTCAGTATCCTGATCAAGAGCAAGGCCAAGGGTTGCTGTAATGTCGGCAATAATAGGGGATGCCACTTCTTTAGGCACTGCTGCAGAAGATTTCGCGTTGGATAAATCAGGTTGCAGTATTCTTCAGAAAGAACGTAAGGCTTCTTGGCCTTGACGTTACGGGCGAAGCTGCCTACCCAAACTTTCAAGGTGGCTCTTACTGTGGTCTTACCTGCTTGAGAACTCTGAAGGAGCAGGGATATGGTTAGCAAACCCGGGAGACGGAGCTCGAGAGAAATGAGAACCAAAGGTTCATTATATAAAGCAAGATGAATGCAAGTAGAAAAACGACCTATAGAGGACTCACTGATTCCGAAGAGAGGGTGGTGACAAGGTCGTAACAGACAAGGCAGTTGTCAGGGTGCCAAACTATAAGGTCATCCATTTGGACCCCGCAGTTGGCGTGAGATCTACAGACCTCATGTCCGCAGGGCTGTTGAAGGACGGCCGCGCAGGCTGTCATCTGACAGCGGACCACCTGTAAAAGGAATAGTCTATGAACACCTAATTAAGATCTCTAGAAGGGACCCCGGAGGGTCCGGACCTTGAAATTAAAGCAAAATGCATAGTCTTAGATTAAACATGCAGAGAACCTTAGACTATTCCAAGAGGAACCCGGAAGAGCCAGGGATGAGAAAAGGATGTATAAATAAGGGATTGAATAGAATTAAAGAACAGTCCCAGGGACCGGGAAAAGAAATACCTAAAGTAAACTTAAAGTAAACTTAGAGTAAACTTAAAGTTACACCTTAAAATACATATAATAAAGAACTCCGATTATTAAGATCTTATACATTAACGTCCGTGAGAGTACAGGGCTCCCGTAGGGAGAGTAGGAATCATAATCTCTGTCAGTGTCATCAGATCCGGCAGAATTGTAAGCCCGCAGGCCACAATGTCTGATGACGGGAGGGCAACGGTGGGAGAATGTTGAAGGAGCCAGGGGATCCACCAACGAGACTACCGGACGTACCGGGACGAAGGTAATGATTCGTGTAAAATGAATGCTATAATTGTAGGTTAATAATAGGTCTTACTACGAACGATAATGGCAGGAGGTACCGTATGATGGGGACACTCCTAAAATATAGATAAGGTCTCATTCTTAATTCCATTTAAGCTAAAATCAAAAGCCATACCGAGAAGGCATTAGGTATACTGCCCAATCACATGGATAGGGCACGTGATATAGTCCCCGGCGGTCCCGGCCCTCCCCCTCCCCCGACTGATGGCCAATCGAGACGACGGGAGGGGGGAGACGAGAACCGCCCGGGATTGAATGAGACTATATAGTACCCCGTGAGATAATCTCGATCCTCAATATGTCGGAATGTTGAGGGAAGACTGAGGAACAAGCATACTTGGCCCGTATTGTCATAACCAACAACCATCGAACAAGAGGAGAGATGCGCTCTGGGAGGGGTGGAGGGGTACAGGGGAATCACGTGAACAGGTGGTGGTAGACAGGGCTACCAACTGGAGATCCCCTCAACACAAACATGGTAAAATCCCAAAAATATGATCATAACAGAGTGTGACAATAATAATCAATATGTAACTGCTATATATACTTAATAATAAATAATGAATAAAAGCGTAATCACGTAAAAGGCTAGGCATGCAAAATTAATATGGCGAGAGAGGGACGCAAGCGAGCAGCAAGGAAGGAAGCATGACGTCATCTCGGAAGATGGAAAACAGGGATACAGTGAGCCCTCGCTACTTCGCGATTCGACCATCGCGGATTCACCACTTCGCGGATTTTTTTCATAACGCATGTATATATATATATCGCGGATTTTCCGGAAATTTTGAAAATACCGCGATGTGCCCGATGGTGCGAGATTGGAGAAAGTAAGGAAAATTGAATCATGATTGATTTTCAATATAAATGAAACTTTGAGGAGCAACAAAGATATCATTTGTTAGAGAGATAGAGAGAGGTAAGGAATGGGAGGTAGTTGAAAGTAGCCCACAGAGAGAGAGAGAGAGAGAGAGAGAGAGAGAGAGAGAGAGAGAGAGAGAGAGAGAGAGAGTGTGTGTGTGTGTTGTTTTAAATGTAATAAACAAAAAAAATTGATAGGTTATAACACATTGGTGCTTATGTAATATCAACTGTATACTGTAGATGGTTTGAATAAGTTAAGAAATGGTATAAGCGATACTTTGTTAGTGTATTCGTACACTCTTAAGAGCGGCAGCTAGACGTCAGCTGATCTAATCACAGCCAAAAGTAAAACAAAAAGAAGTCAACAATACTCGATTTTTAAAACACACCCGAAATTTAAAAACAAAAGTACACGCTTTCTTAATGTGCAATTAACTATTTAACCCTGGATAGGTACGGTGGGTCGTTTGCGACCCCGAGCGTAAAAAAAAAACCAGGTTTTTCTCACGTGACTCACCCGTGACTGAATTTGTGGGTGATCGACCTGCAGGAGGTGTCTCCCCTACACGCTCTAGTAGTGTCCAGATGTGCATTGCTGTAGCTGTACTCCTTCCCCGATTTCTGAGACGCGTCGGGGTCGTTCGCGTCCGAGTTTACCCTTCTGAGGTAGTTTGCATAATTATCAAAGTTATTACGTATTATGAAATTGTCGTAGAATGGTGCAACTTGTATAGGTTATCAGTTGTGGAAAGTCTTGGTGGATTGTTTGGCTACCATGTGCATGTTTTTTTTTTTAGTTAAAATGTCGTTCATCACCATGAGGACCATTTTACCGCGAGTGCCCCTTTTTCATTTTTTTTCATTTTTTTGCCAAGTCATTTTTCCGTAAGATATTGCCAAATAGTGTCATAAAACTTTTGCTTGTTTAGTGTTGGAAAGTGTGTCTAGATGATCTGGCTACCCATGCATGACTTTGTTTTTGTCAGATACGACGTAGTTATTGGTATATTGGGTATTTAACTGCGGTTACCAATTTCTGTTTTTTTTTCAATATTTGTAAAAATTACTACGTAGTAAGGAATTGCCGTATATTATTCATTTTTTTTTCATGTTTAAGTGTTAGAAAGTGTGCCTTGATGGTTGGGCTAACACGTGCATGTCTTTTTTTTTATCTGAGATGTCGTATATTAGAATGTCGGGCATTTTACCGCGAGTGTCCCTTTTTAATTTTTTTTAATTTTTTTGCCAAGTCATTTTTCCGTAAGATATTGCGAAATAGTGTCGTAAAACTTTTGCTTTTTTAATGTTGGAAAGTGTGTCTAGATGATCTGGCTACCCATGCGTGATTTTGTTTTTGTCAGATACGACGTAGTTATTGGTATATTGGGTATTTAACTACGGTTGCCAATTTCTGTTTTTTTTTTCAATATTTGTAAAAATTTACTACGTAGTAAGGAATTGCCGTATATTATTGATTTTTTTTTCATGTTTATGTGTTAGAAAGTGTGCCTTGATGGTTGGGCTAACACGTGCATGTCTTTTTTTTTTATCTGAGATGCCGTATATTAGAATGTTGGGCATTTTTCCGCGAGTGCCCCTTTTTATTTGTTTTGCATTTTTTTGCTTAGTCATGTTACCGTAAGGAATTGGCAAGTAGTGTCGCAAAACTTATATTTTTATAGTGTTGGAAAGTGTTTCTAGATGATCTGGCTACCCATGCCTATTTTTTTTTTAGCCAGATATGGCGTATATATAAGTATGTGTTCGATTTTCCTGTGATTGCCATTTTTTCGTTCTTTCCCATTTCTTTCAAAATTACTACGTACTAAGGAACTATCACAGAGTAATATTTCATTTATATGTTTATTTGTCGGAAAATATGCCTTGATGGTTTGCCTAGCACGTGGCTGAAATTTTTTTTTCTGAAATGCCGTATATTAGAATGGCCATTTTTCCACAAGTGCCCCTTTTTATTTGTTTTGCATTTTTTTGCTTAGTCATGTTACCGTAAGGAATTGGCAAGTAGTGTCGCAAAACTTATATTTTTATAGTGTTGGAAAGTGTTTCTAGATGATCTGGCTACCCATGCCTATCTTTTTTTTTAGCCAGATATGGCGTATATATAGGTATGTGTTCGATTTTCCGGTGATTGCCATTTTTTCGTTTTTTCCCAATTCTTTCAAAATTACTACGTACTAAGGAACTATCACAGAGTAATGATTCCTCTAGATGTTTATTTGTCGGAAAATTTTGTTTACTTTTTTTTTGATTGAATATCATCAAATTTTTTTAGCTAAAATATTGTTTTACATTTTTTTTTTTCGATTTTATTTCCCTTCAAAAAACATTTTTTGGGTCAGAATTTTAATTTTATAGTCGTAAAATAATCGACAGTTATCCAGCAACCCACCATACAATTTTTATGCATATCCAATAATAATTAGATTAGTAAATAACACCTTGAAATTGACATACCCTTCCTACATTTCAAGTGGCAGATTAGGGAGTCTGAGTCAGTGTGGTTGGCGGCCATTTTGTGGACATATCCAAAGCGTAAGCTGCCCTATCTATATAT
Organism: Palaemon carinicauda; assembly: GCF_036898095.1. Taxonomy (NCBI): domain Eukaryota; kingdom Metazoa; phylum Arthropoda; class Malacostraca; order Decapoda; family Palaemonidae; genus Palaemon; species Palaemon carinicauda. The sequence goes on along the minus strand of NC_090725.1, from coordinate 204,797,376 downwards.
ATTCTTGTTCCCTATAGAATTTGTGATATTTTGGTATATTTTTACCTGCATAAATATCATATTATATATTAAATATATGTATTTTTTTACGAAATTTCCAAGTACTCAAAAAATTACCTTTAGATATGGCCCGATATAAATGTAATTTACAAAATAATGAAGATTTTTTTACATATTTCTATTTTAGGATAACATATGTTTATTCCCTAAAATATTAGCCACTTCCTATTTCATTTGGGTACCCAAAAAAATTCATGAAATTTGGACAATTTTTTTTGGCCAAAAAAAGTTACCCTTTTTTTCTCATTTCAGATCTTCACCTCCATGGGTCTGACTTCATCCAAAATACATCAAGATGTGTCCTAAACATTCAAGAATCAATTCCTAAAAGGATTTGTGTATATATGTATAAACTTTTTTTTTATGAATTTTTATGTCAGGTCTTTTTTTTTTCTACTTAATTTTTTAAAATATTTATAATAAATAGTTTTTCTGCAGATGAGTAGTATTTATCTTTACAGTTGTTTTAAGCATTCATTGAAGTTTTTTTTGGCAAAAGAAAAAAGGAGGTTACTGCAAAAACTGATTTTTCAAGAATTTTTTTTGGCGTCGGGGTCGTTCGCGTCCGAGTATACCCTTAAAGGGGTGTCCGAGGACCGTACCTATCCAGGGTTAAAGAGTAGCAATTTTCTAGAATAAAATGATGTTTCCCAAAAAATAGTGGTTTGCTGATGAAATCGGATGCCGTATTTTTAGCAACGATTGAAATGGATGTAAACTCGGCATAATTTTTTCCTTTCGTATTTAATTGACACTAAGAAAACTAATTTTAGTTTCTTCATCTATATGTAAGTATTGTATAACACGAAGAGAGAGAGAGAGAGAGAGAGAGAGAGAGAGAGAGAGAGAGAGAGAGAGAGAGAGAGAGAGAGAGAGAGAGAGAGAGAGAGAGATAAATCAGCTGTTGTAATCAAATGTCGTGTTTTTGTTTCGTGAGAATTTCATCGCCACGACTATAACAACAATATACTGTACTGAACTTTACAGTATTATACAGACTACTGTAATATGATAAATTAAAATATTTGTAATAACCTATTTTATATGAAATGGGGCTATTTTTTTTGGTTTAAAATTTACATTTACGTACGTAAAACATCTCTCTCTCTCTCTCTCTCTCTCTCTCTCTCTCTCTCTCTCTCTCTCTCTCTCTCTCTCTCTCTCTCTCTCGTAAATTGTTTTCCTGCTTTGCTATATATGTATGATTTTATATAGATACGGTAAATACTATTTGTAATAACATATTTTCTAAAAGCTTTTACTGTAATATCATTATTTATCACTTTCATCATGCGCGTTAAATGCCTTCGTTTGTTTACTGAGCGTACTTTATGACGCCGTCGTTTCAGGTGGCGTCATAAAGAAAAACATTTCATTTGGAAGTCCTAAGAAAAATTAAGTAAAACATTGGTAATAAAAAAATCAACATACTGTACTGAATAATCAATGTAATCGATGCAAAAACTAACCTATACACAGATGTGTAAATGCGTTTGTTTCTTCATTATGATCAGAGATAAACGTAAACAAAACATTGGTTGCCATTTTTTATCGTGCTTTTTGGCGTGTTTAGGAAACGCATGATATAAAATCGCCTTTAATATTTGTGCCTGTTCTAGTTTAGGGTACTGTAGTACATGCATTAAGTGTTCTGTACATTAAAGGGTAGTTTGTTAACAGTACTACGTACAAGGGAAGGTTTTAAAAGTCTGAATATACATGTTAAATAAATACGTAAATATGGTCTCACTACTTCGTGGATTTTCACCTATCGCGGTCGGGTCTGGAACTTATCTACCGCAATAAACGAGGGCTCACTGTACCAACCTTACTACTGAAGCGGGTAGATACCGAACAGTAACAGAAAATAAAAGGGCTACGCGAGAGTCCCACTCGAACCAAAACGTAAAACTATGTGGAACGTAAATAAGTCAGTGAAATGCTCCTAAGAATAAAACAGCAAAACAGTTCCCCGAGGGAACGCTATCCACTAACATGCACGAAGGCAGGCATACCAACATAACTGAAAGCCTTAACTGATACGTAACACTGATACCATAGCTTATAATAATAATGATACGCTAAAGTTGTAAGCATATAATCGGTGTAAAGGTAAAAATCTCCAAAAAGTTCGAACGAATAACAATGACGAAAGAAAATAACGAAGGAACTAGCGAGAAGGGACAGCGAGCCGGGGAACCACGAACGGTTAAGAATAAATCACTATGAATTAATAAAACAAAGGCTACACTGCCCATTCACACTTAAAACTCATGGATATAGTACTTAACTTCGGTGGAGTAACTTGGGATTCCGACATCGATGCGTAGAAAGGGAGAAATTACCAAAAAACACCGAGTCAAACACAACAAAGATGTACGCGTATTCGGGTGCTATGAAGGAGTGATGGGCAAGCGTGGGTAGAGTTAGTAGTACTGGTCTGTGCGGCAGTTGTTGTTGAACGGCACCGCACTATTGAGGGATTCTGAAGAGGAAATGTCTAAATGGTGCGAGACCTCTGATTATATTACGCCCCAGTTTATATCGACACCAATAGGTGAGCGGCTTAGGTCAACCTAGCATTCCTTTGCATTTTTTTCTCTGGTAATATTATAGCAGTTATTTACCTTAGAAATGGTGCTAAAGGAGCATTTCACTGGCCGGCACAGGTTGAGCCCAGAAATGTATAATGAAAGTAATGAAACAATTTTTACCGTATATATTATTGGCATATCTACAAAAAGGGCATAAATGATAAATCCGAGGAATAATTCCAACTTTTAACCATACGAGCACAGCTGAGAAAATGTAAACATCGAGTATTGGTTGCGTTGTTAGCAACTTTTCCTCTCGCTAACCTTTCAGTAATTTTAATGCTAGTGTTAATTACGATAGTAATAACATATAGGATATCATATCTATTTGTTCAAAAATTATTACTTTTACCTGTAAATAACAATTTTGGATTACAAACGGTACAATCTTTATTTCTCAATAACAATTACGGTACATTACAGTATTGCATTTAAAACCTAAAAATTTGTAAAACTTTATTTCCAATCAATATTAAACATCAAACCTGCGACATGTATAAATCTAACACCAATAAAACTCCTCACAGTTATCACTGTCTGTTTCGAAAAGTTGTTCGAACATATCACGAGATTTATCATATACGCCATCATCGTAAGGATTCCAGTCCGGTTCCGGTGAGTCTACTTTGGCTTCGTTGTCGCATTCGTACAATAAATCGTCTTCACTGCCATCCATGGCATTTGAGATCCCGTATTTTTTAAATTATTTTATGACATTTTCCACCTTTACATTATTATATGCTTTTGTAAGAAACTCGCAAAGAATATCAAAGAACATAAAAGAAGAAGAAGAAAGAGGACGAACGGGCATTTCGTACGTGAGCAGCTGATGAGCGTAAACAAAACAATGCAGGCTAGGTGACTCGTGTTCTAGGAAAACAATAAAGGATTTGTTTTGTTATTTCATTCATTTTTAATTTATAAGGATACAGTAAGTAATATCATCATCTTTACATAACCTATATTTCATAAGATATCTGGTGTTGCAAAAGCTAGCCTAGGCTATACACAGATGGTTTTATGATTGAGCGGTCGTCTCATACTACCGATATGAGATAAATTCTTAAAAATTTGCTCAAATTTTGTACCTCGTCTTGTATGAAGGTCGCCTTATACGCGGAAATATACGGTAAATTTTTCGCTTCGCTCAAAATCCATTGTTTAGTCAAACCTTTTCCTTCACGCAGACTAAAACCAGGTAACAATGTCCTCAACCTTCTGCTACGTGTCCAATAAGGAGGTTGAGGTTTTAAACCAACTGTTGTGCAGCCACCACAGGACCAATAGAGAACGTATCGAGTCGCCTGTGGGTTACGTATTGCAGGTAGTGGGATGTGAATGTGGTCTGACGATTAGACACCCCAGCTTGAAGAACCTGCGTCACTGAGAAGTTTCTCTGGAATGCCAAGGGACATCATGAGCTCTAGGGCAACGTGATGGAGGAGGGTCTGGATTCAATGCATAGTCTATGACCTTGCGAATCTATGCTGAGATGGTGTTCTTGGTGACCCTCCTCTTGGTCCTTCCTGTGCTGACAAATAGTGGAGGCACAAGAGGACGGGCTGTGGCTATTCTCTTAAGATACAGCCTCAAACTCCTCACTGGGCAAAGTAAGAGATGGTCTGGGTCATCTGCTACAGTTCGGAGACTAGAAATCCGGAAGGAGTCGAATCGTGGATCCGCTACTCCCAGGTTCTGAGGCTTAGCAATAAACTCAGGGACGAAGCTGAACGTTACCTCTCCTCATCCACTTGAATGCGCGATGTCGTATGAGAGACCATGAAGTTCACAGACTCGTTTGGCCGAAGCCAAAGCTAGCAGGAACACCGTCTTCCAAGTCAGGTGGCGATCGGTTGCCTGGCGTAATGGTTCATAGGGAGGTCTCTTAAGAGACCTGAGAACTCGAACCACATTCCATGGGGGAGGTTTCACTTCTGACTGAGGGCAGGTAAGTTCTTAACTCCGTATGAGTAAAGAAAGTTCTAGCGATGAAGAAATGTCCATTCCTTTCAGTCTGAAGGCGAGGCTTAAGGCTGAGCGATGGCCTTTTACTGCCGAGACTGACAGGCGCATTTATTCATGAAAATACACAAAGAACTCTGCTACTGCTAGAATAGTGGCATCGAATAGAGAGATACCCCTTCCACGACACCAACCACAGAAGACTTTCCACTTTGCCTGGTAGACTGCTGCTGATGACTTACGCAGGTATCCAGACATCCGAAAATCCTCTGTGAGAGAGGAGGTGCTAGATAGTCTCCAGGCGTCAAGTCGTAGCGAAGCTACGGCTTTGTGGAATATGTTGGAATGTGGTTGTTTGAGTAGATTGTGTCGTGGAAGGAGTTCTCTTGGGGGCTCCGTTAGGAGCTGCAGAAGGTCCTAAAACCACCATTCTGCGTGATGCCATAGCGGAGCTATGAGGGTCATTGAAAGACTGACCGATGTTCTGGTCTTGTTGAGTACCCTCCTCACCAGACAGAACGAGGGAAAGGCGTAAACGTCGATGTTGTCCCACCATTGTTGGAATGCATCTTGCCAGAGAACCTTGGAGTCTGGGACTGGGGGACAATACAGCGGGAGTCTGAAGTTCAGGGCCGTTGCGAAGAGGTCCACAGTAGGAAAACCCCATAAAGTCAGGACTTTGTTGGCTACTAGATGATCCAAAGTCCAATCGGTACTCACTATCTGAGATGCTCTGCTCAGGTTGTCAGTGAGCACATTCCTTTTGCCCGAAGCGTGCCGATAGTGATATTAAGTGGATTTCGGCCCATCTCAGTATCTCTACTGCTAGATGGGATAGCTGCTGCGAAAAAGGACCTCCTTGATTGTTGACATAAGCCACTACTGTGGTGTTGTCGCTCATCACCACCACTGAGTGGCCCACAAGGAACTGTTGGAAGGGCCAGAAAGACGGCCTTCATCTCTAAGAGATTTATGTGGAGGTACTCTTCTGACTCTGACCAGAAGCCTGAGGTCCTGTGGTACAGCACGTGGGGCCCCCACCCTCTTTTTTTGAAGCGTCTGCCACACTCCACTGGAGGTCTGTCAGTTCCGCTGATCCCATGGGGATCTGGATGTCCAGGGAATCGCGAGTTTGATTCCACCAGGACTTGAGTTGCCACTGGAGGGATCTTATCCTGAGGCGACCATTAGGAGCTAAACAGGCCAGCAATGAAAGGTGACTGAGGAGACGTAACCACGTTTGGGGTGGAAGTTCTTCTCGTCTGAGAAAAGGTCTTGCGACCTTTCTCAGCCTTGTTATCCTGTTGTCTGATGGGAAGGCTTTGTGGAGATTGGTGTCTATAATCATCCCTAGGTATACCAGTCTCTGTGTAGGAAGCAAAGAAAACTTCTCTAGATTTACTATGATCCCCAGATCTTGGCAGTCTCAAAAGTTTGTCTCTATGTTGAAGAAGGGTTGACACCGAGTCTGCTAGGATTAGCCAGTCGTCGAGATAATGAAGGAGACGGATGCAAATCCTGTGTGCCTAAGATGACACTAGGGCAAACACTCTGGTGAAAACTTGAGGTGCTGTGGGAAGAACGAAGCACAGCACCTTGAACTGGTACTTTCTGTTGTCTAGGCTGAATCTTAAGTACTTCCACGAGGACAGATGGACTGGGATCTGGAAGTACGCATCCTTTAGGCTAGTGTACACATGAAGTCCCGAGGTCTTACTGCTAGTCTGACCGTGTCTGCCGTCTCCATCCTGAACGGAGTTTGTTTGAGAAACTTGTTCAGGGCTGAGAGGTCGATGACTGGTCTCCAGCATCAAGACGCCTTTTTTACAAGAAAGAGTCAACTGAGGAAGCCTGAGGACCCATCGAGGACCTCTTAGAGAGCGCCCTTCTTCAACAGGGTCTGGACTTCTGCCCAAAAGGCCTGCCCCCTTGCCAATCCCATGGCAAGGGAGCCTTTTGACACTGGGTCCCTGGTCAGGGTAGGGAGAGATGTTATGAACGGGACGCGATATCCTAGACGGATCACGGAGATTATGTAGGAATCGGCCCCGAGTTGCTTCCACCTGTCTGAGCAACTTTGTAGGCATCCCCCCACTGGTGGAAACGCAGGGGGAGAACCTATCCTAGCGTTTGCGGCCTTGGCCGCACCCTCTAGGATTCTTTCCTCCCCTGGAGGACTTTTTGACTTCCCTGTCCTTGACGGGAAAGGGCTTATTAAACACCGTTGTCTTCGTTGCTGATTTCGTCGTCACGGTCTTGGTTGGACGGGACTGCTGAGGTGCTGGAGGTTTATAGGGCTTAGATGTCTAAGACCTATGGAGGAGGGAGTCTCGATGAGACTTTCTCCACCTCTCAGCAGCAAGTTCCACGTCCTTAGGATCAAATATGTGGGCCCCCCTCTAGGGAGGAATGTCTGAGCCTATTTATCTTGACATTGGGGACCTATTGGTGGAACCTCTCAGACACTGCATCTTGACGTTTCAAAATAGTGTTTGCCCACAAGTTTGAAACTTGGTGGGCAGGAAACTCGATCATGCGAGTGCCTGTGAGTAAAAAGGTCTCCATTACCTTCATGGTACGCTCCTTGGAGAAATCCTCGAATCGTATCAGGATACCCAAGGTCCCTAACCAGATGTCTAGCCACAAAGTAGCTTGCATCGCATACTTAGTGACCTTTTCCTGGTTAAGGACTTCGGCCTCCGAGAACGAGACCTGCCGACTGGAGAGTCTCTCAAGAAGGACTCCCCTTGTTAGCTCTTCCAGAGAGTGGTGAAGTGCCTCAACTGAAAAAGAGTAATATTTAACCATAAAAGAAACCCTTTCTGGTACAACTCAGGAACATAAATGGTGGTCTACCCTTAAATCTGCACTCTTTGGTGTTGATGCAACAGTTCCTCCTTTACTTAAACCAGATGGCTCAGTCACTCACTGTCCAAAGGAAAATTCAACCCTGTTGGCTGATGTTTTTGACAGTAAACAGAGTAATGAAAAACTTGAACTTTCCCGTTTTCCTAAGGCTAAACTAACTACTTTAGCTTTTCGATCTCGTGAGATTAAAGCTCTGTTGATGGACCTTGATGTTTATGGAGGTGTAGACCCAAATGGTATTTTTCCTTTGTTTTTTATAAAGACTGCAGATTTCTTAGCTTAAAAGTTATCTGTTATTTTGCGCAAGTTAGCAAGAAGAGGAGCTTTTAGCACTTGTTGGAGAATTGGTAATGTTACTCCTCTATGTAAATGTGTTTGTGGTAGCTCAAGTCCCACTGATTACCGCCCAATTTCCATAACTCCCATATTATCTAAAGTTTTTAAACGTCTTCTGGGAAAATGCCTTAATAGGTTTGCTGAAGGTAATCATCTATTCCCTAGTTTGCAATTTGGTTTCGTAAAGGCCTTGGAGCATGTGATGCCCTTCTTACAATCTCCAATGCTGTACAGATATCCCTTGATTGTGGTCCGGAAGTTCATATGATTGGCCTTGATTTTAGTGCTGCCTTTGACCGTGTTAATCATGAGGTCCTTGTTTTCAAACTGAAACAGTTGGGAGTGGGTGGGTTGTTTCTTAGCATTTTTATTGATTTTTTAAGTAATAGATCTCAAAGAGTTGTTGTTGATGGGCACCATAGTGAGTATAGGAATGTGATATCCGGTGTTCCACAGGGTAGTGTTCTTGGCCCATTACTTTTCATACTATATACACATGACATGTGGTTTGGCCTTAGAAAACAAGCTTGCTGCATATGCAGATGATGGTTTCTCTCTACATCAATTCCATCCCCTGAATGTAGATTTGGGGTTGGTGAATCCCTTAATAGAGATTTAGCTAAAATTAGTGCATGGTGCAAATTATAGGGTATGAAGTTGAATTCTAATAAAGCTCAAAGTATGATTGTAAGTAGGTCAAGGATGGTGGCTCCTCAACATCCGGATCTCAGCATTGATAATGTTTCTTTAAATTTGTATGACTTTTAAAATTTTAGGTGTGATTCTTGACAGCAAATTTACTTTTGAGAAACACAATAAGTTTGTGTCTTCTTCAATTGCACAAAAAAATGGCTTATTGAGAAAGTCTTACAAGATTTTCGGTGATCAATCTTTTCTGTAGAAGTGTTTGAATTCTTTCATTCTACCTTGTTTCAAGTATTGTTCTCCTGTCTGGTCTTCAGCTGCTGATTCTCATCTTAATTTGTTGGACAGAAACTTACTGTCTATTAAATTTCTTATTCCTGATCTAGATATCAATCTTTGGCACCGTCGTTCAATTAGTTCATTATGCAAGTTGCATGAGATTTTTCATAACTCTGACCATCCTTTACATTCAGATCTCCCTGGACAATTCTATCCTGTTCGTAAAACTAGGCAGGCAGTTAAGTCTAATAGCCAGGCCTTCTCTATCACGAGGCTCAATACTACACAGTATTCTAGAAGTTTTATTCCAGCTGTTACCAAGTTGTGGAATGATCTTCCTAATCGGGTAGTTGAATCAGTAGAACTTCAAAAGTTCAAAGTTGGAGCAAATGCTTTCATGTTGACCAGGCTGACATGAGTCTTTCTATAGTTTATATATGACACATCTGTTTTTGACGTTGTTAATAGTTTGTATAGGACATATATGTTTTGACGTTGTTACTGTTTTCAGAATGATTTATTGTTAATTTATTCTCATCATTTATCTATTTCCTTAATTCCTTTCCTCACTGGGCTATTTTTCCCTATTGGAGCCCTTGGGCTTATAGCATCCTGCTTTTCCAACTAGGCTTGTAGCTTGGCTAGTGATAATAATAATAATAATAAAGAGCTGAACTGGGCTCCTCCAGGATCTCAAAGTACCTCCTCTATTGTACACGAGGAGGTGGGAGGAGCTTGTTCGTGGAGCCAGTATGGTTGGAGGAGGCAAACTCGGAGAGCTGTTGGGCGATCTTGTCCCTGGTATTCTTCAACCCTTGAGACCAGGGCGGGGCTGCACTGGTCTTTGAGGGTTTCTGAGTCTTTGCTCTCTCGAGGGTGTATCTCTGGGTCGGAAAACAAATTGAGAACCCTCATTAGAGTCAGAACCTGCCAGAATGCATGTTCTGATTCTTGTTGGTCTCCTCATGTTGGATTCGCAGCGAAGTCTCCTTCTATCCCCACGAGCTCTTCTTGGGGTGAGTCGCGGACATTCCTCGAGTGGCTGGCTGTCTCCGTTCTAGTCCTGGTGGAGGACTTTGGTAGAGTCTTGGAGTCTTTAGACTCCTTCCGAGGAAGGAGGTAAGACTCCAACATCGAAGGCCGAGTGGCGTGTCCCTCCTGATCTCTGATTGAGGGGAACTCTCAGTGTGAAGGAAGGTTTCCTTCAACGGTGGGATGGAGGAGTGCCTCTCCTCGCGCGATTCCCTTGGTGAAGGATGATTTTCATCAGACAGGAAGGGAGAGTCTCCCTGAGGAGATACTGGAGGGACTAGCCTTGATGGTTTGCACGGAGTCAGCTTCACCCTCGGGGAAGTGACCACGTCGGAAACTCCTCTTTTCCTCTTCAAAGGGGTAGAGGAAGCCATGGTTCCGTGTAGAGAGTCCAGAGCTATAGGTTGCTCTGACGAGCGGTTAGACAGGGCAGACTTGAATGCCTGTGTTACAGCTCTGACTAGGGCACTGAACCAAGGCTACTGACTGACAGATGCAATGTCAGACAGATCCCCTGAAGGGAAAAGGACCGAAGGATCCCTACGAGGAGTTGCCGTAATAGGTGGGTCCGCCTTAGAAGGCAGTTTAGGGATCCTGAACCCCTCTGCTGTTGCCTGTTTCCATTCTCCCACAGCGCGCACTGAAATGCGTTTGCGGAGAGGGGAATGAGGCGATGGTGACTTTGCCGGGTGTAGTTCCTGCGCCTGTGCCTGTTGGTGCGAGAGCATGTGAGAATATTGGCGCACGTGTGCCAGTGAAAATTGGCACGCAGGCGAGTGGTGGCGTGTGCGCATGTCTTGGTGCGTGCACGCGGAAGACCTGGCGCGCAGGAGAGCGAAGATGTCCAAGAGAGCGCTGGCACGCAGGTGAGCGCTGGATTGCGCATGTTGTTTCACCGGTAGAGTGATGGCGCGCATGTTGTTTCACCTGTAGAGTGATGGCACACAGGAGAATAATGGCACGCAGGAACTCGTTGGTGCGCAAAAGTGTGTTGGCGCACAGGAGAGCGCTGACGCGCAGGTGAGTTTTGGTGCGCAGGAGGGCGCTGGCGCTTAGGAGATCGTGGGCGCGTAGGCACACGGAGCGCAGAAGATTGCTGATACGCAGGAGATCATGGGTGCGCAGGAGAGCGCAAGAGAGCTCAAGTGCGCAGTAGAGCGGTGGCGCATGGGCGACCCTGTGCATGTGAGCGCAGGGTGCGCAGGCAAACGTGGGTGGGTAGGTGGGTAGGCGGGTGGGCGCGTGGGCACAGGGCGCGCAGCAGAGCACTGACGCTCGTGAGAACGTTGGCGAGCAGACGCGTGATCTTGCTGCCTTCTATGAGAGCAAGCAGGTGAAGGGGTGCGCCGAAGCCCTGTAGAGTGCTGACGAGCTGCTGGTGAGCGCTGATGTCCTGTAGGTTGGCGAGCTGCAGGGCGATGGCGTGCAGCTGCGCACTTTGGTAGAGCCTCAAGAGGCTTTACCGGTGACAGGAACGGAGATGGAAGATCAACAGGTCTGAAGAGTGGATGGTTGGGAACTGGGATTTGACCTTTGTAAGGTTGAGCATCCATCTAAGGGGATCGCGAACGCTCTGCAGAGGTCAAGGACCGAAGTCACAGGACTAGTAGCAGGAGCAGTGACGATCGATGGTTGAAAGTCAGATGACTGCAATAGAGGCTCCTCTGCAGGGGAAGACTGCGATGACGATGAACCAAAGAGGCGCCTATTCACCGATGGTGAAGGGAGACCTCTAAGGCGAAGTGGACGGTGAGCTTTCCGACGAAGGCGCCCTCTGGGGGCTGATTGTGCACCGCATTAGTCCTCCGAAGAGGAGTCTCTATAAGTGAACTCCCTCAAGGGGGATTAACACTAGCAGCAGAGACAGACGTAGGACTTAGTTTCCCCTTCAAAGGATGTTCAGGAACGGGGGAAACTAAGTCAGCAGCAACCGCTGGAGAGTCTGGAGGGGCAGAGGAGTTGGATGAGATCGCATGTGACACCTCTGACACTATGACGTTGACGAGAGTCAGAGGATCTACCTCTGACGGCGATGATGACTGCTGAACAGAAGCACCCATGCGGATGAACTGTAGCTAAGCTTCCTTGGAGGGCGGACCCGTAAGCCCCAAGGAAGATGAAATCTACAAAAGCGGGGTTAGTGACAAGGCCTCACCCGGGGGGGAGAGGTGGGGTCGCTTTGCTAGGGGAAGCAACACCATCTTGGTCTACGCTACTACTCGATGGTCTCTCGTAAGAGGCCCAACGAGTAGAAGCTTCGGAGGAGGGTTGGGAGATGGAATAAGAGGCCTTGAGTTTTTCTCCCTTCGAAGGAACCCTAGAAGGAGAAATATCCCGCTTGGACTTCTTCTTCTGCCATCGCCTAAACCTCTCCTACTGGGAGGAAGACCACTCCCTACAATCATTACACTTATTTGCACTATCACACCGTTGACCTCTACATACAGGACAAATGGTGTGAGGATTAGTCTCCACCGCCGACATAAACGTTCCACAAGGGCGGCCGGAGAGCCCAGGGCAGGTGCGCAGGGTCGCAGAAGTCAACTTCACAAACACACACTAAGAGAAAAAGAAATATCAAAAGTCATTAATGGCTGCCAATATTCGGCGAGGATGAAAAGCTGCAACGTACGTTCACCATCCGAGCTGAAAGCAAAGTGACCTCAATTACAGGTGTGTGAGGGGGGACAGTAGCAAGCTACCCTCCCATACCCCGCTAACTAGCGGTATGGGTAGTTAACCCTCGTTAAAATTTAATGGATCGTCATTCCAGCTACGCCGAAAGTAATACCCCTATTAAATAGCGTGGTTTTTATTCCAGTTACGGAACAAATCAAATATTAGGAAGATGATCCCATGCAAATACATAATTGAAAGGTTGAAAAAACAGGAAGACTACTTACTTGCCCCAAATCAGATAGATTTTCTGGGATTGGAAGTTTATGCCATTTATCACTGGGGTATCCCAACTTAAGCAATTCCCTTTCAACCAATTTCTTCACTCCAAAACCAGGAAGAATACCATTTATTCTGGGCTGCAAGTTTATTGCCTGAATCTTCTCAGGGATTGCCATCCTCTTTGCAAGCTGGAAAAGTGTTTTGTTACAAACTAGCAATGTTCGTCGAGCAGAAAGCTTACCCTCATGGTCGCTTGGGAACTTCAAATAAACATATTCACCAACAACATATTTTAGAAATGCGTCTCCCAAAACTTCCAACCCTTCCAAATTATATACATCATTCGCTCCCAAAAGGGTCAAGGCCTGCACAAGCATAAAAGGGTATATGCATTCATTTCTCTTCAGTGAAAGTACAATAGCTAAATTGGTATCTGGTGCAGTGCTTTGGGCTGCATGGGCAGTCCAATTGAAATCTAGAGATTGACCACTTATGGAGCTCAAGTTGAGAGCAGATGACACACCAATGTCTAAACTTAATTCATGTGCTAAACCAAAGCTATTTAGTCGATACAGAACTGAAGGTACACAAGATAACTGCCACCACAGTGAAGCGCTTAGGGGTAAAATACCACACAATTCTGGAATGAAATATGGTGGTTCTCTGTTACCTTTCTTTTTTATGGGAATTTTCTTAAGGTAATTCAACTCCTTTGGCAAATGCTTGACTGAAATTAATGGCTGCTGTCTATTGGTAATTGTTGCACCATATTTTGCCAAAAAATAACCTTCAAAGTTTTCATATAACATTTTATTTTCTGGAAACTCTGATCTGGGATTAAAACCATCCATAATATTTGTAACATAATGCATTTGTTTTTCATCCCCATATAAAGGAAATACAACAGCATCTTGAAACAAAATTCTTTCAAATTTGTACATCTTAGAGGATATCATTGGGACTTCCCCACTAATTGTAGATAGTAAAAACATTCTATCCATAAGCTCATAGTTTATAGAGTTACCTTTTAGAGGTACAATGAATAACCCACTATCAAACTGCCTCGGGTTAAATTCCATTAGAGAGTTATTAATAGGCAATATACTTTCAAATGCCAACTTATGAAAATGTTCAACTTTCTTAATAATTTCATTAGTAACATCACGAAGTATGTCTAACTGCTTAACTTTGATGTTGACTTCGCCAATCTTGGGTCCGTAAAGATTAAATGGACAATGTAAAAGTGCCTTCTTACACATTATTCCAACAGTATCCTCCAATTTTGTTGAATCTAAGGTGATTTCTCCTACACATTCACCTGTAGGGTGTACTTCAACAGAATACAAATAAAAAGTTGTTCTTTCACTGTGACGAAAGGAACTGTAAACTTCTCTTGTATATATTTGTCTATGTTTCTTAGTTCCAATATCTGGTTCCCCTTCTTTTTTAGATTCTAATGTCAAGTCTAACAAATCCTCTGCCAATTTCTCCTCACTGGGAACTGATGGTCGGAGTTTATGATCCAATTCCCCCTTCTCATGAAGAGTTCTGCATAAATGAAGTGCAGCACTCTTTTTGGCTAGGTCTGTGGTTTCTTCAAAATCCCCTCTTACATAATCCTTCAATATTAAGCATCTTGGCAGTTGAATACCAGCTTGTATCATGCTGTCACGTCTGGTGTATATTACCTCTGGTGCCAATGTTGTAAACCTATCCTGGGGCAATTTTCCTATGTAATGATTAATAAGCGAAATGGCAGAATTTGCTGTGACTTTTGGCCCCTGTGGGCCATATGGTTGGTAAGGTGGCAAAAGGTCATCTTCATCAAAATGTTTGTGGATTTCTTCCACTGATGGTAAGTCCCGGTTATGACACAATGTTAATAGAGTTTTCTCTATTTCTCGATAGACATCCAAGTCATTTATAAATGGCACATGATCCCCCATTTTCACCATTAAAATATACCTAGATGGGACTGCTCGAGCTCTTCCTCTGGACTGAACATACGCTCTGTAATTCACAGGTTTATCAAATCTTATAACTGCATTACACTTTCGAATATCAACTCCCTCCTCAAGCACACTTGTTGAAACTATGAAATTAGCTTCACCCTCTTTGAATTTCTTCAAAGTCTCTCTCTGTTTTCGTAGTTCAAGCTCAGCTAATTTCAAGTCAATTCCAGGGCGAGTGTTAGCACCAATCACATAGAGAGGTTTAATAAATTCCATATCCTCATTTGCCTTTGCCAACTCCAGGAAAAAGTCATATAAGATTTTTGCAGTGTTTCTTCGCTCTACAAAAATCAATCCTGCAACTTCATCATCTTTGATGGCTGTGAGTATCTCAACAAGCCTCAAAACTTTATGGCTAACATGATCCTTAGGGTTTTCCATGGACCTTTCATTCAAAAGACATTGAACATATATTTCTTCCAACCTTGCCCGTAATCTCTCTAAAAAATCTCGTACGATGGGAATTTCCTCAGCATTAGCACTTTCCTCTAAGCTTTCTTTTTCATAAAATATAGTGCGGGCAACACACCAGTCACCCAAAGAACACATTATATGTTTGATGTTATTTATTCTTTTGCTGACAAATTTCTTTATTTTCTTCTCTAAATCCTGTTCCTCAACCTCACTCAACAATCCATCTAATTGTGCCGCTATCATTTCTTGGTAAGGTGACATTGGATCTTCGTTGTAGACCACAAGTTTTTCTTTTGGTCTGGTTGTGAACTTCCTCACCTCTTCTTGGTCTACCGAAGTGACAAGAGCACTATCCATTGTCTTCTCTAATTCATGCATGTTCCGGGATACATCATCTTTATTACATTTTTTATTAATGACACTAGCAGTGAGGCCTAAAACTCTTGGACATTTATCAGTATCTGATCTTTTCAAGGAATCATACTGTCTCATAATTTCACGCATTGGATGACTTCCAACAGCATGATGGCACTCATCCATAATCAATAGGTTTACTTTTCTTAACGGAAGTCTTGCATGAAGAATCAACTCTAAAAATATCTGGGCAGTAACAATGATAACTTCATGTTCCTCAAGTTCATCAGCCCACTGAAATGAATAAAAAAGAAGTGAAATTAGGTTTATATACTACATATAAATGCATTTAATTTATTATATTTTTCAATGGTAACTACCCAATTATTATCATTATTACTAGCTAAGCTACAACCCTAGTTCAAAAAGTATGATGCTATAACCCCAAGGACTTCAACAGGGAAAAAAGTCCAGTGAGGAAAGGAAAAAAGAAATAAGTAAACTATAAAAAAGTACGAAACAATTAAAATAACTTAAGAAGAGTAACATTATAATATATCTTTCATACATGAAGAATAAGAACTTGAAAAAAACAAGAGGAAGAGAAATAATATATATAATATCATGCCTGAGTGTACCCTTAAGCAGGAAAACTCTACCCCAAGACAGTGGAAGACTATGGTAGAGAGGCTATGGCACTAGCCAAGACTAGAGAACAATGGCTTGATTTTGGAGTGTCCTTCTCCCAGATAGCTGCTTACCATAGCTAAAGAGTCTTTTCTGCCTTTACCAAGGGGAAAGTAAACACTGAACAATTACAGTGCATTACTTAATCATTTGGTAATCTAAGCTTTGTCTGGTGTATGAGGCCAGATAAGAATGAGGAAAGAATAGGCCTCCTGGTGAGAACAGTTGTAACCTGTTCGCCTAGCATTCACATGGCAGCAGATCGATCCCAGTCAGGGTCCAAGTTTAATCTGTTTGCTGGGGAGGCAACTGCGGTGGCTGGGCACACCAGTGGGGGGCTGGCCTTGCCAGGCTGACGTTCTGGTGAGCATCTATTCTGATAAAACTGGAACTGAAACCAGACACCTTTGGATTTAATTTTTATTTGGTGTATGTGTAGGTAAAGGGAAAGTGAGACATAACCAGAGAGAGAAATACAATGTAGTACTCTCTGGTCAGTCAAAGGATCCAATAACTCTGTTTAGGAAAACAAATGAAAGATTTTTAATAATTAACAAAATTTAAAACATGTAAACATAGAAGGGACTTCAAGATCATAGCACTAAATATAAAATCTTATCATAGCACTAAATGTAAAATCTTACAAAAAACAATCTTTCATAAAATCATTATTATATTGATACCTGGTAGCCAAACGCTAACATCTTTGAGTAATGAGCTTTTCCCTTTAAAAAATAAATATAAGTTGTTCTCTCTCTCCCCTACATTAATACTTTCCAGGAGAGCAACCAGCAAGCAATTGCACTCATACTTAGAGGTAGAAACCAGGTCTCTTAGTCGGTGTGAAGCATTTGAGCATAGAGACCTGTATTAGCTAAGACAAATATCTTTTAATTGAAATAAAAGACATAACAAACTATGAAATTCTTACCTAAAGCCCCTTCCCAAACAAGAATGGAGATTTATAAAACCTGCCACCATCTTCCCTTGTGTCTTTGAGTCATCCAAATATACCCTACTCAGCTCTGGAAAATGAGGTCTTCATATACTGTTAAGTAACAGGGATAAAGTTATGATTTAGTGACTCACTATTCTTAGTAAAAGTAATAAAGAGGTTTGATTAACGTTCAAGCTCGCTTCCAGTGCTTGTTTTTCCTGTTTATGAGATTAGCTTCATACAGTGTATGAAACCATTCACTCTCAGTTTTTTTGACAACAAGGTGTTCAAGATTTTGTACCTTATCACCTCACACTTTTATGATTCTTTTTCCCACATTTTATTTCCATTTTTATCTTTTTGTAAGTTTGATTCGTTACCTTACAACTTTCGGTCAACATAGCATATTATATTTCACATTTGTCACTATAGAACACCTTTCAGCTTCAACTTCAACATTCGCTTAGGAGTGTTTACATTTGGTACTGTCACAATTTTATATGTTTTTAGTCTAACTTATGTTGCTGTCACCTTTTAAATGATACTTAGACTAGCATACCCTAATATTTTTCATATATGTACTCTGTGTTGGATCAAAAGGGACTTTTTCAGACTGACCAAGACTCACAGATTCCACAACAAATTGAATATCCACACATGTACGAGAATATCTCCTAGCAATGAATTTGATATCAACCAGTCTCTAGGTGTAAAAGAAGTCTTACACTCGGAAGATGTAGGCACTTAGAAATTAGAACCATCACCCTTGTGAAGACTTGAGGAATCCAAAACACAGGGATGTGAATTGATACATTATCGTTCCATCCAAAAACCAGATAAATTGAAATTTGGAAATAGGCGATGTCATGTGGACTAAAATCATCCAATCTCCTTTCTTTCCTTGTAAGATTGTAAATCTAGCATTTTCATGAGAATTTTTATTTGATAGGTATTGCATTGCTCTTGGTCGCGAAAAACTGAAACTGCGAAACAAGAACCCACGATTAACGATGGCCGACTGTATTTTCTACAGGCACAAGAGAGATTGCTTTGTGGTGCAATCTGAGTTTACATGATTTTTTTCCTTCGTGGTCTCCAAAATAATGATGGTTTGGGTTTCAATAAGAACCTGTTGGAAAACCATGTAGAGGTATTGGAGTCCTGTTGGATTACTTGGGTTTTCTAGAACCTTTCAAATTTCTCATTTTAGAAGATGGGATTTGAAAGGGTTTTTGAGATAACTGAGTAATTGAAGAGAAACTGCCGATAGAGGGGGGTTTGGAACAAAAGCGAATCGAATAATCACCAAAAATAACCTAAGTTTCTATAATAAGGATTTCTTAAACCTGATAAAAAAGGGTTCACCTTCCCCTTACCAAGATTTTCTGGTAGATACTGCCAGTGCTTTTCTATAAAGCAGAACTCCTACTGGGCCTTCTAAGCCAAGGACCAAAGGGCCTATTATTATGTCAAACATTTTTTCAACTGCAGAAAGGGTATGAGAATTGAAAAGAAGGAAGGGCCAGACTGATATAAAGAAACAGTAGGTCTCAAAATAAATGACCTCTAAGTGTCACACTGACAGAACTAATAAATAAATATCGCATTGGAAAATATCACCTGCTGCTGTCACAAAAAAAAAAAAAAAAAAAAAAAAAAAAAAAAAAAAAAAAAAAAAAAAAAAAAAAAAAAAAATATCACTCAAAATATTTACTACTGTCCTAACCTATCTAACAACAAACCTTCAATTATACCAACAGTCTTAAATGTTTCTAGAAAAAATTAAAAAAATCACTCGCCCCAACTAATATACTTCCTATATCGTCACCCTCATATTCCTCCCCGATTTCACGAAGGAAAAAATCATGTAAACTCAGATTTCACCACAGAGCCATCTCTCTTGTGCCTGTAGAAAATATAGTGGGCCATCGTTAATAGTGGGGTCTTGCTTCAGGGCTCCGGGTTTTCGTGGCCAAGAACAATGCAATACAGTAACTATTAAATGAAAATTCTCATAAAAATCGCTATTAAATTCAATTACACTGGGAGCGCTGTGCTCTACTACCTATCTCCTCACCCAGCTGGTCCTAGCTTTTTCTGTACAGTGTATATCAATTACTGTGGTAAAAATTACAGCTAAATTTGAATTAAATCGGTTTTAGATTAAACTGTTGTTTTACTTAACTGTATCCAATAATAATGCATGTAATATTCACATTTTAGTATCGTATTTAAATTAAAAATACTGTGAATTGTAATATTAAGCATTGTTTACATTCAAATCAGCTGAGCAACCTTACATAGTCCGTCGTCAACTTCAATTTTCGCATCAAATAACTCCCTTATAATTGTGGCATGCTACTGAAAGATATTTCATATTTACTAAAAGAAACAATTATTACTTGATCTATAATTTTCCAATTAGCATATGGATTTCAATAGTTTTTTTAAATATTTCTTTCATATCTCATTTGCTTGTACTGCGAGTTGAGCCACATAATGTTAACCAGAGTTTCATTCATGTTGCCGATGCATGATATTTTATAATTTTCATCTCTGTGGTACTTCATTAAAAAGCCTCAATAGAGACTTTACAAAGAAACAAAGATTACAATCATTACAGAGAGAGAGCGCTGACATGTTTTATCGTGATAAATAGTCTTTTCATATGAACAGTAAAGTAAACCATTCCATATTCTAAATAAAATTTATTTACTGTGTTATACAGTACTGTATACTTTACCCAGCGGTACATTACGGTACTAATTTACACATAAATATTTAGGTAGTGTACACTATGAAATCCAAAATGAATCGTATCCATTCCGATGCGATCCATTTATGATGTCCTATTGACAACGTGATTTACAGTAGGCTATTTTATTGTTTGCTTTATCTAATATTTACAGTAAAATATAATGTATTTAACTACAATGTGTGTGTTTTGTGTGATATATATGTATGAGAGAGAGAGAGAGAGAGAGAGAGAGAGAGAGAGAGAGAGAGAGAGAGAGAGAGAGAGAGAGTATAAACGATTTGAAGTTTTCTGGCATCCTGACATTGAATAAGAGAGAGAACTAATACTGAAATGGGTTATAAATGTATTAAATGAAAATTATGATAGATTATAACCCATCGGTGCTTATGTAATACAGTGGAACCAATATATACAATCTTAATTCGATCCGGGACCTAGATCATATGTTTAAACGATCGTATGTCAGAGCGAATATTCCCATAAGAATACACTGTAATTTGTATAATTCGTTCTACTCCCAAAAAACCTATGATAACTCCTTAATAAATTACTACACATAATTAAACACAGTAATAATACAATTGCATTATATAAGAGATATGTAAAAAGGAATAATTATAAAGAAATATTAAATAAAAAAGGGTTTCTGGGCTCCGACCCGTGCCGCCCAGTGAAATGCTCCTTTTACATCATTTCTAAGGTAAAAACTGCTATGAATTTACCAGAAAAAAATTTGTATAGGAATGCTAGGTTGAACCCAGCTCGCTCACCTTAATAAGGTGTCGGTATAATACTGGGGCGTGAATAAATCACAACGAGAGGTCTCGCACCATTTAGATATCTCCTGTCAATATCCCCGAACAGCGAGGTGTCGTTCAATATCCTACTACTACTAGCGATCCCACGCCAGTGACGACACTCCTTTTTCATAACACGCGCTATCCAAACATTTTTTGCCTCGGTGTGTGAATTTCGCTGGTTTACCTGGATTTACCTCAAGATGTCGGACTCTACAGTCATCCCATCTAAGTTAAGTACCAGATCTATGAGTTTTGAGATTGGGGGGGGGGGCCTTGCCCTTTTTTGCTTATATTATGACAGTTTTATATTTCACGACCCCGCGTGGGTCTTTCATAGCGCTCGGCCTCCTCCTATCTCTCTCTCTCGTCGTTCTTAACGCTTTACAATGAGTCCTCCATACTGATTGTTTCTCGTTATGAACTTTCTGGGTATCCACGGTTCACACACCGTGTTATTTTATTATATTGATGTCCTGTTATTACGATAACAGTCATTACGATAAACGTTAGCATATTCTCATTAGGTTGGCATGCCTGGTCGCCTTCGGGCGTTTCTATTTCCATTGATTTTGTTTTACGTTCGCACGCCACGGACATGCTTCTCATTATTAACGTCATTCGTTTTTCTTGCATTAGCCCGAGGGACTTTCATGAGTCAGATATTAGTTTTTCATTTTGTCGGCACTTCACTGACTCTGTGTTATGTTGGTAACCCTGCCTAGCTCCCACCGCTGTTAGGCTTGGTTTTCTCCTGTCTCATGTTCGTTCCCTTGTTTGTTTTACGATTGATGTATCGTTATTTTTATTATTATTTTATTATTTTTATCATCCAGCATGCCTTCCTATCTTATTTTACCATGTGTTATGTTTATTATAGTGTTATTTAGTCTTTCCGCGTGATCATATCAATCGTGGGTCTGGCAGGTTGGTATACCTGCTATCACCCCACTCCTAGCCTCCCTCCCGCCCAATACCCCACCCCAGGGTTACCTTCCCTCTCTCTCTCTCCCATGTCGAGTTAGAGTCACTATGTTGCGTTATGTTTCCCCCCCCCCGGAGCCTTTCGCTCTCTTTGCACGGGCGGTTCCCGTTGATCTGTGAGGCTTGCTATTATCATTATACATTAACGTAAATTATTTTACACTTTTTGTACTACTCTACCCGGTCGTAGTCGTTTTCTTTCCGTTGCTCGTTTGGCCAACGGTCAACGGGAAGTTTTTTGCTCGGTCCGTGGTACCTTGTCATGTTCTATTATTTTATTTTGTTTTGTACGTGCTACTCCCTCTCGGTCCCGCACTTCACGGACCCATTAAAGATCCCTTCCCCCTCTATGGTGTCCCGCACCTCACAGACCTCATATAGATATATACAGTATATATAAAGACTTTCATTACGGGATCCCCGGACGTAGCTTTTATACATTACCATCTGGTTGAGTTGTTTAGTTGAGCCTCCGGAGCCAACGTTACTCAATATTACTTGGATTAACTTTATATATTAGTCACATATATATATTTATATACGATCCTAGTTCTCGACCTTCCCTTCCCTCCTTTGATATGATCACGGTTATGGACTGACTTATTCTCATTCATAATACAGTCGTAATAAAATCTTTTATCATGATATCGATATAATTTAAGCACCCGGGGCCCCCGGGCCCCTAATTTGCTTTCCTTCAAGATACTTGATGTATATAAAAAAAAATTTTAATCATGATACTGATATATATATATTTTAAGCTCCGGGGCCTCCGGGCCCCTAATTTACTTTCCTTTAAGATACTCATGTATCTTTTATTTTACGGACTGTACGCTGTGTGATGACACCATGTGCCGCTGTCCTCCATCAACCCTGCGGCCATGACGTGTGTCGTTCGCAGGCCCACTGTTCTGTCCAAGTGGATGACTTAGCTGTTTGGCATCCGGACAATTGTGTAGTCTGCTACACAATGACCTCCACTCTAACATCTGACTCGGTGAGTGCATTTTAATTAATACAGACTTGTAGGGAGTTACGATTAATTTCGATGGTTTACATTAATCACAATTATTATTTTTAAGGCCACAGTCCTCTGGACTTCCCGCATGCCTTTCACTTCGTGTCTACGAAGTCCTTGGACTTCTCCACTTTTCTTTGGCACAAATATCCCTCGCTAATAGTCTGTTCTCTTTCAGAGCTCCCAACTTGAAAAAGATACAGCTCAGGCTACCCTCAAGATCTGGATTGGCGGGTTCGCCCGCAACGTGAAGGCCAAACAGCCTTATATCCTCTCTGAGGAATGGTGTTCCAGTCTCTACCCCCATGCTAAAACTTCAGCTGCGGTCCCCAAAGAGTTGGCAGACCCTATCATCGAAAGGATTGAATCCCTTCTTCTGGCCCCGGACCAAGAAGAGACGGGCGGTACCCTAACTGAGGACGTCGCTACCCTCAACCTCGATGTGGAACCCATGGCTCTGGATGATCCCGACGCAGGTAGGGATGTAGGCGAGTCAGGTGGTTCCCGGGCTAAGATTCCTCTCCCTAGCCCGGCTTTCTCTTCTACTTCTGAACACTCTTCTTTTCAAGGTTTTCCGGGGACAACCGGGACTGAGATTCCCCGGCCTGTTATCCCCAAGGTGAAGGCTCATCGTAAGTCTTCCAAAGACCCAAAAGTCTTCGAGATCATCGTCTTCGAAGGCTAAATCTTCCTCCACCAGAGTCTCTCAAGACCCAATTGCTCCAGTCTGGGGCCCGGATCTTTTCCCAGAGGACTTAGTTAACTCGGTCCTTTGCGAGGCAGCTAGAGCCAACCAAAACCTCAAGGTTAGGTGGGGCCTGGTTTCAAAGAGGAAATATGAGCCTACTAGTACCCCAATTCGAGGTAGGAAGAGATTGAGGCCCTTCCAATCTTCCCAATTCAGACAACCTCTGCAAGTGGTTCAACCGGTCTCAGCCCAATCTGCTCCTCAAGGTCCCCAGCCTTCTACCTCAAAGGGCCAACAACAAGAGCAATACGTTCTGGTCCCTCAGTCTCAGATCGCCTCGACTTCCTTCTCCCCCGCCTTTAACCCCACGTATGAGTCTCAGGGCTCTTTCCGTGGCTACCAGCGTCACAGGGGTTCCAGGGATGCCTTTCGTGGCCGAGGTGGCGGAAGGGGTTACCACCGAGGCAAGTCTTCCCGCGGAAGCAAATCATCCTCCAACCATTGAGAAACTGCAGGTAGGAGGGAGGTTGTACAAATTTCGGGACCATTGGAAGTTCAGCGAATGGGCTTCAAGCATCATCTCAAAAGGCCTAGGGTGGAGCTGGATACAGGGACCTCCTCCACCGAACAGCTTTTACCAACTACCAACGGAAGAACTACATTCCTTCACAAAAGATCTGCTACTAAAAAATACAATCCAAAGCATACGTCGCTTAAGATTTCAAGGGCGCTTGTTCAGCGTGCCAAAGAAAGGCTCAGACAAACGGAGAGTAATCCTGGACCTGTCTCGTTTAAATTCCTTCATTCGCTGCGACAAATTCCATATGCTTACCGTCTCGCAGGTGCGGACCTTACTTCCCTGTGGGGCCGTCACCACCTCCATCGATCTTACAGATGCCTACTATCACGTTCCAATAGCAAATCATTTTCGTCCTTTTCTGGGCTTCAAGCTAGGCAAACAAGCCTATGCATTCAAAGCGATGCCATTCGGGCTCAACATAGCACCCAGAATCTTCACCAAACTAGCAAAGACAGTATAATTCAAGAGCTTCGAACTCAAGGATACAGGTAGTGGCCTATCTAGACGATTGGCTAATCTGGTCAGACAATGCCCAGAATTGCCGCATAACAACGAACAAAGTCCTCACCTTCCTTCGACAACTGGGATTCCAAGTCAACCTCGAGAAATCCCGCTTGGTCCCGGAGACCAAGTTTCAATGGCTGGGACTACAATGGGACCTGTGCTCCCATGCGCTGTGCCTCCCCAAAGCCAAAAGGAAGGAGATAGCGAGGAATACAGAACAATTTCTCAGGGAAAAGTTGACCTCCAGAAGGAACCAAGAGAGGATCCTAGGTTCCTTACAGTTCGCCTCCGTGACAGACATCGTCCTAAGGTCCAAACTCAAGGACATAAACAGAGTGTGGCGCTCCAGAGCAACCGCAAAACGCCGAGACAGACGTGCTCGCCTTCCCCCAATCCTGAAAAAAGTCTGCAGCCTTGGACGAAGATCAAGAATCTTTCCAAGTCGATTCCCTTACAACATCTGGTCCCGGGACTCGTCGTTCACACAGACGCCTCCTTAACAGGGTGGGGAGGTTACTCCCAACACAAGAAAATCCAAGGGTTATGGTCACCAGTCTTCCAACAAATGCACATCAACGTCCTAGAGGCCATGGCAGTCTTCCTCACTTTAAAACGTCTCAATCCAGCCAGCAATCTCCATATCAGACTGATCTCGACAGTGCAGTCATAGTACACTGCATCAACAGAGGAGGCTCCAGATCAGCCCAAATAAACCACATCATGTTGACGATTTTCTCCATGGCGGCATTGCACAAGTGGCACCTGTCAGCAGTCCATCTAGCAGGAGTCTGGAATGTGGTAGCGGACTCACTTTCCCGGATGACTCCGCTAAAGTCGGAATGGTCACTAGACAATCGATCTTTCCAGTGGATACTATCTCAAGTCCCGGGTCTCCAGGTGAATCTGTTTGCGACTGAATCCAATCGCAAACTAGATTGTTACGTAGCCCCCAACCTGGACCCTCAGGCTTATGTCACGGACTCTATGATTCTAGATTGGAATACCTGGAAGACGATTTATCTGTTTTCTCCGGTGAATCTCCTGCTGAAAGTTCTGCACAAACTCAGATCCTTCAAAGGTCAAGTGGTTCTCGTAGCCCCCAACTGGCCCAAGAGCAATTGGTTCCCCTTGTTGCTAGAACTTGGTCTCCGCCCCCGGCGGATTCCCAATCCGGTGCTAAAACAGACAGTACAAACTCACAATGTGTACGCTTCCTCAAGGATTCTGAATGCCCTAACTTCATGGACTTCATGAAGTTCGCAGCCCAACGAGGTGCAAACATCGATCCTTTGAATACTATTTTCCTGGAATCTGACAAAAGGGAATCTACTCTCCGTCAATATGACTCAGCTGTCAAGAAATTAGCTAAGTTCTTGAAAGATTCCCAAGTTAAGAAAATGACGATGAACCTAACTGTGACATTCTTCAGAACTCTCTTCGAATCAGGCCTGGCAGCCAATACAATTACTACAATCAAGTCAGCCCTGAAAAAGATCTTTCATATTGGTTTTGACATTGATCTAACGGATTCATATTTCTCATCCATTCCGAGAGCTTGTGCCAGACTAAAACCTTCAACTCGCCCTAGCGCAGTTTCCTGGTTTTTGAACGATGTTCTTAAGCTAGCCTCGGACAACCCAAATGAATCCTGTAACTATATGGCATTATTAAGAAAGTCACTTTTTCTTTTGAGCCGAGCCTCTGGCTCCAGAATCTCAGAATTGTCAGCCTTATCTAGAGACCCAGGTCATATAGAGTTTCTCTCTTCGGGTGAGGTCCTACTCTCCCCTAACAAAGTTTTCCTGGCTAAAAATGAGGACCCCCAAAACAGGTGGTCTCCCTGGATGATTGTTCCACTTCCTCGGGATCCATCCCTGAGTCCAGTTACCACCCTGAAATCCTACTTAAGTAGAACTTCCACCACAACCACAGGGCCCTTATTTATTAGAGAACACGAGGAACTATTATCCTTAAGGGAATCAGACAACAAATTCTTTATTTTATTAAACAAGCTAATCCTGAATCATTCCCACATGTCCATGATATTCGAGCTGTGGCTACCTCAATTAATTTTTTCCACCATATAAAATTTGATGAGCTCTCAAAATATACGGGTTGGAAGTCCCCTAAAGTTTTCAAGCGCCACTACCTAAAACCTTTAGAAGCTCTTAGATTTGCCACAGTAGCTGCAGGGAATATAGTTCCTCCTGAAGGTACTGAGTCCTAATCACCACGTCTTGCTCTATCCTCTTTCCCTCCTGCCTGGCTTACCTATTGTTCCTACCTGTTTTGTTTACCATACACCCTTATGGCGTATTATTTTATTATTCATTGATCAATTTCACGAATTGTTTTTTATTTCACTTGTTCTTAAATCCCCGAGCTGATTTTATTTTTGTTATGTTAAATCTTTGTTATGGATTTACTTTTGCTTGATTCTCTCTATCATCCCCTGATGGGATTTTGTACCATGCTCATACTCATATCTATGATTGAATTTTTACCTTTGAATTTTTGATTACCAAGCTTGATTACCACTATTCATATCTGTTGAATTTTACCTACGGGTTTCATTATTGATTGTTTACCATGTCTATTTATCACTGTCATATACATGTTGATCTATTTTTACGGGTTTCTCATCCCTCTTTTTTTAAATTAAAACTCATCAGCTATGTTATTTTTGTGTTATTCCCTCCTCAGGTAGTTAGCCATATTGGGTCCCCATTCTCTGGTACGATTTCACTGGGCGTGCCGCCCAGAAAAGGGATTTTGACGTAGGAAAAATCTATTTCTGGGAGAGAGACCCGTGCCGCCCAGTGAACCCACCCGTCCCTCCCAAATTGGGCCCCAATCTGGGGTGCTATAAGGAGTGACGTCACTGGCGTGGGATCGCTAGTAGTAGTAGGATGGTTAACGGCACCTCGCTGTTCGGGGATATTGACAGGAGATATCTAAATGGTGCGAGACCTCTTGTTGTGATTTATTCACGCCCCAGTATTATACCGACACCTTATTAAGGTGAGCGAGCTGGGTTCAACCTAGCATTCCTAAACAAATTTTTCTCTGGTAAATTCATAGCAGTTTTTAACTTAGAAATGATGTAAAAGGAGCATTTCACTGGGCGGCACGGGTCTCTCGCCCAGAAACAGATTTTTCCTACGTCAAAATCCCTTTTTTATTGTCACTTTACCTTAGAAACAACCCAACGAAGGTGTAGGCTTTGCTATGCAGGAGGAGACGGATGGTCGGCGAGGAGGTAGAGATGGTGACTGCAATAACATACCATACTTACTCTAACTTGAATTATGTGAATCTTAACCTAACTTAGCTTATTTATTTTTATTTATTTTCTATTTTTAATTTTTTTTTTTACATTTTCTTTTCTTTTTTATTTTTTATTTTCATCACTTTCACTCACTTGAATCTTAGTTTTCTTTGCTTCACTTTCTTTCTCTTCATCACAATCACTAGACCGGTTCGTATATTTTTTAAAATAAACTATCGAAAGTTGCTTGGTATGGATTTTCAGAATTTTTCTGAAATGGGTTAAGCAGACATCATTGAATTGTGAAACTACATGGCAAACCTGAAGTTTCTGTGGGCGATACTTATCAATGAAGTCACCCACGTGTTGATGATGTGCTAAAACCTCTTTTATTGCAGACTAACTTGAGATATGCTCTGCCTCCTCAATCTACTCCGACTCACTCAACTGCGCTTGGAACTCATAATTCTGCATGGCAGGCAGCTCCTTGAGTTCCTCGGTGGTGAGCTCTTCATGATGCTCATCGACGAGTTCGGTGATGTTATCTTCATCGACCTCCACTTGCCAAGGAATACAATCTCTTCTACGTCTTCCTCTACGGCAAGCACAGGTTCAGGTTCGGGGCCAAAACCTTCAAAATCTCTGGGAGAAAATGCATCAGGCCAAAGCTTCTTCCAAGCTCAATTTAGTGTCCATCAAGTTACTCCCTCCCAAGCCTGATCTATGATCTTCAAGCAATGCATGATATTGAAATGGCTCCTCCAAAATTCACGCAAAGTTAAGTTGGTGCTTTGCGTGACATTAAAGCACTGCTTAAATAATTGCTTGGTGTAGAGATTCTTAAAATTCGAGATGACTTGCTGGTCCATGGGCTCGAGGATAGGGGTGGTGTTCGGTGGAAGATACAGCACTCTGATAAACTTGAACTGGTTGATGATATCATCTTCGAGTCCTGGGGGGTGAGCAGGAGCATTATCCAAGGAAAGCAAGCACTTTAAAGGTAAATTACCCTTCTAAAGGTACTTCTTGACAGCAGGGCCAAAAATTTGGTTTACCCATTCAACAGAGAAGTGCATAGTAACCCAAGCCCTAGAATTAGTACGCCAGAAAACACGCAGCATGTCTTTATTGACTCTATATGCCTTTAATGCCCTAGGGTTTTTGGAATGATAAACCAATAACGGCTTGATTTTGCAGTCCCCGCTGGCGTTGGCACATAGGGCAAGAGTCAATCGATCCTTCATAGGCTTATGTCCAGGTATTTTCTTCTCTTCAGCGGTGATGTATGTTCGACTAGGCATCTTTTTCCAAAACAGACCGGTTTCATCACAATTGAAAACTTGCTGCTCTATATAGCCTTCATCCTCCATCATCTTTTCGAACTTCTTAACAAAATCGTCAGCAGCCTTGGTGTCCGAACTTAAAGCCTCTCTGTGCCGAACAACTGAATGAATTCCGGTCCATCTCTTAAATTTCTCGAACCAACTGCAAGACGACTTGAATTCCTCCGTCATAATATTGGTTTAACTCTCCCCTGCGTCACCTCCCAGAGCCTACCGCCTTCAAGTCACAATAGATAGCGCTGGCCTTCTCGCAAATGATCGTATCACCAGCAATCTCTTTGTCCTTTATCCATATTAACAAAAGGCGTTCCATCTCTTACAGGGTAGGGCTGCGACGTTTTGAAATATTGGTGACCCGCTTCGATGGTTTGACTGCTTAAATGGCTGCCTTCTGCTTGATGATCGTCGAGATCGTAGACATATTCCGGCCATATTGTTAAGCCTGATCACTCACACTCACACTGCGCTCATGTTTTTCTAAAATTTCTTGCTTCAATTCTGATGAAAGCATTGCCTTCTTCCTTTCCTCACCACTACTAATACCTGTACCGAAACTAAGCTCCTTAATATAACTTTAAGGATATTGCATAAAATCAGGGGAAGTATTTTTTGATACGACACATAGCAATCTTCACCCCGAATAGATTTTACTCTGAGGGGGAAGAGTGGCGAAATGAAGAGGAGCCATTATCAAGGTTACCCGGTGGATCCCCTCCTTGTACTACTACAGCGCATTATTCCTTTAAAAAGTAGCATTTAAGCACGGTGCTCTCCCAAGCTTCTCTCGGTGTTGTTACTAATTTCAAGGAATATTTTCATGCAGTCTCCAGCATCCTCATCCTCTGGAAAGTTGAGTATTCAATCTTTCCTGTGTATAATTTTTAGATCCCTTCTCACAGTTAAATTAACATAATCTAGGTGTGTTAATTGGAGCAGTGCCATCCCCGGAGGCGGCCATTTTAAGACTGCTGTCGCACGCCATAAATGCTTTATTTAGTAATTAGTGCGACGTTCCTGGTATTTAGCTATAAAGAACTTGTAATTAGTGAGGCAGAATTATACTAAAGAAGATAGCATTACAAATGTAATATTTCCTCTTCCAAATAAAAGTTTCTCTGGTATACGATAGGGCCTCGGTGGTATCAAGCGTAGCCGAGATCCCCACTTAAGTTAGGCTAGCCTAACCCGTTTTAGTATACTGTACTTTAGTAACGCTATCCCCCGTTTAACCTCTTTAGTATCGTTTCTATTACTTCGGTCTGGGATATAAATATCCCCTAGAATTATTGGTATATTTCGATACGCTTCTCTTTTAGAGAAAAGAGGATAAACCCTTCTTCCCCTCCCCGAGTGCCACCATCCCCGGCGACAACCCTATCTTCCGTCATCGCTATCAAGTAGTTAACTCCGGCTTGACTTGGATAGTGTTTTTCTGTCAATCTTCTTTATCGGCGAGTATCCCAGCCTTGAAATATGACAGTAACTCAGGATGTTTTGTCTTGTAGCCGACAACGTTATCGGCAGAGGAATAGTAATTCCTCTGCCGGTTACAACGTTGTTGGCAAAGGAAGCTAGGCTTCCCTAGTCTACAACCAAAAGTGGGCAGTATAACTGCTGCCACCTTTCTCCCTTGTGGACTACAAGACATGTCTTATATCAGTCAATATCTCAGGCTAGGGAATTGTTATTCCCCTGCCGCCCATGACGGCGCCAGTATAGGAAGCTGGGCTTCATTGATTTACAGCCGAAGTAGGAGACATACTTGGTGCCACCTTTCTCCTCTGTAAAATATAAGACCCTTTCCCTTCCCCTTCTGTCCTTTAGTGCCAGCCTAGCCGTCACAAATGTCCTTTGGCCGTTATTCTACAATCATTCCCACTTGCCGGGCTGACTGGGTTACTGGCCGGGTTCCAACAAATGGCGGTTAGGTTGCTGGTTCGACCAACTCCCTAACGGAAGCAAAGCTCTGGGAAAGGGTGAGCCGGCCCTGACGGCTGCCGGTGGGAAAGCCATTATACTGTTGAGTATTCTTCAGTCCTCTATTGGACTGCCATCCACAAACCTTGTAACCGGCAGTACAGCCGGGAACAGAATTTGTGGCTGGATGGAAGCTAGAATCAATGTATTCCTCCCCTTCCATTTGAATTTTCATTCTGGAAAGAAGGTAGTAGAGGCAATAGTCCCTACACTCCCAATTAATGTACTAAACTATAATAATACGGTAGTCCTTCTTTCCATTCTTTCTCTCTCGCTGTCAGCTAATGCCGCCAGGTACTAGCCTCACCCAGTAGTATACCGGTAAAACTACAGTATAAGACAATACAGTAGCCAGTATTCCTGCAGTATAACAATACAGCAGTTAGAAAACTACAGTATATAAGGATACAGTAGTATAAAATTTCCAACATATTCTGTGTATCCTTTCACAGTCCATTGTTGAGACCAATTAAAAATGTTGGTGAGGTATTTCTTCAACATCCTGATGAATACTAGATCATCGGGACACCAATTATTACCATTCTGTATTAATATTCTACAAGTGGAGGAGTTAGTGTTAATATTCATTGACTCTGGCTCTACGTACGGGAGTTATTCCACACTGCATTTTCCCTAATAAGGAAATTAAAAATATTAATATTGTAGGAGGTCACAGCAATTGCCTGGAGAGGAAACACAAATATGTGTCTTTCCTACTTCCTTTCTAGCTTACTATCCTAAGCTATTATAAATAATAGTAAACAATACTATTTTTAAATGTGTATTTATAACAGTGATATATATAACCCTATACTCATTTCACTCTTTCTTTCCTTACAGGAGGAGCCTAAGGTAAAGTGTGCAGTCATGTTCTGCAATCACAAAAGTAGGGACTTTTGTGGCCACAAGATGTGCAGGTCTCATGCCCCCTGTTCCATCGCAACTGAAACCCTGAGGTATTGGCACCCGAAGGGTTGCACCGTCTGCTCGGCTCTGATGAATGAGGGATTCGGTGAAGATATCCCTGAGACTACGGAGTCAAGGGATACAGCAAGAGAAACCTTCGGAGGTGAGTAAGAGGGTTCCAAGAGAACTCTCTGGGACCTTACCTGCCTAATGAAGCTACGAGATGCTTTCTGTTCCTTAAGGCCTAATCCAACACGGTTTTGCCCCAGGCAGAGGTCAAGCTTCCCTCCATCCAACTGACGATAGAGGCGGACATTAATAAGGCACTCGAAGGCATGGACATCCACCAGGAACGGATGTCGGAGGTGTCTACCGACACCGAAAAGGACTTTCTGCTATAAGATCCTGAAGAAGAGGTGGCTTAACCACCCACGGAGGAAGAAGGATCCGTATCTACGATAACGGAGGACCCTCAGTTTTCCGTGACAGCATATCAACTCGTGTTGTCAACTTCTTCGGCCCCACCTCCCCATTTCGAACCACTGATGGCCAAGAGCGAGGCGCTCCTAGGACAACTTCAGCAGATGATGGAATCATTCCGCAAGGAACAACAGCAGATTAGAAAGGAAGTAAGAGAAGTGAAACGCCCGGGCGTTTTCAAAGACTCTCACAAGCCTATCAAGGTCTCTGACTTACCTCAATGCTCCAAAACCAACACCTGGAGGTATGCGGAGCATATGCCCATGATGAATGGGAAACTGTACATCTCCGAGAAGATGGGGCCAAACCCCTCGAAGATCTCCAATTCTGGCCTAACATATCGGCATACCCAGAATTTTACACGAGACTGCGGGATGAACCAGCATCTCGTGAGGAGACGGAACCGAAAGAGGTCATGATCTTTGAGCGTACGCTTTCGTTAAGGCAAGGAGGGCCTGTAGAGAGCATAATGGTCAAACACGAGCCCAGGAAGCTGATTATTTCATGTATATGGGGCAAGGACCTCTTCCCAAAAGAATTGGCTCAAGAGGTCATCGCAAAAGCCGGCACAGAGAATAGGAACCTTCTCCAGAAGTGGGGCATGTCTTCCGAGAGGAAATCATCCTCAGATGCTGGTCCCCAACCGAAAAACAGGAAGACAAAGAAGGCACGCAGGCCTGCACAGCATCCAACCATGACCATGACCACAGTGCCCCAAATAGTAGCCCCGCCGCAAACCACCTTCCAAATGGTGCCGCAGCAGCTGGTAGCTCCATCGCCTCTGTTCAATCCAGGCTTTGAGAGGCACACAACTACCTTTTGGCCCAGAGGTAGAGGCTCAAGAAGAGGCTCCTCAAGGAACCCCTCAAGGCGTAGAGGAGGACGTGGTCAAGGAGGTAAACCCTCAGGAACATCTCAGCAATGAGATGCTTCAGGTAGGAAGAAGACTCTTCCACTTTCGGGATCATTGGACCTTCGATCCCTGGCCCTAAAGCCTAATCAAGAATGGATTCGGTTGGAAATGGAACAAAATTCCACCCCATTTTCCTCAATTCTTCCAACACTCCACCCCCTTATTGGAAGAATATACATGAGAACTCCTGAACAAAAAGGTAATAAGGAAAACAAAGTCCATCAAATTCCAGGGAAGGTTGTTTTGTGTTCCCAAGAAGGACTCGGACAAACTCAGAGTCATTCTAGATTTGTCTCCACTCAACAAGTTCATCGAGAACAACAAGTTCCGGATGCTTACCCTGCAACACATAAGGACCCTGTTACCTAAATGGGCGTACACAGTCTCTATAGACCTGGCAGATGCTTATTGGCATTTACCAGTCAGCTGCCCCCTCTCCTCCTACCTAGGATTCAGGCTACAGAAGACAAAATATGCCTTCACAGCCATGCCCTTCTGGCTAAACATAGCCCCAAGGATATTCACAAAACTTGCGGACACAATCGTCCAACAGCTGCGGTTAGAAGGCATTCAGGTAGCAGCATACCTGGACGACTGGCTGGTGTGGGCAGCATCCAAGACTGCTTGTCTGCAGGCAGCCACAAAGGTGATTCAGTTCCTAGAACACCTGGGCTTCAAGATCAACCACAAGAAGTCTCGCCTTTTTCCAGCTCAGGAGTTTCAATCGTTAGGAATCCATTGGAACTTGCAGTCACATCGTCTCTCCATTCCACCGAAGAAGAAGAGAGAGATAGCGGGATCTGTCAAGAGACTACTGAAACTCAAGAAGATATCAAGACACCAACAGGAAAGAGTACTGGGCTCTCTCCAGTTTGCAGCAGTGACAGACACAGTGCTAAAAGCACAACTAAAAAAAGCGTCAGGAGTCTGGAGAAGATACACATCAAACGCTCGAAGAGATCAACAAAGATTGACACCGACCCTACTGCGAACACTCCTAAGGCCGTGGTCAACGGTCAAGAGCCTGGCAAGAACAATTCCCTTACAACCACCTCAACCATCAGTGGTAATTCGCACAGATGCCTCACCGGAAGGATGGGGAGGCCATTCCCATCAAAGTGAAGTGCAAGAGAATTGGTCGCACCAGTTCAAGACATTTCACATCAACATCCTGGAAGCTATGGCAGTCTTCCTAGCGTTGAAGAAACTATCCCCTCGCAGATCAGCCCACATCAGACTGGTCTTGGACAGCAAGGTAATAGTGAAATGTCTGAACCGGTAAGGATCGAGATCACCTCACATTAATTACGTGAATTTAGC
>NC_090725.1:204730262-204757762 GCF_036898095.1 Palaemon carinicauda | reverse complement strand
TCTTTTACCTCTGGAAAGTGGAGTATTTTCTCTTTACGGTGTCTAATTTTTAGCTCCTGCTTCACAGTGAAATTAACGGATTTTGAGCGAAGCGAAAAATGTATTTTTGGGTGAGATAGCCATGTCATCCTCATGGAAGGTTCCTTTAAGGTAGCTTTCTAAGGGATATTTGGCTACAGTGATATTCCCAGAGAATTAACCATTAGGGCTCCAGAATTCTAACTCCTGGCACGAATATCCTTAAAATTTCTTTCAAGGATATCGCATAATCAGGGGACGTATGCTTGATACGACATATAGCGATCTTCACCCCGAATAGTGTTTTCGCTTTGAGGGGGAAAGTGGCAAATTTAGAAGGGGAGCCGTTATCAAGGTACCCATTCCTCTCGTACTACAGAAGGGTATCTAGATGGTGCTGTAGTCAACCCAACGTGCTATTCCTTGTAGCGTTGAGCATGGTGCTACAGATATAGTAGTTTCGGGAGGGATCCTGCCAAGGCCTTTTTCATAGAAAAAGGAGGGCGGGTCCATCAGGATGACATGGCTATCTCACCCAAAAATAGATTTTTAGCTTCGCTCAAGATCCGATTTTTGGGCTCAAGCCATGTCGTCCTGATGGAAGCTTACCAGAGAATTACTAGAAAGTACTGTATTTGTGGGTTTTTAAAAGTGCCTTAATCTTGGCAAATTTTTCCCTTTTGGTCATCCAGACCATTGAGACATATGGCATTCCCGTTATACGTCATTACTGCTAAGCATAAACCATGTTAGTGCTTCCTGCCCCCTGCAGGGAGGAGTCATACTAGACTTAGGAAAGGAAGTCTCAAGGTTTTCATTTAGTATCAGAACAAACATAGTATTCCTACATACAGGTCTCTCTGTATGTATTACATGTTGAAACAACCATTATTACATAATGTTGTATTATCTGTCAGAACAAGGATATAGTTATACTTTCTGTTCATGAAAAAATATATGCAGTTTATAGAAGGGTCTTCAATTTCGGAATCATGGAGTATAAATACCATTCGATTATAGCAAGTGAGGGTTTGCAATAGAAGAATCTGGACCAGAAAGAAACAGAGGCTTGCGTGGAAGTATTCAACTCTATAATGAGCTGTGGCAGAGGCAAGGGGCAGTGGCATCTCCTTTCACTGGACCTACTGTTCACAATAAAAGCAGTGTACCTCAAATATTTTAACCTTCCTTTTATGACTTTGGTCTGATTGACTACTGGAGACAAAGATTCTAGTCACAGTAAGTGGGACTGTGCTATTGAATTTCTTTACTCTTACTTATTTTACAAATATATAGCTTGTGCTCATAAGCTTGGTACCATTATTCCCAGTGCTAGGTGGAAGTGTGGACATGTCTATGAGGGGTCAATGGGTTAAAACACTTCTGTCCACAGAGAATACTAATTCTCTGATACACTTCCAACAGGACATCGTGGCTCAGGCCTAAAAAAAGGATTTTGACATATGAAAAACCTATTTTTGGGTGCGATACACAAGCCGTCCTGATGGACCCACCCGTTAATTTCTATTCCCTCCTGATTCTCAGTGTGAGGCCTTGTGTCATACGATGGCTGCTTCTGGAATGGTTTTACAGGAAACCTGTTAGTTGTAGCACACTGGGATTGGGGATTGTAACGACTCTCTTGCACACATATCAAATCCTACCCCATACCCCTCAAGACAAGGTTAACTATTCAAGGAAGGATAGCCATGGCTTGTTTTAAAAACATTGCTGGTGTATACACGATATCTCTCGGGATATTTTCTCTGGGGATAGTAATCTTGTGATACTTCTACAGTTAAAATTCTTTGGTATATCATTTGCAGCAATATCACAAGTAAAAGCTGCATTTGAGGAAATCAAATGCACACACACACACACACTCTCTCTCTCTCTCTCTCTCTCTCTCTCTCTCTCTCTCTCTCTCTCTCTCTCTCTCTCTCTCTCTCTCTCTCTGGAAGAAGAAGAAGAAGAAGAAGAAGAAATTCCAAAGAAGATTCAATTGATAAAGAGACTTATAAAGAAAGTTTACATCAATCAATACATTCCATCAAAGAACAATAAGAAGTCCAATATGGTGAATATGCTGATTGATGCATTGGGAAAGAGAATGCCAAAATGGTGCAATACATGTAAGATATGGTATTCCATTATTAATCTCGAACAACTGATTAGAAAATGCGATGCCTGTCATGTTCCAACACATCCTGCATGTGCTGAAATACAGCAAAAATATAAAAAATAGAGACACAAAGGTATTCTACTCAACATGCTTAGTCTGGATAGAAAGTATAATCAAGTCGAGACTAAATCTGCAAATAGTTGACGATAAAGAAGAAGAAGAAGAAGAAGAACAGGATATGTGTAAGGATGCAGAGGAAATCATTGATATAACTAAGGATGCCATCCAACAACATACTTACGAAAAAGTAAATTATCAGATAGAAACAAATAATAGACCGAAGAGACTCTAACCGGACCTACATACTTTTAGGGAAGAGCAAGAACAAGAAAAAAAGAAAAGAAAGATATAGTCTGCAATTTGCTGAAAAGGGGGAATTGCAGATTTGGCGAAAGATGCTACTGCAGGCATCCAAAGATATGCCATAATTATGAAATATATGGTAAATGTGCGTATTTAGACGGATATGGAGACGAATGCAGAGATCGCCATTCAAAAATATGCAAAAACCTAAAAGAAGGAAAAGGATGCAAATTCAACAAAAAATGTCAATATATGCATCCTACAACCATGAATGAAAGTAAGAAATCTCTGCAAACAGAAAAGAAAAATGAAAGCAAAAATGAAACAAAAAAAGAAACAAAAAAAAACAAGCCAAGTATATACTGCGCTATGCACTAAAGGCCCCATTATATGATGCCTTTCAACCCAAAATATGCCCATTTAGAGCCCATCTACAAAGAATGCATCTATAATGCCAGGGGTTGGTGCAGATATGGGGATAATTGCATGTATACACACAAAAATAAATATGAAGGCGAAAGAGCAAATATAATAAAAAAGTTGGATTTTTTAATGGCAAAATTCCTGGAAATGAAAAGAACATCATATCAGAACAGGAAGGAGGCATGGGAAAAATCCATATTACCAATATTAAATAATGGGGATGAAACACAAACCATAAAATTGATGAATGCACAGGGTTTAGTCACGAGTAACTCTAAAAGGAAAATAGAGTTCTTAGAAGAACTAACCCAAATTGAAAAAATAGATATATCAAATATAAGTGAAACATGGTACAGTGGTACCTCTACATACGACCTTTCTTCGTTCCAGAAACTGCTTCGTATGTTAAAACAATCGTATGTTGGAGCAAATATTCCCATAAGAATACACTGTAATTTGTATAATTCGTCACACACCCCAAAAACCTATATTAACTCCTTAATAAATTACTACATATAATTACACATAACAATAACATAACTGCATAATATGAAAAAAGCATGTAAAAAAGATAATTATAAAGAAATAATAAATTAAAAAAATGTGTTTTATTGTCACTTTCCCTTAGAGACAGGCCAACGCAGGTGTAGGATTTGCTACGCCAGGAGGAGACGGACGATCGGCGAGAGGGTAGACATGGTGTTAACATGTTCTTTAAATAAATACGCTCTCTCTCTCTCTCTCTCTCTCTCTCTCTCCTCTCTCTCTCTCTCTCTCTCTCTCTCTCTTGTTCTTCTTCACTGTTAGTGTTAGAGACGTCTATTAATTTTTTCTGTGAGAGAGAGAGAGAGAGAGAGAGAGAGAGAGAGAGAGAGATTAAACAAAAATGTGTTGTGTACATATGATTTTTAACAGCGTCAACGAGTTGAAAGACAATTAGATGTAACTAAAAAAAACAATATCAACAAATCTGAATTCCTTTATTAACTAAAACAAATATTGATACAAATACACTTGTGTGCTTATGCGCAAACACACACACACGCGCAAGAGGAGAAACGATTGGCGAGGAGGTAGAGATAGTGACTGCGATAACGTACCGTAACTTACACTACGGAAACTTTAATCTAACTTAGCTTATTTATTTTTTTTTTATTTTTTTATATTACAATATTTTTTACATTTTTTTTTCTTTTGATTTTTAATTTTCCATCACCTTCAGTGACGAGTTACGGTACGTTATCGCAGTCACCCATCTCTAACTCCTCCCCGACCGTCTGTCTCTTACTGCGTAGCAATTCTTGCACCTGTGTGTGTGTTTGTGCATACGCACACGAGTGTGTTTGTATCAATATTTGTTTTAGTTAATAAAGGAATTCAGATTAGCTGTTATTACTTTCTTAGTAACATTTAATTGTTTTTCAACTCGTTGACGCTGTTAAAAAATCATATGTACTCTAAACACATTTTTGTTTAATCTCTCTCTCTCTCTCTCTCTCTCTCTCTCTCTCTCTCTCTCTCTCTCTCTCTCTCTCTCCTCGCGGAAAAAAACAATACACGTCTCTAACACTGTAACAGCGAAGAACGAGAGAGAGAGCGGAGAGAGAGAGAGAGAGAGAGAGAGAGAGAGGAGAGAGAGAGGAGAGAGAGAGAGGAGAGAGAGAGAGAGAGAGAGATTTTTATTTAAAGAAAATGTTAATGCTATGTTTAGAGAGAAACAGAAAGAGAAGACTTTTTTAAAAGAGCTTGTTAATGCTATCTTGGTTTTTCTTTGCTTCACTTTTTTCTTTCTTTCTGTTCATCACGCTGGCCCTTCTCACAAATTATCGTTGCCAACAATCTCTTTGTCCTTTATCCCTATCATCAAAAGACATTCTATCTCTTCCAAGGTATTGCTACGATGTCTTGTAATAATGGTGATCCCCTTCGATGGTTTATCTGCTTTAATGGCTGCCTTCTGTTTTGATGATCGTCGAGATCATAGGCCTACAGTGAACCCTCGTTTATCGCGGGTAGATAGGTTCCAGACGCGGGCGCGATAGGTGAAAATCCGCGAAGTAGTGACAGCATATTTACCTATTTATTTAACATGTAATATTCGGGACTTTTAAAACCTTCCCTTGTACGTAGTACTGTTAACAAACCACCCTTTAATGTACAGAACACTTAATGCATGTACTACAGCACCCTAAAACTAAAACAGGCACAAAATATTAAAGGCGATTTTATATCATGTGTTTCCTAAACACCTAAAAAGCACGATAAAAAAATGGCAACCAATGTTTTGTTTACGTTCATCTCTGATCATAATGAAGAAAACAAACTCATTTAGTGTACACATATATGTACGTATAGGTTAGTTTTTGCATCGATTATATTGATTATACAGTACTGTATGTTGATTTTTTTATTACCAATGTTTTAGTTTACGTATTTTTCTTAGGACTTCCAAATGAAATCTTTTTCTTTATGACGCCGCCTGAAACGACGGCGTGTACGCTCAGTAAACAACCACGCTCAGAACAAACAAGGCATTTAACGCGCATGATGATAGTGATAAATAATGATACAGTACATACAGTATTTACAGTAAAAAGCATTTACAAAATATGTTACCTTACAAATATAAAATTATACAGTACTTGTACGTAGCAAAGCAGGAAAAACAATTTGAGAGAGAGAGAGAGAGAGAGAGAGAGAGAGAGGAGAGAGAGAGAGGAGAGAGAGAGAGAGAGAGAGAGAGAGAGAGAGAGAGAGAGAGAGAGATTGTTTTACGTACGTAAATGTAAATTTTAAACAAAAAAAATATGATAGGTTACAACATGTAGACTTTTAAAACCTTCCCTTTAACTTAATGCATACAGTACGTACATTACTAAACTATAAAACAGGTTAAAGTAAAAAATAAAGATTGTTACTGTACTCACCACGAAAGAAGTTCAAGAAAAACTTGAATGACGATGGCGATGAATTTGCTGCACAGTAGAAATGATGATGATGAAGCTGATGATGTGTTCTACTGTGCAGTCAATGATAGTATTTTACGTCTCTTCAGACGGAGGTGTCTTTTTCTGGGACACCTCTTCAACTTCTTCAATTTCTTCCGAAGGCGTACTAGCAGGAGGAAACTGGCTCTTTTTTGCGAGGCTGGAAGAACATTGTGATCGGAAAGTTGTTGCCGCTGCTTCTTTTTTCGATCCAAGAGCATCCTGTTAGGGAGTCGTGATGTCATCGACCTTATTTGAGAATTGCATCGAGCGAAACCATATCCTCGTCCCACTCTTGTAACATTTCTTTCGCCTCCTTCATATGGTTGCAGAACTTGGCAAGCCGTTCTAATGTTAAGCCCGTTTTCTTCGACATTTTCTTGGGTCTCTTCCTGGGTACCCTCACTCTCTTCCTCCACTTGCCGATTTCGTCAGGTCCTTCGAGGTCTGCGTCAGTTAGGGGCTGGGAATGGCAGTCCAACAACTCGTCGACGTCTTCAGTCGTCATGTCGCCAAACCCCGTCTCCTCCAATTATGGCAGCCAACTGCACAGATTTTCCGTATTGCAGAGTGTTGGATTTCCGACGGAGTAAATCCCTTGTCGTCGTAAACAATATCGGGCCACAGCTTCTTCCAGCTCGCATTTACGGTTGCAGGTTTCATCTCTTGAAGTGCCTTTTGAATATTCTGCAGGCACGTGGCTATGGTGTACTGCCGCCAGTACGCCTTCAAGTTGAAGTCTTCATCCTCGTCATCTTGGGCAGCATCCACACACGCAACGAGGTCCCGCCAAGGTATTCTTCGTGTAGAGGGCCTTGAACGCCCTGATAACCCCCTGGTCCATTGGTTGAATTAATGACGTGGTGTTGGGTGGCAGGAACTCAACCTGAACGCCCTCACGCGACAGGTCAGTTGCGTGTCCACCAGCGTTATCCATAAGGAGAAGGATCTTGAATGGCAAGCCCTTCTCTAAGAGATATTCATGGACTTGCGGGATGAAACACTGGTGGAACCAGTTGGAGGTCAGCATCTTCGTAATCCATGCTTTTTGATTATGCATCCAGTACACGGGAAGGAGATTCTTATTTTTATTTTTCAAAGCGCGAGGATTTTTCGACTTATAAATAAGCCCCGGCTTTAACAAAAATCCAGCAGCATTGCCACACATCACGAGGGTAACGCGATCCTTGAATGCCTTAAAGCCAGAGGCTTTGGCTTCCTCTTTGAACAGGAAAGTTCGCGACGGCATTCTCTTCCAAAACAAGCCGGTTTCATCCATATTAAAGACTTGTTCCGGCTTGTATCCACCTTCAGCGATAATGTTCTTGAAAGTCTGGTTTCACGTAAGTTTCAGCAGCGGCAGTGTCAGCGGAAGCAGACTCCCCATGCAGGGAAAACGCTTTTCAGGGCGAAGCGTTTCTGAAACTTCGCGAACCATCCTTTGCTTGCGGAAAAAACGTTTCTGAGGCTGGGAATCAGTGGATGTCCCTGGTTGAGGATCATCTGCATCATCATCATCTTCAGGCATGGTTGCCGTCGTCGTCTTTAGGTTCCTTTGCAGCAAAATTCTCATATAAGCTCAAAGCCTTTGTTTTGGATGGTGTTCGTATCCAACGCTATGTTCTTCTTCCGGCAGTCGGCAATCCACACAGCTAAAGCACCTTCCATGCGTACGATCGTTTTATTACGCGTTGTAACGACTCGCTTCGCTGATCTGCTAAAGGTGATTGCAGCAGTCTTTCTAATGTTCGCCTCGTCCTTCTTGATGTAGCGAACGGTGGATTCGTTGATGCCAAAATGGCGGCCGGCGGCCGCGTAACTTCTACCATCTTTTAACATGTCGAGAAGCGTAACCTTCTCAGCTATCGTCATCATCCTTCGGTGGCGTTTAGGCTCACTACCAGCCTTACTAGAAGCAGAACGCTTGGGAGGCATTGTAACAGAAAGTTCAACAAAAAGTTCAACTTAAAACAGTCGCACACAGCACAGATTAAACTTCACAAACTTAAGTACGTCTACTCAGCAATACGCGGAAAGAGAAAGTGAACGATGCAGCCCCGCGAGAACTTTGATGCTGCGGGTAGAAGATGCGGGCAAAACACCAATCACAGGCTAGATAACAAAACTTGAGTTTTGATTCGTCATCTATCAGCGCTTGAACCAATCACAACCCGTCTTACAGTACTATGGCGCGTTGGTTACTCATAGAAGATGCCCCCCGCGCATACTGAACGTACGTAGATTAAGTACAATACCGTAATAATAATAAATAATGATAATAATACTGTACAGTAATAATAATAATAATAATGATTAATAATAATAACAATAATAATTTTATTAACAACAACAACAATAATAATAATAATAACAATAATAATAAAAATTTATGTACGCTATTTTACGCCTCTCTCTCTCTCTCTCTCTCTCTCTCTCTCTCTCTCTCTCTCTCTCTCTCTCTCTCTCTCTCTCTCGTACGCTTACAGTATTCGAAATGTGATTTTTGCAACAAAGAATATTATTGGATGCAGTACTGTACTACGTACGTATACATACAAAAGATTCATGGAAAAGAAGCACATCCATTACAGTACACACCATTCTAATATGGTATGACTGCATCTGATTTGCGTTTCATGTTCGATTTAATTTTACTACGTACTGAATTATCGTATGATCACATTCTCTTTTCGTGTTTTATTTCTTTCTGTGCTGAATTATATATCATATGTAATGCAATGAACAATCAGTAAGAGCAGATATTACTAATTACAGTATTAATGGAATTACAGGTAACAAAATATCGTATTTGGTTGTCTTCAGATTTCGCGGTATTTTCGAATTTTCCGGAAAATCCGCGATATGTATATATATATGGGTTATGGGAAAACCCCGCGAAGTGGTGAATCCGCGATTGTCGA
The DNA here is from genome assembly GCF_036898095.1 of Palaemon carinicauda. NCBI lineage: Eukaryota > Metazoa > Arthropoda > Malacostraca > Decapoda > Palaemonidae > Palaemon > Palaemon carinicauda. The sequence continues at coordinate 204,748,928 of NC_090725.1, read as the reverse complement.
ACCGCGAAGTAGCGAGGGTTCACTGTATTTCGGCCATATTGTTTAGCCATATCACTCACATGCACACTGCTCTCATGTTTTTCTATAATTTCTCGCTTCAATTCTAATGAAAGAATTGCCTTCTTCCTTTTCTCACCACTACCTGTACTGAAACTTAGCTTCTTAGGCACCATGATTATAGGTAAAATCAAAAAGGAAATGTGAGAAAAGGAAGAAAATAAGCACTGTTAATAACAGACCAAACAGAGGACAACCACACGATACACACAAGAACAGAGAACAGAGCACTCGACGCTCAATGGCGTCCCTCCGACGTAAACAAGATCTACATCGGATGTTGGAGCATTACTTCGGGTGTCGAGACAGAAATTTGGTCAAATTTTACTTCGTATGTTGGAAAATTCGTATGTTAGGACAATCGTATGTAGAGGTTCCACTGTATTCCCAAGAGACTGGCAGTGATGACCAGATAAAGGGTTTCCAAACATATAGATCAGACAGAACAAATAAGAATCAAGGGGGGACTGCAATATATGGAAGAGACATAAATCAAGGAAAAGTCTATGAAAAATACAGCAACACAGAATGTGAATTGATTGCGGTAAAATTTGAATTTGAAAAACTAGTGAATATTGTAGTTCAGAGACCCCCAAATACTAAGAGTTTGACATAATAACAGAAAAAAATAGATGATATATGTAGAAACCATAAAGATTGGAATATACTCCTATCCGGATATTTCAACTTTCCTTTCGTGGATTGGAAAGAACGGATAGAAGAAAGTGGTTGTATATATACATATAAAAAAGAGAGTAATAATAGCGCAGAAGATAAGAGGCAATTTGAAAAACTTCAAGATATGCTATTAGAACATAATATGCAACAAATAAACCACATTCCAACAAGAAAGGAATATGTCCTAGATCTAGTATTTGTGAATGATGTGAATTATGTTAAAGAAATAATAATACATAACACGGGAATTTCAGACCACAATGTCATAGAATTAATAGTCCATTCCAAAGCAAGTGGTCGCAGAGATAATCAAAGCACAAAATGTTGGGAAGGATATGGAAAATATCATTTTTATAGTAAGAATATAAAATGGTCAGAAATAAATGAAGAACTGAACAAAGAATGGAAAAATGTATTCGTAATCGATAATATACAGATAAATACGGACATACTGTACAAAATACTGGAGAAAATTGTTGAAAAATATGTACCGAAAAAAAAAAAACAATAAACAAGACATGCATACCAAGAGACAGATGGATCTATTTCAGAAAATTAGAAAGAGGAAAAAAAATCTTGCAAAAGAAAAAGGTGTGGAAAATGATGGAAATAAAATGTAAGATAGAAAATGCAGAACAAAAGATTATACAATCAAAAGAAAATGAAAAAAAAGGACTTAGAAGAAAGAACACTTCAAAATGTAAAAAAAAAACCTCAAAGTACTTTACTCCTATGCAAAAGAGATGAATAAAGGGAGATTAGAAATAGGCCCTCTAAGAATTGAAGGACAATTAACAAATAAAAAAAAATGGAAATATGCAACATACTGTATTAGCAGAAAAATATAAGAGTGAGTTCACGGCAAGAATTGCGAATGAGAATAATGAAACAGAAATGAGAGAAGAAAATGTTGAATATCTAACGGATATAGATATTAATGAAGCAGATATTGTTAAGGCTATAAGCGAAATTAAAAATGTATCGGCAGCGGGACCAGATGGAGTTCCAGCGATTTTGTTAATAAAAACTGCACACACTATCGTGAAGCCACTTGCAATACTGCTAAGATAAAGTATAGATATGAGCGAGATATATGTTAAACATAAACTAGTTTATATAACCCCTATTTTCAAAAGTGGATCAAGACTAGAGGCAAGCAATTATAGACCTGTTAGTCTAACATCACATATTAAAAAAGTGTATGAGAGGGTAATAAAAAAGAAAATAATGAATCATTTGGTTAAAAACAATTTGTTCAATATAGGTCTACACGGTTTTGTGCCCGGAAAAAGTACACAAACCAAACTGGTGGCACACTATGAAAACATACAAAAATATGATAAATGAAAAAGACACAGATGTGATCTATCTAGATTTTGCAAAAGCCTTTGACAAGGTAGACCATAATATATTAGAGAAAAAAATGAGAAAGCATAATATTGTGGGAAAGATAGGAAAATGGGTAAAAGAATTCCTGCAAAACAGAAAACAGATAGTGGTTGCAAATGATGAGAAATCAGATGAAGCTCAGGTAATAACTGGCATGCCACAAGGTACAGTATCAGCTGCACTGCTGTTTGTTATTATGATCTCAGACATAGACTGTGATGTTGAAAATTCTGTAGTGAGAAGTTTCGCCAATGACACAAGAATAAGTAGAGAAATTACTTATGATGAAGACAGGAACTCACTACAAAGAGACCTAAACAAGATATATGAATGGGCGGAGATAAATAGGATGGTATTCAACTCCGATAAATTCGAATCAATAAATTATGGAAACAGAGAAGGAATGGTATATGCATGCAAGGAACCTAAAAAAGGGATTTTGACGTAGGAAAAATCTATTTCTGGGCGAGGGACCTGTGCCGCCCAGTGAATAAGCTCCATTTAAGCACTTATTCTTAGGTAATTTACTGCTAAATATACCAGAGAAAAAATGTAAAGGAGTGCTAGGTTAACTAGCTCGCTCACCTATTGGTGTCGGTATAAAATTGGGCGTATATTCCAGAGGTCCCGCACTATTTAGATTAATCCACGACAGAGAACCCCAATAGAGGAGAGCCGTTCAACCTCACTCGGTACTACTACAATGCATCCGCTCAGAACCCAACTCCTTAGCACCCAAAGTTTGGGGACTCCAAGGGAGAGGAGCTGGGAGGGTTCACTGGGCGGCACAGGTCCCTCGCCCAGAAATAGATTTTTCCTACGTCAAAATCCCTTTACTGGGCTCGAACCTGTGCCGCCCAGTGAATCTATACAAGAGAAAAATGTCACCAAACTTGCAAAATAAAGGAAAAAACATAAGCGTAAGAGAAATACAGGATGCTTTAATCAGAGATGAGTACCAAAAAACAATTATAAGGGTATCTTAAATATGAACATAAATCCAATAAGGTAGGTATAATAATGCCGTGAGTGATAATATATACAGATACTCAGGAGCATAAAATTTACAAATATAATAACAGTATTCAGGTGCGAGACCAACGAATACAATAGGGTATAAATGAGGCAGGTAAGAGGGAGAGATAAAGAGTCAAGGCATTAACCTGTGAGTTACTCGGGAGTAACTACGCTCCCTGCGGCTACTGTAGAAAATTTTAGGGCTTCCAAATGTTTAAGGTAGTGTTTCTTGAACACTGACGGTGATTTCCACCCTGTATACCTGGAAAGGTCTGTAAAATTCATGTGGTGAAAGAAGTTCGCCGAGGTGGCAACCGCCCTGATATCATGTGCAAGAGGAAAAGAGTCAGGGTTAGCTTGTTTAATAAAATACAAAATTTGTTGCCTGATCCCTTTAATAGTAATGGTACCGCCTTGTTCTCTAACGAATAGAGGCCCCGAGGAGTTAGAGGAGGTCCGGGATAGATAAGACCTAAGAGTAGTGACAGGGCACAGCGACGGATCTTGCGTGAGGGGAACAATTTTCCAGGAGGTCCATCTGTTTTGAGGGTCTTCATTCTTAGCCAAAAAGAATTTGTTAGGAGAAAGAAGGACCTCTCCTGAAGGCAGAAAGTCAATATGACCCGGGTCTCTCGACAAGGCTGCCAATTCAGAAATTCTTGCCCCGGAAGCCAAGCTCACTAGGAAAAGTGTTTTCCTGAGAAGGGGCATGTAATCACAAGAACTGTTAATGGTATCAGAAGCCAATTTGAGTACGTCATTAAGGAACCAGGTCACCGGGGTAGGACGAGTAACCGGTTTCAGTCTGGCACAAGCTTTCGGAATTGAAGCTAACAAAGAGTCGGTTAAGTCTATGTTAAAACCCACTAGGAAGATCTTTTTCAGAGCCGATTTAATAGTGGTGATAGTATTGGCTGCCAGACCTGATTCTAATAAAGATCTAAAGAAAGTGACTGTAAGGTTCAAGTTCATACAGTTCACGTCTGAGTCTATTAAAAATTTTGCCAACTTTTTAACTGCAGAGTCATACTGACGGATGGTGGAATCCCGTTTATCTGATTCTAGGAACAAGGTGTTTTGAGGATCAATATTGGCACCATGCATAGCCGCAAACTTCATAAAGTCCATAAAGTTAGGGCGCTCTGAATGTTTGAGAAAGCGTACACAACGCGTGTTTGTACTATCTGAGACAGAACCGGATTGGGTATCGGGTGAGGGTATAGTCTCAACTCCCGCAGGAGAGGATACCAGTTGCTCTTGGGCCAGTTGGGTGCGACCAAGGCTACTTGTCCCTTGAAGGATCTCAGTTTGTCTAGAACTTTCAGCAAAAGATTCACCGGGGGAAAGAGATAAATCTTTTCCCAGTTGTCCCAATTCTGTGACATGGCGTCTGTGGCGTAAGCCTGAGGGTCTAGATTGGGAGCCACATATACTCTCAATTTGTGGTTGGATTCCGTGGCGAAGAGGTCCACTTGGAGACCGGGAACCTGAGAGAGAATCCACCGAAATGACTTTAGATCGAGTGACCATTCCGATTCTAGAGGGGAGGTCCGGGACAGGGCGTCTGCCACTACATTCCGGACTCCCGCCAGGTGGACAGCTGAAAGATGCCAACGGTTCGAGGCTGCTAGGGAGAATATGGCTACTAGAACATGGTTCAGAGGCCCTGACTTTGACCCGCCTCTGTTGAGGCAGCGGACCACCACTTCGCTGTCGAGGACCAGACGAAGGTGTTGTTTCTTGGGAAGAGCGAGACGTTTCAGGGTTAGAAGAACTGCCATGGCCTCTAGCACATTGATGTGAAAATGGCGGAACAAGGGAGTCCAAAGACCTTGAACTTTCTTGAGCTGAGAATAGCCGCCCCAACCTGATAGGGATGCGTCTGTGTGAATGATTAATTCCGGGGGCGGAAATCGAAGGGGAACTGACTTTGACAGACTGTTTGCTCTTGTCCAAGGAAGAAGTCTTTCCCGTAGAATGGGAGGAAGGCGGACTTTCCTGTCCCGGAGCTTCCGGTTCGCCCTCGAACGCCAGACACGATTGATATCTTTCAATTTTGCCTTCAGAAGAAGATCCGTCACTGAGGCAAACTGAAGGGACCCCAGAATCTTCTCTTGAAGCCGTCTGGAACTTACTTTGTCTTTGAGAAAGCGTTTGGTGTTTCTTGCAATCTCTAACCTCTTGGGTCTGGGAAGACACAGAGTATGAGATATAAGATCCCATTGCAGGCCGAGCCATTGGAACTTCGATTTTGGAAGAAGACGGGACTTCTTGAAGTTGATCTGGAAGCCTAGAGATTGAAGAAAATGGATGACTTTGTGAGTGGCTTTTAGGCAATTTTGGGAGGTGTCTGACCAAATGAGCCAGTCGTCCAGATAGGCTACTACTTGAATCCCTTGATTCCTGAGTTCCTGAACAGCGACTTCTGCTAGCTTTGTGAAGATCCTTGGGGCAATGTTGAGCCCGAAAGGCATCACCTTGAAGGAGTAACTTTTGTCCCCTAAGCGAAAGCCTAGGTACGGACGGAAGTGTCTCGCTATCGGGACGTGATAGTAGGCGTCTGTAAGATCGATAGAGGTGGTGACGGCCCCACGGGGAAGTAAGGTCCGCACCTGCGAGACGGTAAGCATTCGAAACTTGTCGCATTGAATGGACAAGTTGAGAAGGGATAGATCTAGAATCACTCTTCTCTTGTCTGAATCCTTCTTCGGGACACTGAACAGCCGACCTTGAAACTTCAGATGTTTCGTTTCTTGTATGGCATTCTTTTGTAAAAGATCCTGGACAAATTCGACCAGGTCCGGAGTGGAATGTTGACGAAATTTGTTCGGAGGAGGAGGTCCTTGAATCCAACTCCACCCTAGTCCCTTGGAGATGATACTGAACGCCCAGGGACTGAACCTCCATTTGTTGCGGAAGGCATAGAGCCTCCCCCCTACCTGCTGCACCTCAGTATTGGTTTGAGGAGTTGCCTCCACGTCCGCCTCGGAAGTTCTTTCCTCTGCGAAAGGCTCTTCCCCTGCCTTTGTTCTGGTTAGAGCCACGGTGGTAGCCTCTACCTCTACCATAACTCTGGGAAGAGCTATGAGCCTCGTAGGACTGGTTAAAGGCAGGGGAAGTGGCGGAGGCACCAGAAAGCTGGCTCTTAGGTAGCAGAACGGTGACATAGTCATCCGAAGGAGCCCGAGAGGTGGAAGGCTGTGCAGGGGCAACAGAAGATGGAGGAAGAGGCAGCCGGAAGTTGGATGAAGCACTCTGTTGTTGTCTGAACTGGGTGGAGGTATATGGTCTAAGCTTCTTCCTACCCCGGGCTTGATAATTTGCGGGGTCATACTTGCGTTTAGGGGTCAAACCCCAACGGGCTTTAAGGCTCTGATTAACCCTAGTGGCCTCCGCCAAGACTTCCTCTACGAGATCCTCGGGGAAGAGATTTGAACCCCAACAGGAGGACCGGATGAGTTTATTAGGTTCATGCCTAATCGTCGCCTCAGCTAGAACATGCTTGCGACATCTGCGTTTAGCAGTAGCAAAGTCATATAAGTCATAATATAACGACTGTAGCGTAGCCTTGTTGAGAGACTTAAAAATACTCTCCGTATCGTAAGTCAAGGCTATCGACTCCGTGGATGTGGCCAGGTTTAGAGTACGGCCCACACGTAGGCGGGAATCATATTCCTGTTTAATGAGAGATTCCGGGAGACGGGGAAGCTTCTCACTAAACAAGACTGAGGCACAGTCTGCTGCAAGCTTGCCGGAGGTAAAGGTGGTATGGACGTTGTCCCAACACTCAATACCTGAGGGAAGAAGGAGGGAGATTGGATCCACCTCTCGGATGGGAGGCAAGGGCTTCTCCTCCAGAGCATATTGAAAGGCAAGCTCTGCCACCTTATTGACGCATGGAGTCAAGGTGGTCTTGTCCATTAAGAACATCGTAAAGGAGCTTTTATGAGGCGTCAGCATGGTGTTAGTGCAGCCGATGTCATTCAAAAATCTAGCCCAAACAGATTGGGCTTGCTCCTTCGGGAAGATGACCGTCTCTTTGGGGACCTTGTCTAATCGGACTAAAGCTTCCTCGGTAAGTCTGGCATAACCATGAAATGGAAATGCCAGACCCGGAGGAAAGAATTCAAAGTCCTCTAGAGGGCGAGTGCCAAGGCCCTCCAGAGTCAACATTCCGTCTGAGAACGGGGAATGAAGAGCCATCCGCCAGGGGTTGTTCTTGGCAAACGGCGGGAGCTTAGAGGCATCCGGTATGAGAGAGCTTTGGACTCTCTCCGGAGCTCCTTGCTCTAAAGCCCCAATTCTCTGACCGAAGTTAGAGAACATCGTGTCCATCCTCGACTGCATCTCCGAAACCAACTTTTCCTGCATCTCCGACACGATGCGAAGCATAGCTGATTCGGAAAGGCCCGGGCTAGCAGCAGGAGGGGCGGAAGGAACTCCCGGGTCGTGAGACTTAGAGGAGGAACCAGAGGTCTTTGAAGACGGGTTCGTACCATGTTTAGAGCCATGAGAAGTCTTGTGAGGCTTGCGAGCTTTGGGTAAGGTCCTTGAAGTAGACTTATCCTTAGGGGGAACCGGGTATGAACGTTGAGACGAATCACGGTCCCCAGAAAATCCAAGAAAGGAAGAGCGATCAGAAGAAGAAGAAAGAGCGGGGCTGAGGATAGGAATCTCAGCGCCGGACACACCTGCCTCACTTACCACCCTACCTGTATCCGGCTCGTCTAGCAACATTGGTTCGACGTCCAGGTTCATGGAGGCAACATTGTCCTCCAGACCTCCGGGGGCGTCCGATGGATCTTGCTCTGGGTCGATGAGACCCGTTATAGTGGCATCAATGTGGGCAATGATGGGAGCTGCCACATGCCTAGCCACAGCAGCTGAAGACTTGGCGTTGGGGTAAACCATGGTGCAGTAGTCCTCAGATAGGACGTACGGCCGCTTAGACTTTACATTCCGGGCAAAACCACCAACCCACACCTTCAGTGTGGCCCGAGCCGCAGACTTTTGCTCCGGGGATGCCTGAAATAATAGTGGGAATTATAAAAGGGAAACTCCCAATGGTCCTTCAAGACCATAGATATCTTACTAATAGTAAATAAAATAAGAAGGCAATATAGCCAACGGGACTCACCGAGTCAGAACCAAGGGTAGTGATGAGGTCGAAGCAAATCACACAGTTATCCGGGTGCCATACCACAACGTCTTCCAGTTGAACCCCACAAGGGGCGTGAGATCGGCAGACGGAGTGGCCACAAGGCTGGTGCAGAACAGCTGCACAGGCCGGCGTCAGACAATGCACCATCTGTAAAAAGAATAGTATATGAGAAACTGTAATTCTCTTAATTAGGGGCGGGTCTGGAGGACCCGGGCCTAACATAGGTCTAACACAAGATTAGAGCCTAACTGTACTATTCTATAAGTGGCCTAACATAGGTCTAACACAAGAATAGAGTTTTAACTGTACTATTCTTTTAAGTAGGGCCTAACGTAGGTCTAACACAAGATTAGACTGTAAAAAATAAAATAATTTTTTTTTTTTTTTTTTTTTTTTTAGGGGCGGGTCCGGAGGACCCGGGCCTAACATAGGTCTAACGCAAGGTTAGAGCTTAACTATAATATTCTTACATAGGGGCGGGACCGGGGGTCCCGGGCCTAAACATAAGTCTAACTTGAAACTAAAGTATAGCCATCCATTCCGGTCAAGCCGGGAGCATAAAAAAGGATGCAAAAACAAGGAATTAAGACACATAGTGTCTGATTTCCCGGGGTGGGGTAGACCCCGGGCCGGGAAATAAAGGTATATTCAATACCAATTCCTTTAGGGACTCCGGGGTAGTGATCTGTCATATATAATCATCATAGGAAATGTTATAAAATAATAGGGGGGCGGAACTGTAACTAAGAACTGCCAATCGAACCCGGAGGGTTTCGTATAACATAAGCCAGAATGAAAAGTGAATATAAAATAGGGTACACCGGGATCCAACTCTGTAGACCGGTGGCCAACCAGACTAGACAGAGACTAAACCGCCGGGCCACCCGGAGGACAAAGTCCATAAACACTTAACTACCCCCTCTAAAAGGAGGGAAGGCAACGGTCCCTTAGTGGAGGGGGGAGAAGCCTAGCCTCCCACCTAGCTAGAGGGGGAGCGTGGGGGAGGATCACGTGATACGAGGCAGCAGGGCTACCAACTGACGATCCCCAACAGACAGATCAAACGGAGTAATGGCACAAATATTCATTATAATAATAATAAAAGCGTTAAATATATGAATAAACACATAGAAAATTTTTGGGCAAGGCATGCAACATAAATAATTAAATCGCAAAAGACACACCTGATGGCTAAAATAACATTGCCGCCTTAGCACGGTCGGCAGCCATAGCGATACGTAAATGATATCGGCCCAAAAATTGAACCACGAGGATTCTAAACGCTAAATAATGAAAATTCACAATAACAAATAATATTTGATAATAAAAATAAAACACATAGTAACACCGCAAGTGAAAATTAAAAGCTCTCAAAAACAGGAGTACCAACTGTAGTGAAATCAAGCAAGATCGGTATGAACGAAGAGAATAAACTCCTATAATATAAATATTAAACGATCTAGGTTGCTCAAAACACAGTAAAACCCAGCTTGGTACTTAACTTGGACGGTGTCTCCTGGGAAACCGACGAAGAAGCCATAATTCACTAGAAAATATCCAAAAATCGAGAGCACTTGAAAAATGCGGGTTACTGCACAAGTCGTGCTAAACGGAGTTGGGTTCTGAGCGGATGCATTGTAGTAGTACCGAGTGAGGTTGAACGGCTCTCCTCTATTGGGGTTCTCTGTCGTGGATTAATCTAAATAGTGCGGGACCTCTGGAATATACGCCCAATTTTATACCGACACCAATAGGTGAGCGAGCTAGTTAACCTAGCACTCCTTTACATTTTTTCTCTGGTATATTTAGCAGTAAATTACCTAAGAATAAGTGCTTAAATGGAGCTTATTCACTGGGCGGCACAGGTTCGAGCCCAGAAAAGAGACAATCACAAACAAGGAAGCAATTAAAGACCTTGGTGTAATGTTAAATAGGAAAATGTTATGCAATGACCAAATAGCAACACTGTTGGCTAAATGTAAAGCAAAAATGGGAATGTTATTCAGACACTTTAAAACAAGAAAAGCTGAACACATGATTATGCTTTACAAAACTTATGTACATAGTACACTCGAGTACTGCAATGTGATATGGTACCCACACTACCAAAAGGATATTGCACAAATAGAGAGTGTACAAAGGTCTTATACTGCTAGAATAGAAGAAGTTAAGGACCTTGACTACTGGGAAAGACTGCAATTTTTAAAACTATACAGTCTAGAAAGGAGAAGAGAACGCTACATGATAATTAATACAAGCATGGAAGCAAATAGAAGAAATTCCTGAAAACATCATGGAGCTAAAAATATCAGAAAGAGCAAGCCGAGGTAGATTAATAGTGCCAAAAAATATACCAGGAAAACTAAGGAAGAGGAAGACACACAGGACATTAATCCACTACGCATCAGCATCGATAATGCAGCGCCTATTTAATGTGCTGCCAGCTCATCTAAGAAACATATTAGGAGTGAGCATAGATGTGTTTAAGAATAAGGTCAATAAATACCTAAGATGCATCCCAGACCATCCAAGACTGGAAGATGCAAAATACACCGGAAGATGCATTAGCAACTCTCTGGTGGATATACGAGGTGCCTCCCACTGAGGGACCTGGGGGAACCCAAACATACATACATCTCTCTCTCTCTCTCTCTCTCTCTCTCTCTCTCTCTCTCTCTCTCTCTCTCTATTGAATACTCACTGACGTAGCTGTAATAAATATTTTCCTAAGCTTTATAATCAAGCACCACAGCCAAAAGCTATAAAATATTGTGCATTGGTAACATGAATGAAACTACAGTTAATGCTATGTGATTCAACTCACAGTACAAGTAAATAAAATATGAGAGAAGTATTTCAAATAAAACTATTGAAATTAGTATGCTCATTGAAAAATCATATATTAAGTAATAATTGTTTCTTTTAGTAAATATGAAGTATCCTTTGGTAGCATGCCTTAATAATAAGGGAGTTATTTGATCCGAAAATTGATGTTGACAGCGGAGTCTGCAGGGTTGATCAACTGATTTCAATGTAAATAATGCATGGGATTATGATTGGCCATTTTTAATTATAAATACAATACTAAAATGTGAATATTACAAGCATCATTATTGAATATAGCTAAGTGAAACACCAGTTTAGTCAAAATACGGTTTATTTCAAATATAGCTGTAATTTTCTACCACAGCAAATGGATATGTACTGTACACTGTACAGAGAGAGCTTTGGCCAGCTGGGTGGAGAGATAGGTAGTGGCGCGCAGCACTCCCAGTGTAAAGGAGCGCAGGCTATGTGAAATCATAGGGCAGCGTGAATTTTATCACGATTAGGAGAACTTTTATACTATAGGTATTGCTTTGTTCTTGATCACATAAAACTAAAACCGCAAAGAAAGAACCTGCGATAAAGGAAGGCTGACTTTATATCACAATACAGTACAGTAGTAAACCAGTGGGAATGGCAATTGGAAGTGAGGGCAAATGGCAAATTTTTAAAAGATACAAGTAACTCGAGCAAATATTTTGTGGATAATGTCATTTGAACCTCAGTCAAGTTTCACGGAATAATTCAATTTTTTGAGTATTGTCATAGTGAAAAATAATTATTTTAGATATGTCACATCTGATTGCACATAACATTTCCCTAACTCTATAAAAAATTGGGGGCCAAAGTTTCTGGCAATCATTGCATCTTATACTCCTAATATCACATTAAAAGTGGTCTGAACATATCAAGGATAAATAATTTCATAATTGTGACAGAGAATCCTGAAAAAGAAAGATTCTTAAATAACTCAATTCACTATATTGTAGTTACCTTCTTATCATCCCAATAGTCCACTCCCATAGAGCCTTCATATCCCTTAACTTTTAGACCAGTGTGTGTCTTTATTGCAGAGCTCTGCTGGTGCACAAGTGGAACAGTATTCACCACAAAGACAGTACGTTTATTTCCACTGCAAATAGAACCGCGTACCTAGAAGAAAGTTTTACTCAATAATACTCATTAAGACTGTTAAGCATGAAAGCTCTCAATTTTTAGGAAACCTCTAATGTTTAAAAAGCAAATAAAATTTTTTTCTACAAGTCTCAATAGACTACATTGCTTTCAATAAATGAATAAAAAACGGATTTTGAGCAAAGCGAAAAATCTATTTTTGGGTGAGATGGCCATGTCGTCCTGATGGAAGTTCCTAAAGGGTAGCTTCCTTGGGTATATATAATTACGGCGATATTCCCAGAGAATTTACCTTAAGGTACCCAGAATTCTAACTCCTGGAGCAAATATCCCTAATAAAAGAACCAGGTATATCGCGAAATATCAAAGAACGTATTCTTGACACGCCACATAGCAATCTGCACCCCGAACAGAGTTAACACTTCGAAAGGGTCAATTGGCAAGAAAACGAAAAACGAGAAAGAAAGGAGGGCCGCTCGCAAGGTATCTCTCCTCTCCCGTTTCGTAAGCGTGCATTGCGCCGCTCACGGCGCCATCTGTATTCCTTGTAGCGATACACGAGGTGCTACAGATACTGTAAGTAGGGAGGGGACCTACAGCCCTTTTTAGAAGAAAAGGGAAGGGCGGGTCCATCAGGACGACATGGCCATCTCACCCAAAAATAGATTTTTCGCTTCGCTCAAAATCCGTTTTTTGGGCTCAAGCCATGTCGTCCTGATGGAAGTATACCAGAGCATTACTGTATCTGTGGATTCTCAAAACGTGCCGTACTCCCCGAAGGTATTTCCCGGCCAACTAGACCTAGAGACCTAAGATGTTACCATCATACATCTTATCATCTAACCATAGACCATGTTAGTGCTTCCTGCCCCTACAGGGAAGAGTCATACTAGACTCTGGAAAAGTCTCGAAGAGTACATATACCTATGTATGAATAACAGACAAGCCAATATAGTGGTCTCACCCTATATCATGTAAAGCATAGTTTGTAAAGAACCACTGAGTCAATATGAAATATCGACCAGTTCCCCGTTCATTACTGGATTGGACAAAGGTTTATATCCGGGTAGGAGGAAAACTTGCACATCCGCCACCGTCCCCTTAGGGCAAGGAGTCCTCCCGCTAGGGGAAAGCATAAACCAATGCAAAAATGCTTGCATAAAGGAACAATCTATTAGAATTATCCCAGATAAATATACATAGTAAACGTAATGCTAAATCATTTCAAGAAAATGACACAGGCGAAGGAGAGGCAAGGTTCACAAGAACTAGTTTATTGACAAACAATAAAATAAAACAGGTTAAACAACAATTATACATATATAAGAGGATAACCAAAAAATAAGCATAAGCATGATAGTAAACAGCAAACTTGTTTATCTGAAAAAGAACAATAACGCCACTTTTAACATACCGAAGTATCAAAATCATAAAAGTCTGTATTACTAATCAGTTACATTAGCGTTGGAAACGCTTGGCACACATGTCTGCACTTATACTAGGTTCACCTTTAAATATGGAACAGTCAATGTGGGCACCCTCGTGCCATAACACTTGGTTTGTAGAACAGTTCGTAACTACACACTCACCCCGGAATTAATCGTCCCAATTAAATTCACTGTTCCTCGCAGAGTTAAACAGTAGGTTTAACGACACTACCCACTGCTACCACAGACCTCTTCAGTTGCTCCACTTGCTTCGCATAGTGACGAAAGAAAACTCTGGAAGACTTCCAGCCAGTGTATGAGCGAAGATGTTCAAAATCCATACTATTGAAAAAATTTAAGGATGAGGCAACTTTACTCAGATTGTGACCTGCGGCTATACTGTCTGGATCCGCTCTGCGAATAAAATAGGTGATTTTCGCCCTTAGTTGTTTCAGGGATAAATTTGAGCCTGATGTTTCTCCCCTGAATAGTTGACCACCCTTGAAGTCTGAAGTTCTACGAAGATAGACCTTTAGGCATTCCACTGGACATAGAGATGCATCTTCTTTCAGAGGGCAGATTCTCCAGGGACCCCACCTGTTGGTGGGCAACTCGTTCTTGGCGAGAAACGTAGGATCCGGAAACAAGTTCAGTTCTCCCCCATCCAAGAACTGAACACGACCTTTCTCTCTCGAGAGGGCCACAATTTCACTAACCCTGGCCCCCCAAGAGAGTGCAAACAGAAAAATAACTTTTAGGGTCAAATCCTTTAAAGCACACTCCTCATTGTTCAACAGCAAAGCGAAATGAAGAACTTTATCCAGAGACCAAGAAATGGGCTTCGGAGGTGCTGATGGTCTGAGCTTAGCACAGGCTTTCTGAATTTTATTAAAAATATCTTTAGAGAGGTCGACCTGGAAGGCATACAAAATGGGTCTTGTCAAAGCAGATTTACACGTTGATATAGTGTTGGCTGCTAACCCTTGACCATGGAGGTGGATGAAGAAAGATAAGCAGAAGTCCGTCGAGATCTTTTGCGGATTCTTCCCCTTGACAATGGCCACCCATTTTCTCCATGATGACTCATATTGCATTCAAGTGGATTTGCACTTATATTCCTCTAGGAAGTCTATACTGTCTTTCGAAATCCCGAAACGTTTTCTCACCGCTAGGGAGAGAAAATCATGAGCTGCAGGTTCCGGGTTTTCTGTGATGAAGCACAGACAGTCAACTTCTGAACTCGCTGGGTCAGAACTGGATCTGGTAACGGTAGACACTTCAGCCGTAGTTCCAATGCCAGAGGGAACCACACGCTGTTCGGCCACTTGTGAGCCACTATTGCCGCTACTCCCTTGAAAGATCTCAGTTTGTTGAGGACCCTCAATAGAAGGTTGTGAGGAGGGAACAGGTAAATCCTGGACCATCTGTTCCAGTCGAGGGACATCACGTCCACTGCTTCAGCCAAGGGATCCTCGTACGGGGACACGTAAAGGGGTAACTTCTTGTTGTCTTTCGTCGCAAAGAGGTCTATCTGCAGTTCTGGGACTTGACTCAAGATGAAGGAGAATGATCCTGCATCTAGGGACCATTCCGACTCTATCGGTGTGAACCTGCATAGAGCGTCCGCTGTCACATTGCAGACTCCTTGAGGGTGAACCGCCGACAGGTACCACTTCTTCTTTTCCGCCAGTCGAAAGATGGCTAACATCACCTGGTTGAGTGATGGTGACCTCGATCCTTGTCGATTCAAGCATCTCACAATCACCTCGCTGTCCAGTACCAACCTTATGTGGATCGAGCGACGAGGGGAGACTTTCTTCAAGGTAAGAAGTACTGCCATAACTTCCAGAAAGTTTATGTGAAATGTCTTGAATAGATTGGACCAAGTTCCTTGGGCCTTCTTCCGATGATAATGACCTCCCCACCCCTCCTTCGAGGCGTCTGTGTGAATAGTCAACGAGGGGGGAGGTGGCTGAAGAAGCACCGACTTCTTTAGTTGCCTGACTTTGGGCCCAAGGCCTGAGAAGCGTACGTAGACGAAGCGGTACTGATCTTATCAGATCTCTTGGCGCGTTTGATGCAAAACTTCTCCAAACTCCAGTTGCATCCTTTAGCTGTGCTCTTAGCACCGGGTCTGTTACTGAAGCAAACTAGAGAGAACCCAGCACTCTCTCCTGTTCCCGTCTTGATATTCTTTCGGAATCTAGAAGTCTCTTGACAGAACCAGCTATCTCCTTCCTCTTCTTCGCCGGGATGGAGAGTTGGTGTGACACTAGGTCCCAGTGGATTCCCAACCACTGGAACTTTTGAGATGGAGAAAGTCGAGACTTTTTGATGTTGATCTTGAAGCCTAGATGCTCTAGGAACTGGATCACCTGTAGGGAAGCTTGCAAACATTCTGTCTTGGATGCTGCCCACACCAGCCAGTCGTCCAGGTAGGCTACCACCTGGATTCCCTTTAGGCGTAATTGTTTGAGAGCTGCGCTCGCAAGCTTCGTGAAGATCCTTGGGGCTATGTTTAGCCCGAATGGCATGGCTCTGAAGGCGTAGTCTTCGATGTATCTTGAACCCTAGGTAGGGGGAGAGTTGGCGATTGATTGGAACGTGCCAATAGGCGTCTGACAAATCTATAGAGACGGTATATGCCCTCTTGGGCAGTAAGGTCCTTATGTGTTGCAGTGTTAGCATCTTAAACTTGCAGTTCACTATGAACTTGTTGAGTGACGACAAGTCCACAATGATTCTGAGTTTTTCTGAGTCCTTCTTGGGAACACAAAACAGCCTCCCTTGGAATTTGATGGACTTTACCCTTCGGATTACTCTTTTCTCCAACAGTTCTTGAATGTACTCCTCCAGAACGGGGGTGGAGTGTTGGAAAAATCGAGGGTACGGGAGTGGTGCTGCACCAGCTCCAACCCAGTCCATTCTTGAGTAGGCTGTGGGCCCAGGGATCGAAGGTCCACCGATCCCGAAAATTCTGAAGTCTCCCTCCTACCGGTATCATCTCACTTTGACTGCTGTTGCCCTGAGGTCTTGCCTCCTTGATCGCGACCACCGCTGAATCCCCTCCCCCTTGAGGGGCGTCTAGACGAACCTCTGGTTGCTCCTCTAGGCTTCGCTCGAAAGGTAGTTGACTGCCCTTCGAACGCTGGGTTAAATGCCGGAGACTGCGTAGACACAGCTTGGGGTACCCACTGGTACGTGGTCGGGGTTTGTGCCACCATCTGGGGCACTGTAGGCATAGGAAGTTGTTGCTGCTGCTGTCTAAATGGCTTGGCTGGCCGAGAGGGTAGCCTAGTCTTCTAAGTCTTCCTCTTTGGTTGGGGACCCTCATCCGGGGAAGACTTTCTCTTGAGAGATAGGCCCCACTTCTGGAGAAGGTTTCTATTCTTCGTGGCGACCTTATCTACAACCTCCTTGACCGCTTCACTAGGGAAGAGGTCTTTGCCCCAAATGCTGGAGGAGATAAGCTTCCTTGGCTCGTGCCTCACCGCAGCCGAGGCGAACACGAACTCCCTACAAGCCCTCCTAGCTTTGACGAAGCTATAAAGGTCCTTCGTCACTGTGGCTAGGTGTGTCTTAGCCACTACCATAAACATTTCATGGACCTTGGGGTCACTTGCCATTGTCTCCAGAGTCGTTTGATGAGACATTGAGGCAGCAAGTCTTTCTTTTGTCTCAAGCTCCCTACGCAAAAGAAAGTCAGACAGCTTGTGGAGGTTCTCACCGAACTGACGTCCGGCAATATCAGCCTCCAACTTCCCGACTGAGAAGGTAAGATGGACGTCCTTCCAGTCCTTGTGGTCTATGGGTAGGGCCAAAGACAGAGGTTTACACTCCTCCAAGGAGGGGCATGGCTTACCTGTCACGATTGCTTTCAGCACAGCCGTAAACCCCTTCTGCATAAAGGGGAAGGCTCTAGAAGGAGAGGACACAAAGGAAGGGTGCTTCTTACCCAAAGCAAGTACCTTTAAGTTTGTGAAGCCCCTCTCTTTCATCGAGCTTGACAGTAAAGCTTGAGCCTTAGCGTGGTCAAAAACTATGACCTCCTTCGGCTCCGTTTCTTCCTTTGAGGCTGGTTCCTTTCTTAGACGGACATAACAGTCCGGATACGACTCCTTGCTGGGCCAGAATTCCACCTCCTCAAGGGGGACTGAGCCCAACTTCTCCGAAATGACGATTTTTCCCGTCGTCATAGGCATGTGCTCAGCATACCTCCAAGGGTTGGCATCTGAGCACAAGGGAAGGTCTTTCACGCTGAGCTTCTTCTGGGGCCCACGTGATGCTGCAAGTCTCCGCATCTCCAGCTTCATTGCAGCAGCCTTCTCATTATTCTCCCTCTGCATCTGTTGGATCATTCCAACAATGGAGGAAAGGGTCTTTCCCAGCTCATTTGGGAGAGAGGACGATGTTGAGGGAATAGGTTCAGGGGCCTGAACCGGAGTAGCCGACACCTCGTCGAACTCTTCCTCCTCATTGTCTGGAGCCTGTTCCTCTTCCTGGTCTTCTGCCAGAAGGTCTTTTACCAGACACTTGGACACCTCCGACATCCTATCGTCCAACTGGATGTCCTGCAGGGCGTCCGCGACTTCAGCATCCACCGGGATCTGCACCAACGGTATCTCCGCTTGAGGTTGAGGAATCACTGCCTCCGCTGACGCCTTGAGGAAAAGGTAAGCCCTCATCTTCTCACTTGGAAGATAGGGGCCAGAAGTGTTCTTCTGGAAGCCCCTTACCCAGGTACGAAGCTTCTCCCTTGCTGCGTCCCCTGACTCCGCCGTCTTAGGGGAATCAAAAGCCTCAGTAATCAGGTTTGTGCACACGGTACATACCTGCAGGTCCCAATACCGGAGATCACCTTTGGAGACTGCGCATGCTGCGTGCCTCCTACAACAAGTCATGTCCGCAGAAGTTCTTGCTGCGGACGTTGCAGAAAACACTTCCACACTTCGGATGGTCCTCCTGTAAAGAGATGAA
>NC_090725.1:204537762-204725262 GCF_036898095.1 Palaemon carinicauda | reverse complement strand
TTCATTCTTCATTTTTATCTAATTAATCATTCTGAACGTCTTCTTATCCCTCATTCCACGTATTCCCATTCCTATTTTTCATTCCTTCTCGCATTTCCCAAATTCATTGATTTCGCTAATTTATTTGATTTAGCGTAGATTTAGCTTAGGGAATGTACTACCACAAGGTCCAGACAATCTGAACACATGCACGCACACTACCGCCTCCCCCTATCTCGTCTCTTTGTCATTTTCTTTTTCGTCCTTGTTTCTCACTGGCGTTTTACTGAACTGTATCCAATAATAATGCAAGTAATATTCACATTTCAGTATCGTATTTATAATTAGAAACATAGCGAATTATAATCTTATGCATTGTTTAAATTCAAATCAGCTGATCAACCCTGCCTAGTCCATCGTCAACTTCAATTTCTGGGCTCAAGCCATGTCGTGCTGATGGAAGTTCCTTCATTAGTAGCTTCCTAGGTTATATGTGACTACAGTGATATATCCCAGAGAATTTACCGAAGGTACCCAGAATTCTAACTCCTGGAGCGAATAAACCTTAAAATTCTAAGGAGGGATATCGCATAAGGACATAATGGCACACCTCATAGCAATCTGCACCCCAGATAGAGTTTACGTTCGAGGAGCTGTGGCAAAAATAAAAGGGGGGCCCTTCAAGGGCCATCCCCGTTCCCTACTACTATCGATAGTACAACAGCGCCATCCCTACGATAGTGGCCATTCCTTTATTTGTAGTGATTTCGCTCGGTGGTATTTTCCAGTGATTGAAATTATTTCGATTGGTTAAAGGTTATTATTATGCTTTCTTCATCTTCTTCCGCCTTTGGAAAGTTGAGTATCGGGTCCTTACTTTGAATATGTTTTAGCTCTTGTTTCTCAATGATATTGAGTATTTATTGTGTTTTTTAGAAGCTAGGTCATTTACTGGAGGCGCCATGGGCGCTGTCGTTCGTTGGCCTGCGTTATTTAGTTAGTGGAACGACTTCCAGATTTTAAATAGCCTTTTTTAAATCTCATAATTAATTAGGTATTTAGGCATATTCCTGTGAAGATGTGATTATATGCATAATTATTTCATTTTTCCTCTGTCGATCGTATAGTTAGAGTTTCGGTGATTTAGGTAACCGAGAACTCGTCTAGCTTAGTTAGCCTAACCTAGACACTGTCTATATGTTCGACATTCCCCGATTACCTTTGTGTTTTGTTTTCATTCCATTGGAGACTGATACCTCCTGTAATGTTATGAAACTTCTCACGTCTCTTCGGAGACTTAAAGGTAATCCCTTTCCCTCTGAGTGTAGTCCATGACTACAACCCTTATGGCCGTGCCTGAATATTATTCAGACATGGCTGACCTGGGGTTTGGTTTCTGGCTATCCCCTTAACCTTTGGTTGTGGATATACCAGCAGGTTTTGGGATTTGGTCAGAATCTCAGAGTATTTAGTCTTTTGTCGTTGACCTTCCGACAGGGTGAGTTAGTTGTGGGATACCTTTACTCCCCTGCCGACAAGGTTACCGACAATGGAGGTTAGTCCTCCATAGTCGCTTTGGTTATGGTAGTACTGTATACCATTTTCTCCTTGCGACTAAAAGACTAGTCCTGTGCCACAGTTCCCTGGGCTGAAAGTAATTCCCTTTTAGCCTAGGATAACGTGGCACTGGAATCCTGTTTCTCTTGTGGGAGGAGGCGCAGTGTCGCCCCCTCCCCTTGACTGTGTGGGCAGTCTCTGGGTTGGAGAACTGAGTCTCTCCTAGCATCCGGATTCTGTCGATACCATACAGAAACAGAGTTCCTTTTATAGGTGCTAGGACTGTCAAGTTTGACAGTTCCTTTCACAATTGTTACAGGACACTTTTCCCCTTCCCCTCTACCCTTTTTAATGGTTTATCCATTGCCTTTTAGGCTGACATCCTGCATCCTTACCTTATCGGTAGAGTGCTGGATGCAGCCAGACTACCTCTCTCATCCTGGTTGACGGCAGGGCATACTGCCGCCTGCCGGCCTGGCCAACAACCAAGATGGCTGCCGACATTGCCGGCGGCTGCCGACGTCGGCGACTGCCGACGTTGTCGGCGACTGCCGACGTTGCCGGCGGTTGTCGGCATGATAGCCTTTTGCCGGCCTGGTCGGCAACAAAGATGGCTGCCGACAGTCATGGATTGTCGGCAGCTGCCGACGTTGCCAGTGGTTGCCGACGTTGTCGGCGGTTGTCGGCATGATGGCCTTTTGCTGGCCTGGCCGGCAACCAAGATGGCTGCCGACAATCATGGACTGTCACCAGTTGCCGGCCTGGCCGGCAGTGGCGCCCATGATGGCTGTGAGTGGTTAGTCCCTTCTGTCCCCGTGGTTCTCAGTCCTCCCTTGGACTGTAGCTTTAGGTTCTGTTGCTTGTATGCTGTCGGCAGGGCCGGCAACACGGCGCGCCGACTGTACCAGTACTGTCGGCGGGTTGCTGGAAACAGTACTGTAGGTATATAGAAGCCTGAATATTACATTCTCCCCTTCTATTAGAACCTTCTTTCGGAAAAAAGGTAGTCTATTAGACTTTTCTTCCTTAATTACTGTATATAGTTACAGTAAAGGATAGCCCTTTTTTCCATACTGTCTCTCTCTCTGTCTCACTAGGTCTGTAAGGTATGCAGACATATCCTAGCCAAACCGGCAACATGCCGGATTTACTGCTGTATAGGTTATACAGATAGACAGTATATCTCAGTATAGAATATACTGTAGATAGAAAACTACTATATTTCTTATACTAGTGGTTTTTTCCAATATATTTTGGATATCCAATTCGGGCAATTGCTGAGCCTAATCCTATATTGAATGAATATGATTTCTTCAATATCCTGATTAGAAATCAGTTTAGAATTATCCTGCAATATTAAATACTTCAGGCAAGAATAATACACTCCTATCCCGTAAAGGGTACAGCCCCTTTTTTCTTTGAGTCTCCCTGATCAGGAAACTCTATGATTTAATATAGCAGGAAGACTACAGCAAATGACCCGAGTAGGATGTACATTTATATGTCTTTATTTTCCTGTCCCATCTAGTGCTAGATGGACCCTACTGTTATATGCTGCCTTGTAGGCAGCATAATGATAAGACTGCATTACTTGGGTACAGTAGTCGATATGTTCCAATTTATTATATATTCACCGGGTAAGTATATTCAAAAATTTATTTTATAAGGAAAATATCATATTTAATACTTACCTTGGGTATCCTGCAGCGAGTTTTCTGCTGATACCGCTTATATATTGAAGGAATAATTTCTTCAATAGTCTGATTTGAAATCAGTCATCCTGACCCCATATTATTAACAATTTTGGGATAGTTAATTGATACTTCTCTACCCCTAAGGGTAAATAACCCTTCTACTTGGATTTTCTCACAGAGAAAGCTCCATGTAAGTTAATACTGAGGGGAGGTAGCAGCATTTGCTCGCGGAGGTATACAGGTATGTATCTCCTACTATCCCTTTATAGCTTCTATCCTAAGCTATTCTGTTGTAGATGACATTTACATGTTGATTATTAAAGTAATAATCCATTATATACTCATTTGGTTTTCCTTTCTATACAGAAGGAACACCAGATACCTTGTACGGCAGTCCGCTGCAGAGCCAAGGGTAAGGACTTTTACGGTCATAATACTTGCAGGCTACATGCCCCCTGCAATATTATTTCCGGATCCCTACATTATTGGAACCCACAGGGTTGCAATATATGTTGGACATTGATGTCTGAAGGTTTTGATAATCCCAAGTCTACAGAGACTAAGGATATAGCGCAGTATAAATTACGTAACTGGGTGAGAGGCTTCAAAAAGATCTCTCCGGGACCTTTCCTACCTAATGATAGGATGCGTAAGCTATTATTTCCAGAGCTAAGTGAGGAAATAGTAGTGCCTCAGGAGTCAACTACGTTCCCTGATGGCGAGAAAACCTTTGGGATCGAGGGCAAGAAGTGCCCTAAGGTAGAAGAGAAATATGTTGTATCGGACTTTCCTCCGCCTCTGCTGGCTAAAGAGCCATCGACGTCAACATCTTCGTCTTTTACCCCTCTATTGGATAATGTGGTACAATTATGTATCCAACTGAAGAATCAGATAAAGAGCTTTAGTAAACAAAGCAAAAAGCAGGAAGTAAAACACAAGATAGAACCTCGTAAAGCTCCTCTTGTTGCTTCCCACGGGTCAGTTAAACGACCCATGAATCAAGACCTTCCTTCATGCTCCATAACCAATCCCTGGAGGTTTGCGGAGCAGATGTCGATTTCAAATGGCAATCTCTTCATTTCAGAGAATTTAGGTACTGTTCCCTTGGCCAAAATACAATTTTGGCCAAGCTTTGAGCCTTTCCCTAATTGTTGGGTTCGACTGAGGTTCGAACCAAAGACAAGAAAAGGAACGGAATAAAAGGAGGTCATGATTCTTGATCATGATAAGGCACAGACTATTATTTCAGGTAATCTGAAGAAGGCGGGTTATTCAGAGACGATGGTTTTCTCACTGAATAACATACACCCTTCCTTTCTTGCTCCTGCTTCACTCTCCTTCCCCTTTATGGGGAAGGCATTTACTTCCGTTACCAAAGCTGTAGAGGCGGGTGAGTCATGTCCCACACTCGATGAGTGCAAGCCTTTGTCACCAGCTTTTCCCGGACAGGAAAAGGATTGGAAGGAAGTCCATTTGACATTTTCAGTAGGAAAATTAGACAAGGATGTCGCAAGTCAACAATTCAATGTATGTCTCCCTAAATTGTCCGATTTGCTCTTGTTTAATGAACACGAGTCAAAGGAGAGACTGGCAACATCCCTTTCTCTACAAAACTACATAGAGTTGTGTTCAACTTACGAGAACACCCCAGACATGCTCATGGTCTTAGCCAAAATGCATATGGCTACCATGGTAAAGGACCTTTACGCCTTTGTGAAGGCTAGGAGAACAGGTAGAGTGTTTGTGTTTGCTGCTGCAACGGTGAAACACGAAACAAGGAAGCTAATATCTTCCAACATCTGGGGTAAAGACCTCTTCCCACAAGATGTCGTTAAGGAAATAATTAAGAATGCCACCATGGAAAACATAAGTCTTCCCCAAAAATGGGGCATTCCCTCAAAGAGAAAATCTTCCGTGGTTGTGGGTCCCCAACCTACAAAAATCGAAAATACTGGAAAAATCTGGGCTGCTCAAGAACAGCCCATTATTCTAGTGACCAAGATGCTACAGGCTGATGGTCAAAAGTCTAAATCTACTGGCAGTTCGAAGCATAAAGACGCTTCGGCTAGGAGGAACATTCCCTCAGGATCGCAGGACCTTCGATCCTTCGGTCCAGAGCCTATTCAAGATGAGCCGTTGATGGGAAACATAAATGTTCCTACTATTATCTCCTTACCACCTCCTACAGTTCAAAACCCTCCTGGAGGAGTATACCTGAGAGCTATAGAGCATACAGGTAGTAAGAAAGCTACGGCTCATCGAGTCCCAGGGAAGGCTATTTTGTGTTCGCAAGAAGGACTCAAGAAGTCTCTGAGTCATTCTGAACCTGTCGCTACTCAACAAGTTCATAATAAACTGCAAGTTCTGAATGTTAATCCTTCTGAACATATGGACCTTGTTCCAACTAAGGGTGTTCGTAGTCTTGTCAGACCTGAAAGGTGTCCTCTGGAGCCTTCCCGTCAACCACCCCCCTTCCTCCTGCCTAGGATTCATGTCACGGAGAGTAACACTCATCCTAGAATAGATACGTATCAGACTCACAGTCCTAAGTATCTTCATAGTGATGACCCGGTTCCTGGGACATCACAGATGCAAGATATGCTTCTAGAAGTCTCGACTTTCTCCAGCACTAGGGTTTTGATGGCTACAAAACCATCGAAGCCCTCAGTCACATCAGCTTCTTTTTCCTTTGGGAAGTTAAAAGGAGCTCGTGAGGTCTGTCAGGAGATTCAGCTAATCGATCAGATTCCCATAATGCCAACAAGGAAAAGTGCTAAACTTTCCCCAGTTCGCAATAGTGACAGACCTAGTGCAAAGTGCACATCGGAAAGATGCGTTAAGAGCCTGGAGAAAACACGCATCAAACACTTGAAGAGATAAAAAAAGACTGAGATCGGTCCCTCTTTAATCGCTTCTTTAACAAAAGTTAAAACACGAAAGTCCCAGGACTCTGCTAGTCCTTTCGTGGGCGGGGAAGCACCCTCCACACAGATCAAACTCCCTACGTCTGAGCTGGTACACAGAAGCGATAATAACACGTCACAATCGAACGTCTCGTACAGTCTTAGTGATGTTACCCATCCTTTTCCTAAAGGGATGGCACCTAACAGCAGTTCATTTACATCTGATCCACGATGTGACGGTGGATACTCTATCACGATCCAAGGCGATAGAGTTGGAATGCTCCATGGACGCAGACATATTCCCTCCCAAATGGGAACAAGTCCCGGAACTGCAGTTCGACCTCTTCATCATGAGCGTCTTCAAGAAACTACCTCGCTAAATAGCCCCATACGAGGATCCTCTAATGGGTCTGATAGACTAGATGAGGCCGGTCCTTGCTCCGATCCTAGGTATATTTCCGAAGGTTCAGAAATTTCGGTTTATCTCAGAGAACCCAAACCCTTCATTTCATGAATTTCTTGCTCTAGCGGTTAGAAAAAGGTTTGGGATCTCAGAAGGCAATATAGAATTCTTAGAAGAATACAAGGCTAAATCTACTAGAAGACAATATGAGTCTTCCTGGAAGAAGTGGGTGGAGATTGTTAAATCAAAAGGACCGAAAGAAATTTCTATGAACTTCTGTCTGTCCTTCTTTGTCCACCTTCATAGCCAGGGGTTGGCGGCCAATACGATACATACGTGCAAATCGGCCTTGACTAGACCTCTCCTATATGCCTTCCAAGTGGATCTGGCAAATGAAATCTTTAACAAGATTCCGAAAGCATGTGCTAGACTTAGGCCTGCAGCACCACCAAAGCCCATCTCTTGGTCATTGGACAAGGTCTTACATTATGCCTCATCGGTGAACAATGAAGATTGTTCTCTTAAGGATCTAACCCAAAAGGTTATTTTCCTGTTCGCAATAGCCTCTGGGGCTAGAGTAAGTGAAATAGTGGCTCTATCGAGAGATGAGGGCCACATTTAGTTCACAGATTTAGGAGAACTCAACCTCTTCCCTGATCCATCATTTCTTGCTAAAAACGAGCTACCCACTAAGAGGTGGGGTCCCTGGAGAATCTGTCCTCTGAAGGAAGATTCTCTCTATGCCCTGTAGAGTGTCTCAAGGTCTAGCTTCGTAGAACTTCAGACTTTAGGGGAGGTCAGTTCTTTAGAGGAGAAACTTCGGGATCAAATTTATCTCTAAATCAACTAAGGGCGAAGCTCACCTACTTTATTCGTAGAGCGGATCCGGACAGTACTCCCGCAGGTCATGATCCGAGAAAGATTGCTTCATCACTGAACTTCTTTCAGTACATGGACTTTGAGCGTCTTCGTTCATACACTGGATGGAAATCATCCAGAGTGTTTTACAAAAACTACGCAAAACAAGTGCATGAACTGAAACACTTTGTAGTGGCGGCAGGTAGTGTTTTAAAACCTGCCCCCTAATTTTTTGTGATACACTATTTTGGTTTGGGTCCTCACTTGTCCTCGGACATGTTCTGGATAGGAATCATCCAGGATGTTCTACAAACACTATGCTTTGCTAGTCCATGATCTGAAGCAATATGTGGTGACGTCAGGTAACTTATTTACTCTGCCGTTTTTTCTACGATGAACAGATAATTGACTGGGACTGTCAATTAAGGGGAGAGGAAGTCATCCTTTTTAAGTATGTCTTCTTTTATTTATGTGTTACCATGGTAGCACTAGCTCTGTTCTAAAATCCCAGGTGTGGAATTATACACATAGCTCTAGTGCCGGTGTACGAAGTACATAGGGCAGTTAATGGTAACCAGTACAGGTTTTATGAAGAGCGGTTATCTTTTACCTTCTCTTCAATCTAGAGTGGCATTTCTTGACTTCATTCCTTCAAGAAAGAAATACGATTCCTGTACTTGTTTCAGGTATAATCCCATTGTCAGACTACATTCGTTTTGCTATCTATCTCTTGAAGTCATTTATTAGAAATAAATGTCTATTTGAATGTAGTGCGTCTATCTTCGCCAGACAATTGTATCTATACATGCCAGACTTTTTATTTGCTTAGAATGCATCCTTCACATTTTTGTATGCATCTAAGGTTAGACATAAGAGACACTGATGTCTTTTTGGCCAAATATACAACTTGAGACTATTTGTATATTCAGTGGGTACTTAAGTTTGGTCCTACTATTTATGTTAACCTTGAAATCCCTTTTCAACTGTCTAGATGACTTCCCTGTAGGAGGCAGGAAGCACTAACATTGTTTATGATTAGTGATGATGACATATAACGGTATTGTCACAAGTCTCATATGCTCAGTATGACCATTGAAAAGGTTGATATAAGGTTTAGGCACTGATGGAAAATCCACAGATACATTAATGCTCTGGTATGCTTCCATCAGCACGACATGGCTTGAGCCCAAAAAACGAATTTTGAGCGAAGCGAAAAATCTATTTTTGGGTGAGATAGCCATGTCGTCCTGATGGACCCACCCATCTCTTCCGTAGAAGAGATCTTCAGTTTCCCTCCCGTAGTACTGTACAGTGGAACCTCTACATCCGAACGTATCTACATCCGAATTTTCCAACATCCGAAGTAAAATTCGAGCAAATTTTTGAATCTACACCCGAATTTTATTTCGACACACGAAGTAAACATTACGCCATTGAGTGTAGAGTGCTCAGTTCTCTGTTCTTGTGTGTATCATGTGGTTGTCCTCTGTTTGGTCTGTTATTAACAGTGCTTATTTTCTTCCTTTTCTCACATTTCCTTTGTGATTTTACCTATAATTATGGTGCCTAAGAAGCTAAGTTTCAGTACAGGAAGAAGGCAATTCTTTCATTAGAATTGAAGCAAGAAATTATAGAAAAACATGAGAGCAGTGTGCATGTGAGTGATACTGTATGGCTAAACAATATGGCCGGAATAGGCCTATGATCTCGAGGATCATCAAGCTGAAGGCAGCCATTAAAGCAAATAACCATCGAAGGGGATCACCATTATTACAAGACATCGTAGCAATACCCTGGAAGAGATAGAGCGCCTTTTATTGATAGGGATAAAGGACAAAGAGATTGTTGGCAACGATCATTTGTGAGAAGGGCCAGTGTGATGAATAGAAAGAAAGAAAAAAGTGAAGCAAAGAAAACCAAGATAGCGTTAACAAGCTCTTTTAAATAAGACTTCTCTCTTTTTCTGTTTCTCTCTAAACATAGCATTAACATGTTCTTTAAATAAAATCTCTCTCTCTCTCTCTCTCTCTCTCTCTCTCTCTCTCTCTCGTTCTTCTTCGCTGTTGTAGTGTTAGATACGTCTACGTCTATTATTTTTTTTCCGAGAGAGAGAGAGAGAGAGAGAGATTAAACAAAAATGTGTTTAGAGTACATATGATTTTTAACTGCATCAACGAGTTGAAAAACAATTAAATGAAATTAAGAAAGTAATAACAGCTAATCTGAATTCCTTTATTAACTAAAACAAATATTGATTCAAACACACTCGTGTGCGTATGCACAAACACACACACAGGTGCAAGAATTTTGCTACGCAGTAAGAGAGACGGTCAGGGAGGAGGTAGAGATGGTGACTGCGATAACATACCGTAACTCGTCACTGAAAGTGATGAAAATAAAAAATCAAAAGAAAAAAATGTGAAAAATATGAAATATAAAAATAAAATAAAAAAATAAATAAGCTTAGTTAGATTAAAATTTCCGTAGTGTAAGTTACGGTATGTTATCGCAGTCACCATCTCTACCTCCTCACCGATCGTGTCTCCTTGTGCGTGTGTGTGTGTGTTTGCAAATACGCTGATATTGTTTTTTTAGTTACATTTAACAGTCTTTCAACTCGTTAACGCTGGTAAAAATCATATGTACACAACACATTTTTGTTTAATCTCATTTTTGTTTAATCTCATTTTTGTTTAATCTCTCTCTCTCTCTCTCTCTCTCTCTCTCAGAAAAAAAAATTAATAGACAGTCTCTAACACTAACAGTGAAGAAGAACAAGAGAGAGAGAGAGAGAGAGAGAGAGAGAGAGAGAGAGAGAGAGAGAGAGAGAGAGAGAGAGAGAGAGAGAGAGAGAGAGAGAGTATTTATTTAAAGAACATGTTAACACCATGTCTACCTTCTCGCCGATCGTCCGTCTCCTCATGGGTAGCAAATCCTACACCTGCGTTGGCCTGTCTCTAAGGTAAAGTGGCAATAAAACACATTTTTTATTCATTATTTCTTTATATTTATCTTTTTTACATGCTTCTTTCATATTATGCAGTTATGTTATTGTTATGCGTAATTATGTGTAGCCATTTATTAAGGATTTATTATGGGTTTTTAGGCTGAGGAACGAATTAAATGAATTATATACCATGTATTCTTATGGGAAAATTCGTTTCGACAACCGAACATTTTCTACATCAGAAGTTGGTTCTGGAACGGATTAAATTCGTATGTAGAGGTTCCACTGTATCTGTAACAGCCTATGCTCAATGCTACAAGGAATGGCCACTATCGTAGGGATGGCCCTGTTGTACTATTAATAGTAGTAGGGAACGGGGATGGCCCTTGAAGGGCCCCCCTTTTATTTTTGCCACACCTCCTCGAACGTAAACTCTATCTGGGGTGTAGATTGCTATGAGGTGTGCCATTATGTCCTTACGCGATATCCCTCCTTAGAATTTTAAGGGATATTCGCTCCAGGAGTTAGAATTCTGGGTACCTTCGGTAAATTCTCTGGGATATATCACTGTAGTCACATATAACCTAAGAAGCTACTAATGAAGAAACTTCCATCAGGACGACATGGCTATCTCACCCAAAAATAGATTTTTCGCTTCGCTCAAAATCCGTTTTTCGGATCAAATAATTCCCTTACTAATAAGACATGCTACCGCCGATAAACGATATTTTATAGTTTTTAGCTCTGTGGTGCTTGATTAAACAGCGTCAAAAGAGATTTAGCAAAGAAAAAAAAGATTTCATTTATTACAGAGAGAGAGAGAGAGAGAGAGAGAGAGAGAGAGAGAGAGAGAGAGAGAGAGAGAGAGAGAGAGAGAGAGAGAGAGACACCATTCATATTTCTCTCTCTCACTAAATATTCTATTTCATTTTGGAAGCATTATTGCATTTTCAAGATAATTTTCTTATCACCTGCTTTGTCTTTAGCTTTGGGACCCATGGTAAATAATAAAATATACAAAATAACACGAAAAATAGGCAGAAATACAATGAACTACACAACAAAGTGTTAAGGATGCAGCAACAACAAACAAACAGACTGAACGCCATCTATCGGTCGCCTATAGAACTATCACATCGCAAAATCGTATCTCAAATATTTCGTTGTATATCAAAGCATATATTTTTGAAAATTTTCTGTTGGATCTCAAAATATTCGTATATTAGGGCAATCGTATGTCAAGGTTCCAGTGTAATACCTTGAGATACGAGCCGTCCCAACATACGAGAAAATTGAAATACAAGGAGAATTACAAGCAAATTTTTGTCCTGAGATACGAGGTAGTTCCCTATGCGGCCGCCAGGTGGCCGCGTGGGAGAGGCTGCTCACCAGGACAGCATCGTTCGGTCTTTCCCGTCGGATCTCTGTCGGGTAAAGTTATCTCCGAGCATCGGACGTGGTGATTTGTTTTTTTTACGTGTTTTTGCATTAATAAGGGCATAATTACTTATATAAGCAATGGGTCCAAAGCAAGCGAGTGTAAACAATGGTACTGAAAAGAAAAGGGGTATGATGACAATAGCGATGAAGCATGAAATAATCGAAAAACATGAGAGTGGCGTAAGAGTGACTGAGCTGGCGCACCAATATGAGAGGAGTACATTGACTATATGTACCATCCTCAAGCAGAAGGATGCTATAAAGAGTACCAAGACTTCCAAAGGAGTAACCATCCTCTCCAAACTATGTAGTGATATTCACGATGAGATGGAGAGGCTTCTTTTAATCTGGATAAAGGAGAAACAGTTGGCAGGAGATAGTGTGACCGAGACGATCATATGTGAGAAGGCCAGCAGAATCTATGATGACTTGAAAGGGAAGCAAAGAGCCGAGAAAGGGGAGACTTCGACGCCAGCGGACACCTTCAAAGCCAGTCGTGGCTGGCTGGCTAATTTGAAAAAACGGACTGGGATACACTCTGTTGTGAGGCATGAGGAAGCAGCAAGTTGTGACTTGAAAGCCGCGGAGGATTTTTTCACAACCTTTGCCTCGGTTATCGCCCGACATGGCTTCATCCCTCAAAAAATCTTCAACTGCGATGAAACTAGCCTTTTTTGGAAGAAAATGCCCAAGAGGGCTTTCATCACAGCAGAGGAGAAGAGACTACCGGGCCATAAACCCATGAAGGACCGGTTAACTCTAGCCTTGTGTGCCAATGGCAGCGGTGACTATAAGGTCAAGCCACTGCTGGTGTATCACTCGGAAAACCCACATGCTTTCAAGAGCCAAAGGATAATGAAAGGAAAACTGCAAGTGATGTGGCGCACTAATGCCAAGGCTTGGGTTACACGGCATTTCTCCACAGAATGGGTTAATCTGTGCTTTGGTCCGGCAGTCAAAATATATTTGGCGGAGAAAAAACCTGCCAATGAAATGTCTCCTGGTCCTCGACAATGTCCCTAGTCACCCTCCTGGTCTCGAAGAGGACATCCTTGATGAATTCAGGTTCATCAAGGTCCTTTACCTCCCATCCAACACCACATCACTCCTCCAGCCCTACCAGTAATTTCTAACTTCAAAAAACTGTACACAAAGCATTTATTCAAGAAATGCTTAGATGTCACAAACAACACCAATCTCACCCTTCGGGAATTTTGGAAGGAACATTTCAATATCGTCCATTGCTTAAAATTTATTGACGATGCATGGCAGGGTGTCACTAGACGAACTCTTAATTCAGCGTGGAAGAAATTGTGGCCAGATTCCGTTGCTGAGAGGGACTTTGAAGGGTTCAATATGACAGACCCTGATGACCCCGAACCTGTTGTGATGGGATAAAATTGTGTCTCTTGGAAAGTACATGGAGCTGGAAGTAGACGAGGCACACGTGAACGACCTTGTTGAGGAGCATCAGGAAGAGCTCACACTACAGGAATTGATAGAGCTCCAGGAGATGCAACATTCGGAGGTGTTGCAGGAGCTCAGTAGCGAGGAGGAGGTGGAAAACAAGGGCCGCCTTTCTACGGCAGAAATCAAAGACATGTTAGCGAGTGTTCGTGCATTAGCCTATTGTGACTACACTTGCGTGCGTCATTCTCACAACATTTTGAAGGGGATACAAAAGCAAACATACCTAGATAGGTTCCTTTAATAAAGGCCGTCAAAAAGTGCAGGTGAAAGCAAGGCAAAAAGAGCCAAGCCGAAAGAAGAGAAGTAAAAAACTGAAAATGAAAACAAAATTAGAATAAAGTTTAACGTAACATAAGATTAACCTTCTATTTTTAAGTGTGTGTACTGTAAGTTAATTTCATTTAAGTTAAATTTAAAGTTGCTAATTTCGTTTAGGTTGAATTTAAAGTTAAGGTAATGTTACGTAGTGTTACAAAAGCGTTGCGTACTGAACGTGTTGCCGTCAAGTCTCTCTCCTCCCCATCCTCTCTCCCTCCTCCTCCTCCGCACACACCGCCGTTAGCCACTGCCGCCTGTCTCGAAGGTAGAACTCCATAATAAACAGATTTTGAAGCAAAGCGAAAAATCTATATTTGGGTGAGATGGCCATGTCGTCCTGATGGAAGCTTCCTATAGACAGTTTTCCAAGGGATATTTGGCTACAGTGATACTCCCAGAGAATTGACCATAGGTCTCCAGAATTCTAACTCCTGGCACGAGTATCCTTAAAATTTTCCTTAAGGATATCGCATAATATCAGGGGACGTATATCTTGATACGACACATGGCAATCTTCACCCCAAATAGTGTTTTCGCTCTGAGGGGGAAGAGTGGCGAAATCGAAGGGGAGCCATTATCAACGTTACCCTTCCTTCCCTACTATTACAGGGCTCATTCCTTGTAGCATTGAGCATGGTGCTACAGATATAGTAGTTTCGGAAGAGGATTATTACATAATCCTTTTCTTGGAAAAGGAGGGTGGGTCCATCAGGACGACATGGCCATCTCACCTAAAAACAGATTTTTCGCTTTGCTTCAAAATCTGTTTTTTGGGCTCAAGCTATGTCTTCCTGATGGAAACTTACCAGAGAATTACTTGAAAGTACTGTATCTGTGGGTTTGTATAAGTGCCTCAACCTTGGGTCAGCTTCTGTATGGTCATCCCGACCTCTGAAATATATGACGATACCGTTATACGTCATTACCACTAAGTATGGAACAATGTTAGGGCTTCCTGGCCCTTGCAGGGAAATGTCGTACTTGACGATAGAAGCACAAGGTTTGTATTCGTATAGGAACAAATATAAATATCATTTAGATTCTTTTGTTCATATGATTAAGTACCTTGTGTATGAATTTTACTTAGGAAAATAAGTAAAAGAACTCCGGCAAAGTTTATTTAGCTACATGTGGGGCGAAATAAGACGCAATTACACTTTCATCATTTATTAAATCGATAATCAAATGGAATAGAAGGTGTAATAGAATTTTTGGGCTCAGGCCATGTCGTCCTGATGGAAGGTTCCTATAAGTAGCTTCCTAAGGGATATTTGACTACAGTGATATTCCCAGAGAATTTACCTTTAGGTCTCCAGAATTCTACCTCCTGGCGTGAAAATCCTTAAAATTTCTCCTAAAGATATCGCATAAATCAGGGGACATATATCTTGATATGACACATAGAAATCTTCACCCAGAATAGCGTTTTCGCTTCGAGGGGGAAAGTGTCAAAATTTTGAAGGGGAACCGGTATCAAGGTTACCCTTCTCTCGTTACTACTAGAGTATCCAGATGGAGCTGTAAGTCGTCGCCCTATTTTATTCCTTGTAGCCTTGAGCAAGGTGCTACAGATATAGTAGTTTCGAGAGGGATCCTGCCAAAGGCCTTTTCTTTGAAAAGGATGGGGGGGGGTGCCATCAGGATGACGTGGCTATCTCACCCAAAAATAGATTTTTCGCTTCGCTCAAAATCCGTTTTTTGGGCTCAGGCCATGTCATCCCGATGGAAGGTTACCAGAGCATTATCTAGAAAGTACTGTATCTGGATTTTCCCAAATGTGCCCTAACCTCAGGACAATTATTCCTTGGTCATCCAGACCATAGAGGCATATGACGTTACCATTATACATCATTACTTCAAATCATAAACCATGTTAGTGCTTCCTGACCCCTGCAGGGAAGGGTCATACTAGACTTAGGAAAGAGTCTCGAGGTTTGCATATACCATATGAACAAACATAGCATCAAAAGCATGCAGGTCTCGCTGCATGCCTAGCAAGATAGAGTTTGTACTCGTACCAGAACAAATGTATTAAATATATTTCGTTCATATCTACACATGCAGATTATTAAGGTAGAATAATACTCCAGCATATCTTTATTGAGATGAATTTGGAGGCGAAATAAGACGCAAATACATTTTAAGTATTATTTGGTAATAAATAACCAGCAAATCAACATACATAACATAATGTTAACACAATGTTAATAAGTACAATAAGAAACATACATAGCAATCAGTACCAGAAATGTTAATTAAACCTGAGGGAAAAATATAGTTAGAGCCACAAACTGAAAATTTATTAAATTTTCTAATGTGTATTTCTGCGATTTTTATTGTCTCTTCACACTGTGTAAGAACACACGCACAAGTGTTATCTCTATGTTTCTTTCACCTTAAAAAGTTAGAACATTCCATAGTGCCACCTTGGTGACACTTATCTTAAGGTATTGCACTGAGGTGTCAACACCTTCACCCGAAATTTGACAGTCCCAATAATTCACTGTTCCTCGCAGCACTAGACTACAGGTTTTAGTACACTACCTGCCGCCATCACAAATCGTTTCAACTCTTGTACTTGCTTCACGTAGTGTTTAAAGAAAACCCTGGATGACTTCCATCCAGTATATAAGTGAAGCCGCTCAAAGCCCATGTATTGGAAGAAGTTTAATGACGAAGCAATTTTTCTTGGATCATGACCTGTGGGTGTACTGTCAGGATCCGCTCTGCAAATGAAATAGGTGATCTTCACCCTTAGTTGTCTTAGAGAGAGATTTGACCCCGAAGTTTCTCCTTTAAAGAGCTGTCCTCCCCTGAAGTTTGAAGTTCTACGAAGATAGACCTTTAGACACTCCACTGGACACAGCAAGACATCCTTCAGAGGGCAGATTCTCCAGGAACCCCACCGTTTGGTGGGTAGCTTGTTCTTGGCAAGAAACTTTGGGTCAGGAAAGAGATTCAGTTCTCCCACTTCTGTGAACTGAATATGGCCCTCCTCTCTGGAAAAGGCCACTATTTCACTAACTCATGGCCACAAGGCTAGAGCAAACAAGAATATAACTTTCTGGGTTAAGTCTTTCATATAGCAATCCTCATTGTTCACTGTTGAAGCAAAGTGTAGGACCTTATCCAAGGACCAGGAAATGGGCTTCGGAGGGGCTGCAGGCCTAAGCCTAGCGCAGGCCTTATGGATCTTGTTAAAGATTTCATTTGACAAGTCTACTTGGAAGACGTATAGCAGGGGTCTAGTCAAGACTGATTTACATGTCGTTATCGTGTTGGCTGCTAAACCTTGTTTATGAAGGTGAATAAAGAAGGATAGACAGAAGTCTGTTGAGATTTCTTTTGGTCCTTCCTCCAAGATGACTCATATTGTCCTCTAGTAGACTTAGACTTATGTTCTTCTAAGAAGTCTATACTGTTTCTCGTGATCCCAAACCTTTTCTTTACTGCTAAGGAGAGAAAATCATGAGATGAAGGTTTTGGGTTTTCTGTGATGAAGCGAAGACAGTCGACTTCTGTACTTGTTGAGTCAGTACTGGGTCCGGCAGAGGGACCAGCCTCAGCTTCAGTTCCAATATCAGAGAGAACCAATTGCTCTTCGGCCACTTGGGAGCCACCAGAGCTGCCGTTCCCTGAAAGGATCTCAGCTTGTTGAAGCCCTTCATTAAGAGGTTGGTTGGAGGGAACAGGTAAATTCTGGTCCATTTGTTCCAGTCGAGGGACATAACGTTCACCGCTTCCGCTAGAGGGTCCTCGTATGGGGCCATGTAACGAGGTAGTTTCTTGTTTTCGCTCGTCGCGAAGAGGTCGATCTGCAGTTCTGGGACTTGACGTAAGATGAAGGAGAATGATCCTGCGTCTAGAGACCATTCTGACTCTATCAGCGTGAGCCTGGATAGAGCGTCCGCAGTCACATTGCGGAACCCTTGAAGGTGAACTGCTGATAAATGCCATCTCTTCTTTTCCGCTAACAGAAGATGGCCAACATCACTTGGTTGATTTGGGGTGATCTCGATCCTTGATGATTCAAACATCTCACTATCACCTCGCTGATCCCAAACCTTTTCTTTACTGCTAAGGAGAGAAAATCATGAGATGAAGGTTTTGGGTTTTCTGTGATGAAGCGAAGACAGTCGACTTCTGTACTTGTTGAGTCAGTACTGGGTCCGGCAGAGGGACCAGCCTCAGCTTCAGTTCCAATATTAGAGGGAACCAATTGCTCTTCGGCCACTTGGGAGCCACCAGAGCTGCCGTTCCCTGAAAGGATCTCAGCTTGTTGAAGCCCTTCATTAAGAGGTTGGTTGGAGGGAACAGGTAAATTCTGGTCCCTTTGTTCCAGTCGAGGGACATGACGTCCACCGCTTCCGCTAGAGGGTCCTCGTATGGGGCCATGTAATGAGGTAGTTTCTTGTTTTCGCTCGTCGCGAAGAGGTCGATCTGCAGTTCTGGGACTTGATGTAAGATGAAGGAGAATGATCCTGCATCTAGAGACCATTCTGACTCTATCAGCGTGAGCCTGGATAGAGCGTCCGCAGTCACATTGCGGAACCCTTGAAGGTGAACTGCTGATAAATGCCATCTCTTCTTTTCCGCTAACAGAAGATGGCCAACATCACTTGGTTGATTTGGGGTGATCTCGATCCTTGACGATTCAAACATCTCACTATCACCTCGCTGTCGAAGATCAGTCTTATATGTCGAGGAGACAGTTTCTTCAGCGTGAGAAAGAATGCCATGGCTTCCAAAACGCTGATGTGGAAAGTCTTGAATAGGGAACACCAAGTCCCTTGGGCCTTCTGTTGGTGAGAGTGACCTCCCCAACCTTCCTTTGATGCGTCCGTATAGATGATGACTGAAGGTAGAGGTGGTTGCAAGGGCACAGACCTTTTCAGGTTCCTGGCCTTCGACTATGGCTTGAGAAGTGATCGTAGTCGAGTCAGTATCGGTCTTCTTAAATCTCTTCGAGCGTTTGATGCATATCTTCTCCAGACTCCTGATGCATCTTTTAGTTGTGCTTTTAGCACTGGGTCTGTCACTGATGCAAACTGAAGAGAACCCAGTACTCTCTCCTGTTGGCCTCTTGATATCCTGTCGGATTTCAGTAGTCTCTTGACGGATCCCGCTATTTCCCTCCTCTTCCCTGGGGGAATGGAGAGACGGTGTGACTTCAAGTTCCAATGAATTCCCAGCCATTGAATCTCCTGAGCTGGAGATAAGCGAGACTTCTTGACATTGATCTTGAATCCCAGATGTTCCAGGAATTGGATCACTTTCTTGGATGCTTGCGTGCACTCCGCTCCGGATGCTGCCCACACCAGCCAATCGTCCAGGTACGCTACCACCTGGACACCTTCTAGGCATAATTGTTGAACGACTGCGTCTGCAAGCTTTGTAAAAATCCTTGGAGCTATGTTTAGTCCGAAGCGCATGGCTCTGAAGACGTATTTCTTCTTCTGTAGCCTGAATCCTAAGTAGGAGGAGAGTGGGCGATTGATTGGAATATGCCAGTAAGCATCTGCCATGTCTATTGAGATTGTGTACACCCTTTTCTGGCAGCAGGGTCCTTATTTGTTGAAGGGTTAACATCCTGAACTTGTTGTTTTCTATGAACTTGTTGAGTGGCGACAAGTGCAGAATGACTCTGAGTTTGTCTGAGTCCTTCTTGGGAACACAATCCAGCCTTCCTTGGAACTAGGTGGACTTTGCGCTCCTTATCACCCTTTTGCTCAAAAGTTCTCGGGTGTATTCTTCCAGGACGGGGGTGGAGTGTTGGAAGAATTGGGGAAATGATGGTGGAGCTGTCATCCAGCTCCATCCGAGTCCATTCTTGATTAGGCTGTGGGCCCAAGGATCGAAGGTCCAGCGATCCTGAAAATGTTGGAGTCTTCCTCCTACCGGAAGCATCTCATTGCTTCAACTGACCGGAGGACTTGCCTCCTTGACCGCATCCTCCCTTAACCCCCTCTTCCTCTTGGAGGGTATCTGGGGGAGCCCCTTTTCGACACTCTACCTTTAGGACGAAAGGTAGTGGTCTGCCTCTCCTACGCAGGTTGAAAAGCTGGTGACTGGGAAACCAACTGCTGAGGCACCATCTAATAAGTTGGCTGGGATTGTGCCACCATCTGGGTCACCGCGGTCATGGGAACTGCAGGAAGTTGTTGCTGTTGTCTGACAGGGCAAGAGGGCAACCTAGCTCTCTTCGTCTTCCCCTTTGGTTGGGGACCCTCATCCGGGGAAGACTTCCTCTTCGCCGACATGCCCCACTTCTGGAGAAGATTCCTATACTCCGTGGCGACCCTGTCGACTACAGTGAACCCTCGCTACTTCGCGGTTCGATCATCGCGGATTCACCACTTCGCGGATTTTTTCCATAACCCATATATATACAGTAATATATATATATATATATATATATATATATATATATATATATATATATATATGTATGCATGTATTTATGTATATATGTATGTATGTATATATATAGGTATGTATATGTATATATATATATATATATATATATATATATATATATATATATATATATATATATATCTAAAGTAGGAAGATGTGATGTAGTTCTAAGGGAAAAGTATGGAAAATATGTCTGGGTAATAAGCAAAGCTCTACCTCCAGTTTGTTTCTTCATTATGATCAGAGATAAATGTAAATAAAACATTGGTTGCCATTTTCTATTGTGCTTTTTAGTGTGTTTAGGAAACCATTGATATAAAATCGCCTTTAATATTTGTGCCTGTTTTAGTTTAGGGTACTGTAGTACATGCATTAAGTGTTCTGTACATTAAAGGGTAGTTTGTTAACAGTACTACGTACAAGGGAAGGTTTTAAAAGTCTGAATATACATGTTGAATAAATAGGTAAATATGGTGTCACTACTTCGCGGATTTTCACCTATCGCGGCCGCGTCTGGAACCTATCTACCGCGATAAACGAGGGTTCACTGTACTTCCTTGACCACTTTGGTTGGGAAGAGGTCTTTTCCTCAGATATTGGAGGTTATCAACTTCCTGGGTTCATGTTTCACAGCAGCCGATGCGAACACGAACTCCCTACATGCCCGTCTGGCTTTCACAAAGCCATTTAGGTCCTTGACCAGTGTAGCGAAATGTGATTTGGCAACGACATGTACATATCTGGGGCCCTGTTGTCACTTGCCATAGCCTCCAAGGTAATCTGGAGGGACAGAGATGCGGCAAGTCTCTCCTTTGTCTCTTGCTCCCTTCGCAAGAGAAACTCAGACAACTTAGGGAGGTTTTCACTGAACTGACGTCCAGCAATATCCGCCTCCAGCTTCCCAACTGAGAAGGTAAGGTGGATTTCCTTCCAGTCGTTCCCGTCCTTAGGCAGAGCTAGGGACAAGGATCTACACTCCTCGAGTGTAGGGCAAGGCTTTCCTGCGTCCACCGCCTTCATCACTGCCTTAAACCTTTTATCTGAAAAGGGAAAGGCAAGTTTAGCAGGAGCAAGAAGAGAGGGATGAGTCTTGTTAAGGGCTGGCACTTTTGAGTTAGTGAAGCCCCTTTCCTTCAGGCTACTTGCCATCAGAGCCTGAGCTTTCTCATGGTCAAGCACTATGACCTCCTTTGGTTCTGTCTTCTCCTAGGAAACGGGTTCCGCCTTCATGCGGACGAAGCAGCCTGGGTAAGACAAAGCTGGGACAAAAGTCAACATCCTCTATGAGGACAGCCCCCAGCTTTTCTGAAATGAAGATCTTCCCATTAGTTATTGGCATGCACTCTGCATGCCTCAAAGGGTTCACTTCTGAGCAAGAAGGAAGATCTTTGACATCGAGTCTCCTCTGAGACCCAGGGCCCAGGGGACGTTGCGAGATGGTCCATCCTTCTCCTTAAATCAGCGTCCCTTTCTTCGTTCTACTTACGAAGATTCTCCATCATTGTCATGAGACTAGCCAAGGCTTTTCCCATTTCATTTGATGGAGGATCAGAAGACGTAGAGGGTACAGGTTTGGGGCTGGAACCGATGAAAAGGACTCCGATTTGACGTCGTCCTCTTCAGTCTCAGGAGCCAAGGTAGACTCCTCCTTCCAGACCTCCTGCTAGAAGGTCTTTTTCGGTGTCCTAGGACACCTCCGATATCCTCTCGTCTAGATGGATGTCCTTCATCGCGTCGGAGACATCCGTATCTACGGATATCTGGACACAAGGGATCTCAGGATGAGGCTGGAGTACAACGTCATCCACAGACGCCATAGGGAATAGACAGGCACGCATGCATTCGTTCGGAAGGTAAGGCCCCGTGGCATTCTTCTGAACCGCACGTACCCATCTATGCAGCTTACTCGGTGCTGCGTCCCTTGACTCTGCTGTCTTGGGGTCATCAAAAGCCTCAGTAACCAAGGCCTTGCACACGTTGCAGTCCTGGGGGTCCCAGTACTTAAGAAATCCCTTGTTGATGTAGCAATGAGAGTGAGCTCTGCACTCTACATGGCCACAGAAGTCCTTGCTCCTCACGTTACAGAGGACTCTCTGGCACTTGGGATGGTCCTCCTGTAAAGAGGGGAAAACCAAAAGAGTATGCGGTAGTTCATCTCACATGATAAACTATATAAATATCATTATTAATATTTTTGCATATTTATTGCATAGGCCTACAACTTAGGATAGATGAGCTAGAAAAGAATTAGGAAAGACACATACTTGTGTTTCCCGTCCAGCCAATTGTTGCGACCTCCCCCAAGATTAAAACCTAGAGTTTTTCTATTCAGGAAACCCAATGGAAAATTTTTAACCTGTAGGGATAGATAAGTGTAATTTAACACTGGTTTTTTCCCAAGGTTTTAAAAGTGACGGTAAAAGGTAACTGATCATCTATCAGTATGTGGAGAGAAATCTTTTCTTTCCATATATAATTGGTCTCAACAATAGACTGTGCATGGATACACAGGGGTATATTGGAAAATAACTACTGTATAATATATACTATAGTTTTCTGTCTGCAGTATGATCTATACTACAGATATACTGGCTATTGTATAAGCATATACTGTAGTTTTAAGCCGGCATGTTGCCGGCTAGGCTAGCACCTGGCGGCACAATCTACGCCGGCTGGGGTAGTGTCAGCGCACCAATCCTGCCGGCGTTTTGCAGGCGGGGGTAGTGGCCAGCAGCCTAAACCTGGCCGGTGTCTCCCGGCAAGGTTAGTCCCGCCGGCTAGTGTCGGCGCACCGGTCCAGCCTGCATCAACCGACTGGGGTAGTGGCCGGCACCCGCCGGCTAGGTTAGTACCCGGCGGCACTAGCCGATAGAGAGAATGAATGAATGAATGATTTAAAGTTTTCAGGCATCCTGACATCTAAGGTCATTGACGCCGGTAACATTTATGTATACAAAAATAAAAAATGAAATAAAATAAAAAATTAAAGAGTATTCAATTAAAATCATAAAAATTGAATGTCATATTATACCTCCAAGGAGATATGTCATTTGTTACTTCCCTCATTTTATTGCCATCTTGACTATCCCATTGCTGTTGCCATTTATTGCAAACCAATTTCTTGATGTCAGGTAAGAAATCATTACAGGGAATGGGATACCTTCTTGGCAGCAACTCGGATGCAGCCTCCTTAGCCAGTGAATCTGCCTTCTCATTCCCAGACACACCTACATGTGCTGGAACCCAACAAAATTGAACTGTTATACCTCTCCGTCCAATAAGGAAAAGCCATTCTAAAATCTTTAAAACTAGAGGGTTATTAGAATTAAAAACTTCCATAGCTTGAAGGACACTCCTTGCATCACTAAAAATTGTAAAATTACCCTCCTTCTCCAACGCTATTTTCTCAATAGCGGTTAATATGCCATAAAGTTCGGCAGTAAATATGGAAGCGGTCAGAGGAAGTGCACCTCTACAATTAAAACCATTACTATGTACTCCAAATCCAACGCCAGCATCAGATTTGGAGCCATCAGTATAGGTAAAAGTTGATCCTCTATGTTCTTTAACATGTTCATTAAAAAGAGACCTGGCCTCTAGGTCTGACATATTCTTCTTATCTCCAATAAAATATTTACAAAAAGATATCTCTGGTAACTTCCATGGAGGCGTTGATGATACCTTGAATGGAAGTACCTTATTTCTAATTATATCCAGACTATTTAATAATCGTTTCACCCGAAAGCCATAAGGTTGAGGAGATTTTGGGTGCAACTCAAAGTATGATGCGTGTCTTACAAGGCTTGCAGTCTGAAAGGCTAGAGAGCTAGGGAGTCTTTGCAATCAAAACCAATACCGAAGAATGGAAGACATTCGGTAAAGGTCTAGAGGTAACTCTCCAGCATCAACAAGGAGACTTGGGATAGGCGAGGTTTTAAAAGCTCCAGTAGACAATCTAATACCTGCATGATGTATAGAGTCTAATATTTTTAACCGGCTTGGGGTGGCTGAAGAATATACCTCACAACCATAACTAATTTTGGAAAAACTCAAGGCCTTGTATAATTTTAAAATAGTATTGCGGTCTGCCCCCCATGATGTATGGGACAATACTTTTAAGATATTCAGAGCTTCAACACATTTAGCTTTTAGCGCTTTTAGGTGAGAAACCCATGTAAGTCTACAGTCAAATATCAAATTTGGTTTCCGATACACATGGTATACGTTGACCTTTAATGTATATATCCGGGTCTGGATGTACTCCCCGGATACGACAAAAATGGACAATGGTAGTTTTACTTGTCGAGAACTTAAATCCATTCATGTCAGCCCACTGGATAATTTTATCAATAGAGAGTTGGATTTTTCTCTCAACCATTGCCATTCTAGTGCCAGCAAATGATATTGAGAGATCATCCAAAATAATGTTGAGTGAACATCCTGGGGAATGGCTGAGGATATCCCATTAATTGCTAGTGCAAAAAGGGTTACACTCAGCACACTACCCTGAGGAACTCCTTCTTCCTGGCACTTACTCTCTGATAGAGTTTCCCCCACTCTCACTTGAAAAACTCTACATGAAAGAAATGCCTGAATAAATAGTGGCAGCTCTCCTCTCAATCCCAATTCATGAATGGTTTTAAGAATACCATATCTCCATGTGGTATCATATGCCTTTTCAAGGTCAAAAAATACTGTAACATGGTGCTGTTTGGAAGCAAAGGCTTCACAAATAGAAGACTCTAGTCGTATCAACACATCAGTCGTTGAGTGCATTTTTCGGAATCCACATTGAATCGGTGATAAAATACCTTTCTTTTCAAGGTACCACATCAGCCTTGCATTGACCATCTTCTCCATGATTTTACATAAACAAGATGTCAATGCAATAGGACGATAGTTTGCTGCTAAAAACTTGTCTTTACCGGGTTTTAAAAAGGCTAAAATAATGGCTAGTTCCCAAACAC
The DNA here is from genome assembly GCF_036898095.1 of Palaemon carinicauda. NCBI lineage: Eukaryota > Metazoa > Arthropoda > Malacostraca > Decapoda > Palaemonidae > Palaemon > Palaemon carinicauda. Next base: position 204,700,309 of record NC_090725.1, on the reverse strand, counting down.
TTGGGTAACTATGATCACGCCATATTCTATTAATAATACTTAAAATAAATAGCTTTGTATTAAAATGTACATGTTTAATCATTGCATATGGAATTCCATCGGGTCCAGGGGCTGTATCGTTGCAATGAGCAAGTGCGGAATCAAATTCTCTTTCAGTAAAAGGAGAATTATACGACTCTTCCCTTCTTGTTGCAAAATTTTAAATTTTCTTTTCTTCAGTGCTCCTATACTGGTGACCAGGGGCTCCTTCACACTTGCTGGAAACATTTGAAAAATTATTAGCCAGGGCATTGCTAACATCATTTGCTTCAGTTACATACTGGCCATTCACCTTCAACACTGGTGGTGGGTTGGGGGTGAATTTGCCAGCTATCTTTTTTACTTTCCTCCACACAGAAGATGGTGGTGTTCTACTGTTAATGGAGGAAACAAAAGACATCCATGACTGGCGCCTTGCTTCTTTCATGGCACGACGGAACTGTGCTCTACATTTCTTGTACATAATTAAATTCTCATCAGTTCTGCGTCTAGCAATCGTGTTAGAGATCTTCTTGTGGCTCTGTGGAGGGCAGTTAGTTCTGAGGACCACCACGGGACTGGTCGTCGTTTGAATAACCCTGTTGTTTTGGGAATTGAATTGACTCCTGCTGTATGGAGAGTTCCATTCAGTAAGTCTATGGCATCATCGATATTTTCAACTTGTCCTGCATCCCCCTCAATTTCGCTTAGCTCACGAAATTTATCCCAGTCCGCCTTGTCAAGATTCCATCGTGGCGATCCCTGTAAAGGTGGACCATTGTTGGTGTTTATAATGATTGGTGCATGATCACTAGTATGCCAATCATCTAATGTTCTCCAATCGAAGTCGAGAAGGCAATTAGAGCTTACGATTGATAGGTCAATACATGACAAGGTACCTGTCTGGACATGAAAGTGTGTGGGCTCTCCTGTATTAAGGAGTCCCACATCTTCATTTTCCACAATTGATGATATGATATTTCCCCTCGTGTTTGCTAAAACATCACCCCACAAAGGATGTCTACCATTCAAATCTCCAAGTAAAAGAAAAGGTTGAGGGAGTTGTTGAATCACCTCCACTAAGTTATCATACAAAATATTATCATTTGGAGGCAAGTACAGAGAACAAATTGTATATTTTCGCCCTAAGTCAATCTGTACAACCACTGCCTGCAGAGGTGTACGAATAGACAGAGAAACTTGGGGAACATCTCGACGAACGTATATGAGACTTCCGCCATGGCTCCCCACTTGGTGATCATATGGTGTCCTATAACTAATATATTCGCGAGGACAAGGGGTATTATGATCAAGTTTGCTCTCCTGTAGACAAATAATTATAGGGGAATGCTCATGAATAAGGAGCTTAAGTTATTCATATTTGGCCCTTAAACCCTGACAATTCCATTGCAAAATGGAGGAAAAAACTATGTTTTATAATTTGGTAGAGCCCTTGGATGGAGTCTTCCCATTAGCAGTTTTTGATATAACACTGTTTTTAGGGGGTTTTATTAAAGAGGGTCTTGATAGATTGGGTTTAGCATTTATGATTTTCTTTTTGTCTTTTTGATCTGATTGTTGAGGAGGTTGGTGGACCTCCACTTGAATTTCCGATTCATTTAAATTGACTTCCAGATCAGAAATATCAACAGACAAATCATCATATTTATTTGACGTCGTAATTTTGATATTTCTTATGGAAGGGGGCGAGAGAGATGGAGGTCTCTCTCTTGGTGTCAGGTGGCATCTCCATCAAATCAGGCAAGGACATGGCCTGGGAGAGGTTAGTACTATTGTTCCGATAGAGAGAGAGAAAGCAAGGAGTGAAGCGTACCTTATTAAATGTATATTAACAGTAATAAGCGTGTAAGTGCTCAGTCTTAATGCCTTCCTCCAGAATGAGGGTTCAAATGGAAGGGGAGAATTTATCATTTAGGCTTCCACCCACACACACACCATTGCCGGTCTCTACCGGCTACTGTTATGTGGATTGTAGTCCAAGAGAGGACTGAAGAACACTCTACAGTAGAGGGGTCTCCCACCGGCAGCCGTCCCAGCCGGCACCGCTTTCCCGGAGCCTTGGGTCCAGAAGGGAAAGCTGAGCGACTAAGCCACTGCATGAAGGAGCCCCGGCCGACCCTACAACCTGCCGGCAAGCGGAGAGATTGTAGGACAACGGCCAAAGGGTTGCGATGGCTAGGCTATCACTAAAGGACAGAGGGGGGAGGGAAAAGGGTCCTGTATGAGGTGTAGAAGGAGCTGGCAGGGTTGCCAGTCCTACTGCACCCTTAAGAAACTCTGTTTCAGTATCGGCGCCATCCTAGGTAGCCGGAGAATATCTATTCTCCAGCCTAGGGTCTGCCAATACAGTTAAGGGGGCGACGGCAAGTTGCCGCCTCCTCTCAACAAGGAAGAGACAGAGTTCCAGTGCCGGCGCCATCCTAGGCGGCAGAAGAATGACTATTCCTCAGCCTAGGGTCTGCGAGCACAGGACTAGTCTACTAGACTGCAGGGAGAAGATGGCGGCATCATACAACCACTTCAGGTGCAGCCTAGGGAGGTCTAGCCTCCTATGCCGGCAGCCTAGTCCGGCAGGGGAATGACTATTCACCCTGACGGCCGGCCACCAGCATAAGACCATATACTCTGAGGTTCTGAACGAAACTCAAAGCCTGGCATCTGCCGGTCAAGGGAAGGGAAAGAACACCCTAGCCTAGTTATGTCCGAGTATCTGCTCAAGACACAATCTACTAGGGTTGTAGCCTAGGCTACGCTTAGAGGGAAGTAGGGATTACCCTTAAATCTCCACAGGAGATGAGTATCGACTTATATAATAATTCTAGGAGATATCTATCTCCTCCTGAATATATAAAACGACACACAAGGGTAATCGGGGACCATGTATGAAAGTATACTAAAGCCACTAGGCTAGTAGCCTAGCGGCGGGTGAGAATCGACTACCTTAATCGCCGAAACTCTCTCGTATACGATCTCAGAAGAGGGAAATATATATGTAATCAATGTATCTTACATGTATAAATTGCCTAAATAGCTTCATCTAATTGTTATTACACTAGGAAAGCGACAGGTTTTAGTACACTACCTGCCGCCACCACGTATCTTCTTAATTCTTGCACTTGCTTCGCGTAGTGTTTGAAAAACACTCTCGATGACTTCCATCCAGTATACGAGCGAAGACGCTCGAAATCCATAAATTGGAAAAAATTCAATGATGAAGCAATTTTTGTAGGATCATGACCTGCGGGTGTACTGTCAGGATCTGCTCTGCGAATGAAGTAGGTGATCTTCGCCCTTAGTTGTTTCAGGGACAAGTTTGAGCCCAATGTTTCTCCTTTAAAGAGCTGTCCTCCCCTGAAGTCTGAAGTTCTACGTAGATAGACCTTTGGACACTCCACTGGACACAGCGAGACATCTTCCTTCAGAGGGCAGATTCTCCAGGGACCCCACCTCCTGGTAGGTAGCTCGTTTTTGGCGAGAAAGGTTGGGTTAGGAAAGCGATTCAGTTTTCCCGCTTCTGTGAACTGAATATGGCCCTCCTCCCAAGAAAGGGCCACTATCTCACTAACTCTAGACCCCGAGGCTAGAGCAAACAAGAATATAACTTTTTGAGTCAAATCTTTCAGAGAGCAGTTCTCACTGTCCAACATTGAGACAAAGTGTAGAGCCTTATCCAAGGACCATGAGATAGACTTTGGAGGTGCTGCAGGCCTAAGCCTAGCACAGGCCTTAGGAATCTTGTTAAAGATTTCATTAGAGAAGTCTACTTGGAAAGCGCAAAGCAAAGATCTTGTCAAGGCAGATTTACACGTAGTTATCGTGTTCAGGAAGGTGAATGAAGAAGGATAAACAGATATCTGTTGATATCTCCTTTGGATTTCTTGCCTTGACAAAAGCAACCCACTTTTTCCAAGACGACTTATATTACCTTCTGGTAGATTTAGACTTATATTCTTCAAAGAAGTCTAAACTTTCTTTCAAGATCCCAAACCTTTTCCTTACTGCTAAGGAGAGAAAATCATGAGATGAAGGTCTTGGGTTTTCTGTAATGAAGCGAAGACAGTCAACTTCTGTACTTGTTGAGTCAGAACTGGGTCCGGCAGAGGAATCAGCAGCCACAATTCCAATACTACAGGGAACCAGTTGCTCTTGGGCTACTTGGGAGCCACTAGGGCTGCTGTTCCTTGAAAAGATCTCAGCTTGTTGAGGACCTTCAGCAGCAGGTTGGTTGGAGGGAACAGATAAATCCTGGTCCATTTGTTCCAGTCGAGGGACATGACGTCCACCGCTTCCGCTAGAGGGTCCTCGTATGGGGCCACATAACGCGGTAGTTTCTTGCTGTCGCTCGTCGCGAAGAGGTCAATCTGCAGTTCTGGGACTTGATGTAAGATGAAGGAGAATGATCCTGCATCTAGGGACCATTCTGACTCTATCGGCGTTAGTCTGGATAGAGCGTCCGCCGTCACACTGCGGAAACCTTGAAGGTGAACTGCTGATAAGTGCCATCTCTTCTTTTCTGCTAAGCGGAAGATGGCCAACATCACTTGGTTGAGTTGAGGTGATCTAAAACCTTGACGATTTAAACATCTCATTATCACCTCGCTGTCCAGAATCAGTGTTATATGGACTGAAGGGCAAGGGGATAATTTCTTCAGTGTGAGGAAGACTGCCATGGCCTCAAAAATGTTGATGTGGAAGGTCTTAAATAGAAAGGATCAAGTCCCCTGGACTTTCCGTTGGTGAGAGTGACCTCCCCATCCTTCCTTTGAGGCGTCTGTGTGGATGATGACTGAGGGTGGAGGCGGTTGCAGAGGCACCGACCTCTTCAGGTTCTTGACCTTCGACCATGGCTTGAGAAGTGATCGTAGTCGAATCGGTATTGGTCTTATTAGATCTCTTTGAGCGTTTGATGCGTATCTTCTCCAGACTCCTGATGCATCTTTTAGCTACACTCTTAGCATTGGGTCTGTCACTGATGCAAACTGAAGGGAGCCCGGCACTCTCTCCTGTTGGCGTCTTGATATCCTGTCGGATTTCAGTAGTCTCTAGACAGATCCCACTATCTCTTTCCTCTTCTTTAATGGAATGGAGAGGTGATGTAACTGTAAGTTCCCAATGTATGCCTAGCCATTGAAACTTCTGAGCTGGAGTTAGTCAAGATTATTTCATGTTGATCTTGAATCCCAGATGTTCCAGGAACTGGATCACTTTCTTGGATGCTTGCATGCATTCCGTCTCGGATGCTGCCCACACCAGTCAATCGTCCAGGTAGGCCATCACCTAAACACCTTCTAGGCATGGTTGTTGAACGACTGCATCTGAAAGCTTCATGAAGATCCTTGGGGCTATGTTTAGTCCGAAGGGCATGGCTCTGAAAGCGTACTTTCTTTTCTGTAGCCTGAATCCTAGGTAGGAGGAGAGTTGGCGATTGATCAGAATGTGCCAATAGGCATCTGCCATGTCTATGGAAACTGTGTACGCCCTTTTTGGCAATAGGGTCCTTATGTGGTGAAGGTCGGCATCCTGAACTTTGTCGTTTTCAATTAACTTGTTGAGTGGCGACAAGTCCAGAATGACACTGAGTTTGTCTGAGTCCTTCTTGGGAACACAAAACAGCCTTTCTTGGAATTTTATGGACTTTGCCCTCCTTATCACCCGTTTGCTCAAGAGTTCTCGGGTATATTCTTCCAGAACGGGGGTGGAGTGTTGGAACAATTGAGGAAATGAAGGTGAAGCTGTCTTCCAGCTCCAACCTAGTCCGTTCTTGATCAGGCTGTGGGCCAAGGGATCGAAGGTCAAGCGATCCTGGAACAGTTGGAGTGTTCCTCCTACCGGAAGCATCTCATTGCTTCTGGTGTCCGGAGGGCTTGCCTCCCTGACTGCGTCCTCCCCTACCCCCTCTAACTCTCGAGGGACGTCTAGAGGAACCTCTACTTGACCCTCTACCCTTAGGACGAAAGGTAGTGGTCTGCCTCTCATAGGCAGGAGTGAAGGCTGGTGACTGAGTCACCACCTGCTGGGGTACCATCTGGTAGGTGGGTTGGGGTTGTGCCACCATCTGGGGCACCACGGTCATGGGAAGTAGTTGTTGTCTTGCGGGGCGAGAGGGCAACCTTGGCTTCGTTGTCCTCCGTTTCGGTTGGGGACCCTCATCCGGGGAAGACTTCCTCTTAGCCGACATAACCCACTTTTGGAGAAGGTTCCTGTTCTCCGTGGCAGCCTTGTCGACTATCTCTTTGACCACTTCACTCGGGAAAAGGTCCTTTCCCCAAATATTGGAAGATATCAGCTTCCTAGGTTCGTGTTGTACTGCAGGCAAAGCAAACAAGAACTCCCTGCAAGCCCTTCTAGCCCTAACAAAACCGTAGAAATCCTTGACCAGGGTTGTCAAGTGTGTCTTGGCCACGACTATAAAATTATCTGGGGATCTATGTTCACTGGCCATTGCCTCCAAGGTGGTCTGGAGGGACAGAGAGGCAGCAAGCCTTTCCTTCGTCTCCTGCTCTCTGCGCAGGAGAAGGTCAGACAACTTAGGGAGGTTTTCACTGGACTGGCGTCCCAATATCCGCCTCAAATTTCCCGACTGAGAAGGTAAGCTGTATTACCTTCCAGTCCTTGTGATCTGTAGGCAGAGCTAGGGATAAGGGCCTACACTCATCAAGTGTAGGGCAAGGTTTCCCAGCTTCTACTTTGAACCCTTTTTTGACAAAGGGAAAGGCCATTGTAGCTGGAGCAAGAAAGGAAGGGTGTTTCTTACTCTGGGCTGGCACCTTAGAGTTGGTGAAGCCCCTGTCCCTCAGACTGCTAGTCAATAAAGCTTGAGCCTTTGCATGGCAAGCACTATGACCTCTTTTGGATTTGTCTCCTCTTTGGACACAGGTTCCGCCTTTCGAAGGATGAAGCAGGCTGGATAAGACTCGAAGCTGGGCCAAAATTCGATGTCTTCGATAAAGACATCTACCAGCTTTTCTGAGATGAATAACTTCCCATTCGTGATTGGCATGTACTCTGCATGCCTCCACGGGTTTACCCCAGAGCACGACGGAAGATCTTTCACAATGAGTCTCCTGTGAGGCCCACGGGACACTGCAAGCCGATCTATCTCCTTCCTCAATGGAGCTTCCCTTTCTTCGCTCTGCTTTTGGAACCTCTCCATCATAGACATGAGGGTAGACAGGGTCTTCCCTGATTCGTCAGATAGAGGAGCATAGGAAGTAGAGGGCACTGGTTCTGGAGCTGGAACCGATGAAACAGACACCGTTTCGACTTCATCCTCTTCCGTTTCCGGAGCCAACAAAGACTCCTCTTCCTGACCTTCCGAAAGAAGGTCCTTTTCGGTGTCTTCTGACACCTCTGACATCCTCTCGTCTAGATGGATGTCCTTCATCGCATCTGAGACGTCCGTATCTACGGAAATCTGGACGCAAAGGATCTCAGGGTGAGGCTGTGGTATAACAGCATCCGCAAATGCATTAGGGAATAGATAGGCCCTCATCTTCTCATCTGGAAGGTAAGGCCCTGTGGCATTTTTCTGGAAGCCACGGACCCATCTACGCAGCTTACTTCGAGCTGCATCCCTTGACTCAGTTGTCTTGGGGTCATCAAAGGCCTCAGTAACCAAGGCTTTGCACACATTAAATACCTGGGGGTCCCAATACTTGAGAGGTCCCTTGGCGATGGAAGTGGAAGTGCGTCCTGCACTCCTCGTGGCCGTAGAAGTCCTTTCTCCGGACGTTGCAGAAGACAGTACGGTACTTCAGATGGTCCTCCTGTAAAGCGAGGAAAACAAAATGAGTATAAGGTAGTTCATCTCACTAGATAAACTAATAAATATTAATAATATTTTTCATTTTAATTTATTGCATATAGCTTAGGATAGGTAAGCTAGAAATGAATTAGGAAAGACACATACGTGTGTTTCCTGCCCAGCCAATTGCTGTTACCTCCCTCAAGATTAAAGCCTAGGGTTATCCTCTGCAAGAGGCCCATTGGAAGAGTTCTAAACTATAAGGATAGATAAGTGTAACTTAACACCAATTTCCAAAAGGATTAATAATGAGGGTCATTCATAACTGATCATCTATCAATATATGGAAAGAGAATTCCTTTCCTTACATAGTATGGTCTCAACAATAGACTGCGCCTGGACACACAGAGTATGTTGGAAATTTAACTACTGTATACTTTTATACCATAGTTTTCTGTTTGCAGTATGATCTATACTGCAATTATACTGGCTACTGTATAGTCATATACTGTAGTTCTAGCCAGCATATTGCCGGCAAGGCTAGCACCTAGGGCACAGTTCAGCCGGCGCAATGTCAGCTGGTATTGGCCGGCGGCTTGACGGTCGCCGGCAGGTCACTGGCTGTCGGCGCACTAGTCCAGTCGGCACCTTACCAGACAGGGTAGTGGCCAGTAATCAAAACTGGGCTGGCTCTTGCCGGCCAAGTGAGTTGTGCCAGCGGCTCGTTGGCTGCTATCGCACAAGTCCAGCCAGCACCTTGCCGGCTAGGGTAGTGGCCGGCAGCCACCGGTTAGGTTAGTACCTAGCGGCACTAGCCGATAGAGAGAGAAAAAGCAAGGAGTGAAGGATGACGTAAGAGCTCTGTCTCACTTCCTTCCTCCAGAGTGAGGGTTCAAATGGAAGGGGAGAATATAAGATGTTCAGGCTTCCACCCATTCACCACCATTGTCGGTCTCTGCCGGACACAGGTTTGTGAATGGCAGTTCAAGAGAGGACTGAAGAACACTCTACAGCAAAGGGATCTTCTGCCGGCAGCTGGTCCAGCCGGCACAGCTCTCCCGGAGCCTTGCGTCCATAAGGGAAAGCTGAGCTACTAGGCCACTACAAGCAGAAGCCCGAGCCGGCACTGGCGGTGAGATTGTAAGACGACGGCCAAAGGGTTGCAATGGATAGACCATCACTAAAGGACAGAGGGGGGAGGGAAAAGGGTCCTGTATAAGGTGTGAAAGGAGCCGGCAGGTTGCTGGTCCTACCACACCCCAATGAAACTCTGTTTCGGTATCAGCGCCATCCTAGGCGGCAGGAGAGAATCTATCCTCCAGCCTAGGGTCTGCCAATACAGTTAAGGGACCAGCAGCTATCACCCCTAAACAAGAGAGAAACAGAGTTCGAGTGCCGGCGCCATCCTAGGCGGCAGAAGAATATCTATTCTTCAGCCTAGGATCTGTGAGAACAGAACTAGTCTACTAGACCACAGGGAGAAGGAGGTAAAATCATATAACCCCTTCAAGTGCGGTCTAGGGAGGTCTAGCCTCCTATGCCGGCAACGTAAACCGACAAGGGAATGACTATTCACCCTGCCAGCCAGCTGCCAGCACGTGACTATGTACTCTGGGGTTCAGACCTAAACCCAAACCTTGCCATCTGCAGCTAAGGGAAGGGGCAGAAAAAACCCTAGCCTAGTCCTGCCTGAATGACCACTCGAGGCACGACAAACTAGGGTTGTAGCCTAAGGCTACACCCAGAGGGAAGGAGGGATTACCCTTAAATCTCCACTGGAGGCGAGTATCACTTTATACAATAATTCTAGGAGATATCTATCCCCGCATGAATTGATAAAACGATACAAGAGGGTAACCAGGGAAACGTGTATAAAAGTATACTTTACCCACTAGGCTACTAGCCTAGTGGCAGCGAGAATCAACAACCTAAATCATCGAAGCTCTGTCGTATACTATCTTAAAAGAGGAAATATTTATATGCAATCGATATATCTTACATGTATAAATTGCCTAATAGCTTCATTTAAATTTAATAAGACTAGGAATGCTTATTATATCATGCATGAAAGTAAACTGAAACGCCTAGGCTAGGAAGCCTAGCGTTAGCAAGGTTAGGTTACCTAAATCGGCGAAACTAATACGAATACTATTGGCATAAAATAATTAACTCCTAGCAATGAAGACTTAATAGCTAGATTTAACTATGCTATTTATACTGGAAAAGTCATTCTGGCTAACTAAATAACTCATGCGTTACGAACGACAGCGTCCAAGACGCCTCCGGTTCGCGAAAAATCTATTTTTGGGTGAGATGGCCATGACGTCCTGATGGAAGGTTCCTTTAGTAGCTTCCTGAGGGTATATATGTCTACAGTGGATATTCCCAGAGAATTAAACCAAAGGTTTCACAGAATTCTAACTTCTGGCGCGAGTACCCTAAAGGTTTCCCTTTAGGATATCGTATATCAACAGGGGACTTATGCTTTGACACGCCACATGGCTATCTGCACCCCACATAGCGTTTACGCTTCGAGGGGGAAAGGTGGCGAGATAACTGAGCCGTTGCGAAGTTATCCTCCTACGTTACTGTTACGGTACCTCGCGACGTAAACAAACGGCAGCCATAGCTGTCCGCCATATTGACTGACGTTACGTCCGTCCTCTTCATTCCAAATTCAGCGATCTACCAGCCTTCACGATACAATATGAAAGGGCGGGGCCTGGCAGGCTGAACTGGAAACAGTAGGGCGGGTCCATCAGGACGTCATGGCCATCTCACCCAAAAATAGATTTTTCGCTTCGCTCAAAATCCGTTTTTTGGGCTCAAGCCATGACATCCTGATGGAAGTGTACCAGAGAATTAGTGTATCATGGTTTTTCCCCATCTCAAAGTTCCTTCTACTTCAAACAATATTCCTTTGGTCTGGTGACCATAGAGACCGTGACATCTCCGTTATATGTCACTACCAGTGGCATAACAATGACATGGCTTCCTGGCCCCCCTGGCAGGGAGGTCCTGTTTGGACAAGAAGAATATCTCGAAGTACTGTGATGAAGATAAACTCACCTGGAAGCGGAGATCGTGCCGGTCTCGTGGACAGATCAGAAGGTTAAATATTTATGTAGAAACAATATTTTACTGCTAGGTGAGCATATTTCAGACAGGAGATTTATTATACATAATATAATAATGAGAATAAGGGCAATGAAACAGTAACAGCATTTTATTTTCATATGGAAAGGCAAAATAAGACGCATATGGTAAATAAAATAACTTTTATTCAAGAAATTGCAAAAGTAAATAAGATAATTATTTACAATAATATTATTGAGTAACAGACATAGATTTTGAATTGAAAGACGGTGATGTGGAATCTGAAAGGGAAGAATTTGCCTTTATACACATAAGTTCCCGGGGGAACGAAAGTCTTTAAAGTCACTATACACTCCATGTCAAGGAACATGTGGCACACGTGTGAGAATCTATGTCACTTCACCTTGAGGAAGAACAGTCCGTTTGTGACACTAAGTGTCACTTGAAATCACTATGTATCGCACTAGGGTCAACACAGGCACCCGTTGAGTTAAGAGTCCCGAAATAACTCACTGTTCTACGCAGCACTAAACAGCAGGTTTCATTACACTACCTGCTGCTACCACGAATCTCTTAATTTCGTGCACCTGCTTCGCATAGTGTTTGAAGAACACTCTTGAGGATTTCCAGCCTGTGAAGGATCGGAGGCTTTCGAAATCCATTCCTTGGAAAAAATTTAGGGAATAGACGACTTTCACAGGATCATAACCTGCGGGTGTACTGTCAGGATCCGCTCTGCGAATAAAGTAGGTGATTTTCGCCCTAGTTGTTCAAGTGACAGGTCACTACCCAATGTTTCTCCTTTAAAGAGTTGTCCTCCACCCAAGTCTGAAGTTCTTCGAAGATAGACCTTAAGACTCTCCACTGGGCATAGAGAGACATCTTCCCTCAGAGGGCAGATTCTCCAAGGTCCACATCTCTTGGTGGGGAGTTCGTTTTTGGCGAGAAACGTAGGGTAAGGGAAGAGGGTAAGTTCCCCTGTGTCGGCGAACTATATCCGGCCCTCTTCTCTTGATAATGCCACTATTTCACTGACTCGGGCTCCCGATGCGAGAGCAAAAAGGAAAATTACTTTTTGAGTCAGTCTTTCAGAGGGCAAGATTCGTTGTCCAAGCTAGAGGCAAAATGAAGCACCTTAACCAGGGACCAGGTGATGGGTCTCGGTGGAGGTGCAGGACGGAGTCTAGCACATGCCTTCGGGAGTTTGTTGAAGATTTCGTTGGACAAATCTATTTGGAAGGCGTACAGTAGTGGTCTAGTCAAGGCCGATTTACAAGTGGAAATCGTGTTGGCTGCCAAGCCTTGTCCATGAAGGTGAATAAAGGACATACAAAAATCTATGGAGATTTCCGTAGGATTTTTTGCCTTGACAAAGGACACCCACTTCTTCCAGGATGATTCATATTGCTTTCTGGTAGACTTTGTTTTGTATTCCTCTAGGAAGTCTAAACTTTTCTTCGAGATTCAGAACCTTTTCTTCACGGCTAGGGAGAGAAAATCATGAGATGAAGGTCTTGGACTTTCTTTCAGTTCTCTCCTGTTGGGAGAGAACTGGGCCTGGCAGAGGGATCAGCTTGGGCTGTAGCTCCAGGACTAGGGGAAACCAGTTGCTCCGGGGCCACTTGGGAGCCACTAGGGCTGCTGTTCCCTTGAAAGTTCTCAGTTTGGAGAGGACTTGCAGCAGAAGGTTGGGTGGAGGGAACAGGTAAATCTTGGACCATCTGTTCCAGTCCAGGGACATGGCGTCCACTGCTTCCGCCTTGGGGTCCTCGTAAGGGGCCACATATCGAGGAAGTTGGTTGTTGTCACTCGTCGCGAAAAGATCGATCTGTAGTTGCGGGACTTGACGAGAGATGAAGGAGAATGATCTTGCGTCTAGGGACCATTCTGACTCTATGGGGCTTGTCCTCGATAGAGCGTCCGCCGTCACATTGCGGAATCCTTGTAGGTGAACTGCAGACAAATGCCATTTCTTCCTGTCCGCCAGGCAGAACATGGGCAGAAGCACTTGGTTTAGGTGGGGCGATCTCGAGCCCTGACGGTTGAGACATTTGACTACCACCGAGCTGTCCAGAGTCAGACGAATGTGGATCGAAGGACGCGGAGATAGTTTCTTCAGAGTGAGAAGAACCACCATGGCCTCCAAGATGTTGATGTGAAACGTCTTGAAAAGGGGAGACCATGTTCCTTGAACTTGTCGTTGGTGGGAGTGACCCCCCATCCCTCCAAGGAGGCGTCCGTGTGGATGTTGATCGACGGAGGCGGTGGTTGAAGAGGGATGGATCTTTTCAAGGTCCTTGTTTCTGACCACGGCTTGAGAAGTGAGCGAAGCCTGTTCGGTAGGGGCCTTTTGAGATCTCTTCGAGCGATGGATGCATTTCGTCTCCAGACTCCTGAGGCATCCTTTAGCTGTGCTCGTAGCACTGGGTTTGTCACTGAGGCTAACTGTAGGGAGCCGAGTACTCGCTCCTGCTGTCGTCTTGAGATCCGTTTGGATTTGAGAAGTCTTTTGACAGACCCGGCTATTTCCTTCCTTTTCTTCAGAGGGATGGAAAGGCGGTGTGACTGAAGATTCCAATGGATTCCCAACCATTGAAACATCTGAGCTGGAGACAGGCGAGACTACTTGGTGTTTATCTTGAAACCCAAATGTTCCAGGAATTGGGTCACCTTTCTGCAGGCTCGCGAACATTCTTCTGACGATGTGGACCAGACCAGCCAATCGTCGAGGTAAGCCATCACTTGGATGCCCTGGAGGCGTAGCTGGTGGACGATTGTGTCTGCCAGTTTTGTGAAGATTCTTGGAGCCCCGTTGAGCCCGAAGGGCATGGCCATGAAGGCGTAGTTTCTTCTTTGGAGCCTGAATCCTAGGTAGGAGGAAGCTTGATGGTTCATTGGGATGTGCCAATAGGCCTCCGCCAGGTCTACTGAGACCATGCAGGCCTTGTGAAGCAGTAGAGCTCTTATATGTTGAAAAATCAGCATCTTGAATTTGTTGTTCACAATGAACTTGTTGAAGGGAGACAAGTCGAGAATGACTCTGAGCTTGTCTGAGTCCTTCTTGGGAACACAAAACAGTCTTCCCTGGAACCTGGTGGACTTTACCCTCTTGATCACCTTCTTGTTCAAGAGTTCTAGGACATATTCTTCTAGGATGGGGGTTGATGGCTGGAAGAATTGGTGGAAGGTTGGAGGTGATTGTGTCCAGCTCTAACCTAGTCCCTTCTTGATGATGCTGTGCGCCCAAGGATCGAAGGTCCAGCGATCCTGAAAGTGGCGGAGTCTTCCTCCCACCGGAAGCACTTCATTGCTTCTGGTTTCCCGAGGACTTGCCACCTCGGCCGCTTGCTCCCCTTCCCCCTCTGCCTCTGGAAGGACGACGAGAGGAGTCTCTGCCAGAGCCTCTACCTCTGGGACGAAAGGTAGTGGACTGTCTTTTGTAGGAGGGAGTGAAGACCGGTGATTGGGACACCACCGGCTGAGGGACCAGCTGAAAGGTCTGTTGTGGCTGTGCCACTATTTGGGGAGTAGTGGGAGCCGGAAACTGGCGTTTTGGTTGACGCTGCTGGGATCTTGGCTTAGCAGATTTCCTCTTAGGCTGTGGGCCTTCATCCTGAGAGGCTTTCTCTTACGGGACATGCCCCACTTACTGAGAAGGTTCCGATTCTCAGTGGCGGCCTTGTCCATGATCTCCTTCACCAAAGCAGTTGGGAACAGATGCTTGCCCCAGATGTTGGAGGAGATTAGTTTCCAGGGTTTGTGTTTCACCGCCGCGTTGGTGAACACGAACTCTCTACAGGCTCTACGGGCCTTGATGAAGCTGTACAAGTCCTTCATCACGGTCACAAGGTGGGTCTTCGCGAGAATCATGTAGAAATCCGGGACCCTGATGTCCCCGGCCATTACTTCAAGTTGAACTGGAAGGGATAGGGAGGCAGCTAGCCTCTCCTTGGTGTCCTGTTCACGACGGATTAGGTGGTCGTTCAGCTTGAGGAGATCTTCATTGAACTGACGGCCAGCGACGTCAGGTTCCAGTTTCCCAACCGTAAAAGTAAGCTGGATATCCTTCCAGCTTTTCTCATCGGGAGGAAGGGCAAGGGAGAGAGGCCTACACTCCTCCAGTGTAGGGCAGGGTTTTCCTTCCTCCACCGCCTTCATGACAGCATTGAAGGCCTTTTCCACGAAGGGAAAGGCCATGGTAGGGGGAGCAAGAAAGGATGGATGCTTCTTGCTCAATGCCGGCATCTTCGAATTAGTGAAGCCTTGGCTCTTGAGGCAATCGGCCAGCATAACCTGGGCTTTAGAGCGCTCGAACACAATCACTTCTTTGGGTTCGGTCTCCTCCTTGGAGGCCGGCTCGGACCTGAGTCGGACATAACAGTCCGGATACGCCTCGAAGCTGGGGAAGAACTCTACTTCTTCGAGGGCGACGGCACCCAACTTATCGTTGATGAAGATTCTGCCAGTTGTAACTGCCATATGCTCAGCGTACCTCCAAGGATTTGACACCGAGCAGGGAGGAAGTTCCTTGACCGAAATCTTTTTCGGTTGCTTCCAGCCCATGAAGTGACGTTTGAGATCCTCTTGGCCCTTACGGAACCTCTCATCCATGAGCGCCACCAGAACCTGGATTGTATCTTCGGTGGTTGGCAGCGCCGGAAGCGAAGCGGTTGAAGTGGAGGGCATTGACTCCTCGACCACAGCAGGAGCCACAGGAGGTGCTTGGGCAACCTCACTCTCCGAATCAGGGAACTCCACCTGATCCTCTTCTTCCTCCAGATCCTCACCCATGAGGGTCCTTTCGGTGTTGTCGGACACGTCCGACATCTTCTCAACTTCATCAATATGACATTTTCGGAGAGCAGCCGAAACGTCAGGTTCAACCACAAGTTGAACGCAGGGGATCTCATCCCTGAGGATCACTGAATCAGCCGAAGCTTTAGGGAAGAGAAGGGCCCTCATCTTCTCATTGGGAAGATAAGGCCCGGTGGCGTTCTTTTGGAAACGGCGCACCCACTTGCGCAGTTTCTCTCGAGCATTGTCCCGGGCCTCCGCGGACGGAGGGTTGTCGAACGCCACATCAAGAAGGCTTTTGCAGATTGCACAGGTCTGCGGATCCCAATACATGAGATTCCCCTTCTTCACAGCACAGGCGGCGTGGGTCCAGCACGCCAGATGCCCATGGAAGTCAGGGCGACGAACTCTGCAGAAGGAGCTCTCACACTTCACGTAATCCTCCTGTAAAAGAAAGAGACAATGAGTACTTGGAAGTCATTATAATATGACTTATAGTAATCTTAAAGTAAGGTGTAAGTTACAACTTATAAAATATAAGATTCATATCTTTATGAGCTCAGGATAGGTGAGCTAGAAAGGAAGTAGGAAGACACATACTTGTGAATCCTGCCCAGCCAATTGCTGTGACTTTGCCCTCTAATTAGTTCCTTAGGACCTGTAGGGTTCTAGAGGAGGGAAAGAGCATCCGTGTGGATGAGCCAAGCTTAGTCTTCCTCTAAGGAATTAATTACAGAGAGGTGTAGACCTGAATTCATTCAGATCATATAGAGAGAAGGGGGAAAATAGGATAAACCCCCATTTTCTAGGATTAGTCCTGGCAAGAGACTGCACTAGGAAGCACAGAATATGCTGGAAATGTTTTACTGTACAACCGTATACAACAGTCGCTGTTCTAAGGTATGAAATACCAGAGAAGCAACGGCTAGTCTACCTGGCTTCACAGCAGTGACTGCCGGCACGGGGCCGGCAGCCAGGGAGGGGCGATTGTCCACTCTAAGCCACGGCTGGGAGCGCCAGCAGACTGACGGCAAGCAGGAGGCCCGTCCAGCGAGGTGAACCTATCCATGGCCACACACAAAGTGGCAGAGAGACAGGAAGACACTAGGGAATGGCGATCGCTGGCAAGACGGCGGATCTCCGGCAGGACGGCGGCCCTGGCAGCCGGCAGGTTATCAGCCCTAGTAGACCTTAGCTGACAACATTCAATGAAGCAGAAAGGTTACCCGAGATGTCGGCGGTTAGCACCGGCAAGAGGAGGCGACAGTGGACCGGCACCAAGATAGAGAGAGGGAAAGGTAAGGAAGGGTATTACCCAATACCCAAACTAACCTTATTCCGGAAGAAGTGTTTTCATGATAGGAGGGGATACGCCTATCATCCGGCGGCAGGGAGCCAGCAGATGGCTATGATGCCTGTGGTAACCCAAGGGAGGATCAGAGAACACTCAAGAAGGGCGGTCCTCCGTTGGCAGGCCGACCGCCGTCACCACCCCATGGTTCAACTATTTAGGGAAGTGTAGCAGAACGGACCACCTAGCAGAAGAGCACAGCCAATCCCACAACTCGCTGCAAGCGAGGAGTTGTAGGACGGCGGACAGGAGTGTGATGGCAAGCCAACACAAAGGGACAGAGTGGGGAGGGAGGGAGAGAGTCCTGAGAGGGAGCGGAAGGGGTGGCTTACACACCCTTACACTCCCAAGAGAGGGGGAACTGTTTGGGTGCTAGCCTACCTAAGAAGAAGAGAACGCTCTCCAACCTAGGGAAGGTTAGCTCAGATTAGGTACAGCACTAGTGTACTGTCCTAAACTATAATAAAACAGAATCCCCCAAAGCCTAACCTAGACCAGGAGAACCATTCTCCTAGACTAGGGAGGGCAGGTGTAGGACAAATCGCTAGGCTGCAAGGAGGAAGGGATGTGTCCAAACCAAGTGCAGTCTAGGGGGAAAGGCAGAGCCCTTCCACCTTCAACCTCAGTCGATACCATAGGGAGAAGACGTTCTCCTAAGGTGGGCTGGGGTGAACGAAAATTACTCTGGGGTTCTGTCCAAGCTCGGGCCATGAACAATGGCGAGGAGAAGGAAAGAACAACCTTAGCCTAACCTACCCGAAAGTCATTCGAGGTAAGAGGGCTAGGATATAGCATAGCTACCCAGAGGGAGGAGGATACCCTTTTAAGGTAACAGGGGAGATAAGGAAGCATACAAGGGCCCCAACATTAGGTTAGGGGAGTGTGTCAATGGACGAACCACGCACGATCCCTTGTATGGTCCCTAGAAGGCGAAAATATATGTGCAACACTGAATCTTGTATGTATAAATGCCTATATCTTCATTTCAGAAATTTTTAAAAACACTAGGAACACTTATTATATCATGCAGGAAGTAAACATGAACACTTAGGCATCGAGCCTAGGGTTAGGCTAGTAGGCTAGCATAGGGTTCAGCTAAGTTTGCTGAAGAATACTATCGGCATAATATAACTATTTCCTAGCAATGAAGACTAAATAACTAATGATATTTAATTAGTTATGAGACCGGGAAAGCTGTTCTGGCTAACTAGATAAGGCATGCTTTGCGAACAGTGACGTCGAAACATGACGCCTCCGGTCAGGGCACAGCTCCACCACAAAACACAAGATTTTAGGATAAAAACTCGTTACTTTACGGCCAGAGCTTATTTATACAACACAAGAACATGGTACTCAACTTTCCAGAAGAAGGCGAGGCCAAAGGTTGCGACATGGTATTAAAAATCGATCACTGGGAAAAAACCAAACAACGTATATCGCTACAAGATTTGGAATGAAGAGGACGGACGTGACGTCAGTCAATATGGCGGACAGCTATGGCTGCCGTTTGTTTACGTTGCGAGGTACCGTAACAGTAACGTAGGAGGATAACTTTGCAACAGCTCCTCAGTTATCTCGCCACCTTTCCCCCTCAAAGCGTAAACGCTATGTGGGGTGCAGATAACCATGTGGTGTGTCAAAGCATACTTCCCCTGCTGATATACGATATCCTAAAGGGAAACCTTTAGGGTACTCGCACCAGAAGTTAGAATTCTGTGAAACCTTTGGTTTAATTCTCTGGGAATATCCACTGTAGACATATATACCCTCAGGAAGCTACTAAAGGAACCTTCTATCAGGACGTCATGGCTTGAGCCCAAAAAATTACTTTAATTTTGACTTAATTTTCATTGTGAAGCAAGAGCTATTGTATATACAATGTAAAGATCAAATACTCAACTTTCCAGAGGCAGAAGAGGCTGGAAATTGCAGGATAAATCCAAAATATCGAGAGAGCTACTGGGAAAATCACCGAGCGAGTTCGCTACAGATAAAGGAATAAAGATGGCGGCGATGATGGCGCCATCTAGATACTCAAACAGTAACGGAGGAAGGGAACCTTAATAACGGCTCCTTTTTTATTTTGCCACTTTCCCCCCAAAGCGTAAACGCTATATGGGGTGAAGATTGCAATGTGGCGTATCAAGAATACGTCCCGATATTATGCGATATCCTTAAAGGAAACTTTAAGGATATTAGCGCCAGGAGTTAGAAATCTGGAGACCTCAAGTTAAATTCTCTTGGAATATCACTGTAGTCAAATATACCCTAGGAAGCTACTTAAAGGAATCAAAATCTAAATTATAAAATGTGGATGAACAAACAATTAAGCATAAAGAAAACAGTAAGACAGGAAATATTGTTTCATCTGAAAAGGAAACATATGCGCCACTTTTGAAATCAAAATATCAATACTGTAGTTACAGTCCGTATTACTGTTCAATTACACTAGCGTAACAAACGCTTAGCACGTGTCTGTATTATGCTTGGTTCACCTTTATCTATGGAACAGTTTATAAGGACACCTTAGTGGCCTATCAAATAAGTCTGTAGAAACAGTCAGTGACTACACACCCACCCGTAAATTAATCGTCCCAATTAATTTCATTGTTCCTCGCAGATTTAAACAGCAGGTCTAAGGACAAGGACACTACCTGCTGCTACCACAGACCTCTTAAGTTCCTCCACTTGCTTTGCATAGTGTCTAAAGAATACCCTGGATGACTTCCAGCCAGTGTATGAGCGAAGATGTTCAAAATCCATATTGTTAAAGAAATTTATGAAGGAGGCAACTTTTCTCTGATCATGACCTGCGGCTGTACTGTCTGGATCCGCTCTGCAAATAAAATAGGTGATTTTTGCCCTTAGTTACTTCAGAGATAAATTTGAGCCTGAGGTTTCTCCCCTAAACAGCTGTCCTCCCCTAAAGTCTGAAGTTCTACGAAGATAGACCTTTAGGCACTCCACTGGACATAAAGATGCATCTTCCTTCAGAGGGCAGATTCTCCAGGGACCCCACCTATTGGTGGGTAGCTCATTCTTGGCGAGAAACGTAGGATCCGGAAAAAGGTTCAGATCTCCCCCATCTAAGAACTGAACATGACCTTCCTCTCTCGAGAGGGCTACTATTTCACTAATTCTGGCCCCCAAAGCGAGTGCAAAAAGAAATATAACTTTTTGGGTCAAATCCTTTAAAGCACACTCCTCATTATTCATCATTGAAGCGAAATGAAGAACTTTATCCAGAGACCATGAAATAGGTTTCGGAGGTGCTGATGGTCTGAGCCTAGCACAGGCCTTCGGAATTTTGTTAAAAATATCATTAGAGAGGTCGACATGGAAGGCATATAGAATAGGTCTTGTCAAGGCAGAATTATACGTCGATATTGTGTTGGCTGCTAAACCTTGTTCATGAAGGTGGATGAAGAACGATAAACAAAAACCTGTCGAGATCTTTTATGGTTTCTTCGCCTTGACAAATGACACCCACTTCTCCCATAATGACTCATATTGTTTTCTTATAGATTTGGACTTATATTCTTCTAAGAAGTCTATACTGTACTGTCTCTTGATATCCCAAATCTTTTTCTCACTGCTAGGGAGAGAAAATCATGATATGTAAGTTCCGGGTTTTCTGTGATGAAGCGAAGACAGTCGACTTCTGTACTCGCTGAGTCAAAACTGGATCCGGTAGCGGCAGAAACTTCAGTCGTAGTTCTAATGCCAGAGGGAACCACACGCTGTTCGGCCACTTGTGAGCCACTATTGCCGCTTTCCCCTTGAAGGATCTCAGTTTGTCGAGGACCTTCAAAAGAAGGTTGGGCGGAGGGAACAGGTAAATCCTGGACCATCTGTTCCAGTCGAGGGACATAGCGTCCACTGCTTACGCTAGAGGGTCCTCGTACGGGGCCACATAACGATGTAACTTCTTGTTGTCGTTCGTCGCAAAGAGGTCTATCTGCAGTTCCAGGACTTGACTCGAGATGAAAGAGAACGATCTTGCGTCTAGGGACCATTCTGACTCTGATCGGTGTGAACCTGGATAGAGTGTCCGCCGTCACATTGCGGACCCCTTGAAGGTGAACTGCTGACAGGTGCCATCTCTTCTTTTCCGCTAGCCGGAAAATGGCCAACATCACTGGGTTGATTTGAGGTGACCTCGACCCTTGTCGATTCAGGCATCTCACTATCCCTTAGCTGTCTAGGACCAATCTTATGTGGGCCAAGTGGCGAGGAGATACTTTCTTCAGAGTAAGAAGTACTGCCATGGCTTCCAGAAAGTTGATATGAAACTTCTTTAACAGGTTGGACCAAGTTCTTTGGACTTTCTTCCGGTGAGAATGACCTCCCCACCCCTCCTTTGAAGCATCTGTATGAATCGTAATGGAGGGGGGGGAGGTGGCTGAAGAAGTACCGATTTCTTCAGTTGCTTGACTTTGGACCATGGCTTGAGAAGCGTTCGCAAACGAGTCGGTAGTGGTCTCATCAGATCTCTTCGCGCGTTTGATGCATATTTTCTCCAAACTCCGGTTGCATCCTTTAACTGTGCTCTTAGCACAGGATCTGTTACTGAGGCAAACTGTAGAGAGCCCAGCACTCTCTCCTGTTTGCGTCTTGATATCCGTTTGGATTCTAGAAGTCTCTTGACAGATCCTGCTATTTCTTTCCTCTTCTTCACAGGAATGGAAAGTTGGTGTGACTAAGTTCCAGTGGATTCCCAACCACTGAAACTTTTGAGATGGAAAAAGTCGAGACTTTTTGATGTTGATCTTGAATCCAAGATGTTCCAGGAACTGGATCACCTTCTCGGAGGCTTGCAAGCCTTCTGTCCTGGATGCTGCCCACACCAGCCAGTCGTCCAGGTAGGCAACTACTTGGATTCCCTTTAGGCGTAATTGATGGACAGCTGCGTTCGCAAGCTTCGTGAAAATTCTTGGGGCTATGTTTAGCCCGAATGGCATGGCTCTGAAGGCATAAAGTCTTCTTTGTAGCTTGAACCCTAGGTAGGAGGAGAGGTAATGATTTATTGGAACATGCCAATAAGCGTCTGACAAGTCTATAGAGACGGTGTATGCCCGTTTGGGCAGAAGGGTCCTTATGTGTTGAAGCATCAGCATCCTGAACTTGTAGTTCACTATGAACTTGTTGAGTGGCGACAAGTTCAGAATGAAGTTCAGAATGACTCTGAGTTTTCCCGAGTCTTTCTGTGGAACACAAAACAGCCTTCCTTGGAACTTGATGGACTTTACCCTTCGGATTACTCTTTTCTCCAAAAGTTCTCGAACATATTCTTCCAAAACGGGGGTTGAGTGTTGGAAGAATTGTGGAAACGGAGGTGGAGTGCTGTACCAGCTCCAACCCAGTCCATTCTTGATTAGGCTGTGGTCCCAGGGATCGAAGGTCCAGCGATCCCGAAATAGATGAAGTCTACCTCCTACCGGAAGCATCTCACTTCTGTTGTTGTGGACCTGAGGCCATGCCTCCTTGACCGTGTCCTCCCTTGAATCCCCTTCCTCTTGAGGGGCGTCTAGAGGAACCTCTGGCTGTTCCTGTAGCTCTTGGACGAAAGGTCGTTGTCTGCCTTTCGAACGCTGGGTTAAACGCAGGCGACTGAGTCGTCACTGCTTGAGGTACTAACTGGTATGGTTGGAGGTTGTGCCACCAACTGAAGCACCACGGTCACTGGAAGTTGTTGCTGCTGCGGTCTGTAAGGCTTAGCTGGACGAGAGGATAGCCTAGGCTTCTTTGTCTTCCTCATCCAGGGAACACTTTCTCTTAAGAGTTAGGCCCCACTTCTGGAGAAGGTTCCTATTCTCCGTGGCGGCCTTATCCACTACCTCTTTGACCACTTCATTAGGGAAGAGGTCCTTACCCCATATACAAGAGGAAATCAGTTTTCTAGGTTCGTGCCTCACTGCAGCCGAGGCGAACATGAACTCTCTACAAGCTCTCCTAGCTTTGATGAAATTATAGAGATCCTTAGTTACTGTGGCCAGATGGATTTTAGCCACTATCATGAACATGTCCTGGTTCTTGGGGTCGCTTGCCATCGTCTCCAGAGTCGTTTGTATGGACATCGATGCTGCAAGTCTCTTTTGTCTCTTGCTCCCTGCGCAAGAGAAAATCAGACAACTTTGGAAGGTCCTCACCGAAGTGACGTCCGGCAATATCGGCCTCCAACTTCCCGAATGAGAAGGTAAGGTGAACGTCCTTCCAGTCCTTCTGGTCCATGGGCAAGGTCAGGGACAACGGCTTACACTCCTCCAAAGAGGGGCATGGTTTCCCTGCCTCTACCGCCTTTAAGGCAGCCTTATATCCCTTTTCCATAAAGGGAAAGGCTCTGGTAGGAGAAGCCACAAAGGAGGGATGCTTCTTACTCAAAGCTGGTATCTTTGAGTTCGTGAAGCCCCTCTCTTTCAAAGAGCTTGTTAGTAAGGCCTGTGCCTTACTATGATCAAAGACTATGACCTCTTTCGGCTCCGTCTCCTCCTTTGAGGCTGGCTCCTTACTAAGCCGGACATAGCAGTCCGGGTAAGACTCCTTATTGGGCCAGAATTCCACTTCTTCAAAGGGAATTGAACCCAACTTCTCTGAAATGACAATCTTCCCAGTTGTCATAGGCATGTGTTCGGCATACCTTCAAGGATTGGCATCCGAACACAAAGGAAGATCCTTCACGTTGAGCTTCTTCTGGAAACCACGTGATGCTGCAAGTCTCTGCATCTCTAAACTTCATTGCAGCTTCCTTCTCATCATTCTTCTTCTGCATCTGTTGAATCCTTTCAACGATGGAAGAAAGAGTCCTTCCCAGATCATCTGGGATAGCAGACGATGTTGATGGAATCGGTTCTGGGGCCGGAACCGATGTAGTCGACAGCTCGTCGATTTCTTCCTCCTCAGTATCAGGAGCCTGGGTCAGCTCCTCTTCCTGGCCTTCTGCCAAAAGGTCCTTTTCGGTGTACTCGGACACCTCAGACATCCTATCGTCCAGTTCGATGTCTTGTAAGGCGTCCGAGACTTCAGAATCAACCTGAATCTGAATAGTCGGGATCTCCGCGTGAGGCTGAGGAATTACTGCATCCGCAGATGCCCTAGGAAAAAGATAGGCCCTCATCTTCTTGCTTGGAAGGTAGGGGCCTGAAGTATTCTTCTGAAAACCCCTCACCCAGGTTCGCAACTTTTCCCTAGCTGCGTCCCTTGACTCCGCCGACTTAGGGGTGTCAAATGCCTCGGTAATCAGGTTAGAACATATGGTACATACCTGAGGGTCCCAATACCGGAGATCACCTTTGGAGACTGCGCATGCTGCGTGCCTCCTACACAACTCATGTCCACAGAAGTTCTTGCTGCGGACATTGCAGAGCATGCTCCCGCACTTCGGATAGTCCTCCTGTAAGAGAAGAAATTCCATGAGTATCAAGTGAAGACATATCACTGGATAACTTATGAATAATATATATATAGTTTATAACTGTTAAGCTAGAAAGGAAAGAAGGAAAGACACATACTTGTATTTCCTGCCCAGCCAATTGCTGTAACCTTCCAGATATTAAAACTTTAAGGTTAAGTCTCATTCTAGAATAACCTTCATTATATTTCCCAGAGAAAATTAGGTGTAGCTCACACCACAATAAGAGTTTTAATATACTGGATAATTAATAAAGAGAGAGTTCACTTTCTCTATCCTGTACGGTCTCAACAAGGCAACACCAAGTATGTTGGAAAAACTTTAGTGTTACAATATATTCTATACTATAGTTTTCTCCAAGCAGTATGTACTATACTGTAAAAATACTGGCTACTGTATATAATATAATGCCTGCTAGCCGGCATGTGCCGGTCTGTGCCGGTCTGTGCCAGCCTGTGCCGGTCTGTGCCAGCCTGTGCTGGTCTGTGCCGGTCTGTGCCGGTCTGTGCCGGCCTGCACGTACCTTAATCTAGTTCAAAGGTATACTACCTTCAGACTACTGGGCGGCAGATCACTGGTTCAGTATGGATCTCTGCCGGCCGGCAAATGAAAAACAACAGCACCCGGCTGCCGGCCAGTAATCGTAGCGGCCAGCAAATCTTATGGAGTGCTGCCGTTGCCAGCCGGCAATGGTAGGTGATACCTATGCCGGCCGGCAGTAAAACAGAACCAGAGAACTACCACCCGGCCAGCTGCCGGCCGCTAAGCCGGCAGCCGGGCTAGGAGTACAATAAGCTAACAAGAGAAACAGCATGGATGTAAGGATATAAGGCGGCACTGCCTTACAGCCTTCCATCCAGAAAGAGTGAACATAAGGAAGGGGAGAATGTAATATTCAGGCTTCCTTCTATCCATCGCCTGCCGGGCTCTACCGACAAACATGGATAGTAGACCAAGGGAGGTCTAGGAAACACTCCAAAGAAGTTAGGTCTATGCCGGACGGCACGTTATTGCCGGCCGGCAGAGGACTGAACCAGTCCCATATCCTAATCCACTCTAGGTACAGATGTAGAATGACGGCCAAGAGTTGTAATAGCGAGGCTATTACTAAGGATAGAGGGGGGAAAGGGGAAGAGGGTCCTGCAAACTTTGTTCTAGT
Organism: Palaemon carinicauda; assembly: GCF_036898095.1. Taxonomy (NCBI): domain Eukaryota; kingdom Metazoa; phylum Arthropoda; class Malacostraca; order Decapoda; family Palaemonidae; genus Palaemon; species Palaemon carinicauda. The sequence goes on along the minus strand of NC_090725.1, from coordinate 204,674,718 downwards.
ATGAGATTGACCCCAGAGGCTAAGAAAGCTCATCCTAGCCTAGGGATTATCTATGGTAGGGAGGTCAGCAACACCCTCAATACTTAAACAAAGTTTGATGATGTTATTCACAAGGAAATGAAGAATCTTATCCTTCAATCTGAGAACAACAACACTGGACTAGTCTGCTAGATCACTGTAAGAAGGAATCATCTCGTACAGAAACCTTCGGAGGTGGTCTAGGGAGGCTAAGCCTCCTATGTCTGTACCTAACCTAGCAAAGGAATCTCATTCTCTAAGCCAGGAGGATACAGACCCCAGACTAATTACCCTGATGTTCTGCTCAAACCTGAAACCAGTCACTCTGGTTACAGGATTAGGGCAGAAACCTCCTAGTATAGTTATACCTGAATATTATTCAGTTAAAACCACTAGGATTAAGCCTAAGGCTTAATCAGAGGGAAAAGGGATTGAACTCAGTCTCCAGGGGAGAAAAGAACAACCGGGGAAGTGTGCGAAAGTATACTAAAGCCCCATAGACTACTAGCCTAGGCGCGGTGAGAATCGATTACCTAAATCACCAAAACTCTCTCGTATACAATCTTGGAAGATAATTATTCAACAATATCTAATATGTATAAATATGCCTATAGCTTCAATAAATTTAAAACACTCGGAAATCCATATATCATGCATGAAAGTATTAGGGGCAAACGACTAGGCTACGAAGCCTAGTGTAGGCCAGGATCGGTTACCTCAATCACCGAAACTGAATATACTAACGGCATCATATAAAGAATTCCTATTTATAAAGCTAAATAGCTAGATTTATTAAAGCATATATACTGGGAACGTCGCTCTGGCTAACTAAATGTCTCATGCATAGCGAGCGACAGCGTCCAGGACGCCTCCGGTAAGCAACAGCTCTTGTTTACGTTAATATCACTTTTGATTTAATTTGAAACACCAAGAGCTTACATTTATACATAATAAAGATAATACTCAACTTTCCAGAGGCAGAAGAGGCTGGAGAAAGCATCATAATGTTGAAATAAATCCAAGATTACGAGAGAATCACAAGGGAAACACCGAGTAGTAGAGCTACGCAATAAGGAATAGAGATGACGCCGTCGGCAGCATTGTGTACACACTCGAAACGGGATAAGAGAGGTACCTTATTAACGGCTCTCCTTTCATTCTCGCTTTTCGTTTTCTTGCCACTTTAACCCCTCGAAGTGTTAACTCTGTTTGGGGTGAAGATCGCTATGTGGCGTGTCAAGAATACGTCCTCTGATATTATGTGATATCCCATTTAGATTTATTTAGGGATATTCGCTCCAGGAGTTAGAATTCTGGATACCTTAAGGTAAAATTCTCTGGGAATATCACCGTAGTCAAATATACCCAAGGAAGCTACCCTAAAGGAACTTCCATCAGGACGACATGACCTGAGCCCAAAAAAGTCTATTACTGTATATCATGCATGAAAGTAAACGCCTAGGCTAGGGAGCCTAGCGCAAGCAAGGTTCGGTTACCTAAATCGCCGAAACTAATAAGAATACCATCGGCATAATATAATTAATTCCTGGCAATGAAGACTGAATACAGTAGCTCCAAGATATTCATGCTATTAAAACCGGGAAAGTCGTTTTAGGCTAACTAAATAACTCGCGTAACGAACTACAGCGTCCATGACGCCTCCGGTTAAGGCAAAGCTCTTACGTTAAAATAAACCTAATTTCACTGTGAAGCAAGAACTAAAATTTAAACAATGTGAAGATCGAATACTCAACTTTCCAGAGGCAGAAGAGGCTGGCGATTGCATGATAAATCCGAGAGATATAGCGTATACGAAAGAGCACACAGGGGAAACCACAGAGCAGTAGCGCTACACTTATTGGAATAAAACATGGCGGCGACATACAGCGCCATCTGGATACTCTAGTAGTAACGAGAAAAGGGTAACCTTGATACCGGCTCCCCTTCAAAACTTTGCCACTTTCCCCTCGAAGCGAAAACGCTATTCGAGGTGAAGATTGCTATGTGTTGTATCAAGATATACATCCCCTAATTTATGTAATATCCTTAAGAGAAATTTTAAGGATATTCGTGCCAGGAGTTAGAATTCTGGAGACCTAAAGGTAAATTCTCTGGGAATATCACTGTAGTAAAATATACCGTAGGAAGCTACTTAAAGGAACCTTCCATCAGGACGACATGGCCTGAGCCCAAAAAAGTTATTACAGCCTATTAAATGGAGAATTCTAGGAGAGAGGAACGTACCTCTTCTCTCAACCATAGTTAAATCAAAATTGAGCTCAGTTGCAGGCGGGCTTGAACCTACGGAAGGTCACTGACATATCGAGTTAATTTTTTTATGGCTAAACCAGTTTGTGCCTAATCATAACTCCTACAAAAAGGATGAAGATTTGTATTTTTGCAGGAACAGAAAAGAGTTTACAATTAAAATCCTGTTAAATCAGTACAGTAATTGGAAAAACACATGAAATGCTCATGACACTTTTCTACAATAAAACAAATATTTAAATGACAAAGGATTAAAACGAGTCAACAAAACACATTCTCAAATGCAGCACAATAGAAGTACAGTAATACTTCTGACACCGAATGCCCCAACCCTAAAAAAAAAAAAAATTCTAACATTTTTTTGTCCAGGAGAATGAACAACTTGAAAGAATCTGTAAGGGTTACCATAATTAGCCAAGGAAAAAGGCATGTCTGAGACAAAGACGACTAACTCAGATTACGAGCATCTTTCACTCGGTTCAGTCCTACCAAACCTTGTTCCATTAACATTTTGCTAATTTCACTTCTTTTTACAGTCTTTAGTGTTTGTTATCCATACAGAATGGTTCTTAAGAAGGTTATTAGTAGCAGTGACATCCCAAAAAGGAAGGCTTCATAAACCACCATGTAAACAAGAAAGGAGGTAATTAGAAAGACAGAAAGAGGTGTCTTTGAGACTGACATTTCCAAAGAATATGATCTACCAAAATGACCAATCTGCAAGGTTTTGGAAAATGAAGAAGTAATTAAAGAAGCAAATGTAGCTAAAGGATTGTCATCTCTATCTAAGAAAACAAACCAGAAAAAAGTTGAGAAATTGCTATCAATTCAGATAAATCAAAATTATTTAGTGTGTGATGGCATTTCAGTGACAATCATAAATGAAAAGGCAAAGCAGATACATTCAGACATTGTTAAATAGGCCACAAAAATAAGTGATGAGGCAGATTTCAGTGAAAATTTTAGGACTGGCCAAGGGTGGTTTAATAAAATCTAAAAGAAGTTGCGTACATAATGTTGTAACGCATGAGGAGCTACCAATTCAGACAGTATCTAAGACACTGTATCTGATGGGAAATGTGTTGGGGAAAAAATATCATAAGGATAAGCCCGTGGCCAGGAGAAAGGGCATTTTTTTTTAATAATTATGCATTAAGTCATTTCAGAGACCTCATAAAAGGGAGGAAGAGACAAAACTCTCTTGATCAGGTATTAGTAAAAAGGCCATCAACTGCATTACAGTTAATGCCAGAAAAGAAGCACAAAAGAGAAATAACCCTAGAGGGACAGTTACCCAAAGTGTTTATGGATGGAGACTCCCCTTCCAAGTAGCATCAACACTTCCTCCTCTTTCCCTCTTCACCACCTTCCCCTCCAGTCCTCCACTCTCCATACCACAGATAAAGTAAAGTTCAATGTTCATTAATTCCACATCTATTCCTTTATTCTATCTACTATAACTTTTTCTTCTTTGTAATGCCTTTGTGTATTGTTGTACTGTATTTTAATATTGTACACTGTTAAAAACTGGCCCACAATAGGAGCATCCTTGGGTGGTGAACCAATTACTGTTATGCTAATTATTGATTCGGCATTCAAACTTGGTTTTGGAGTTAATTAAGTTCGACCTCTGAGGTACTATTGTTTTATAAAATAAACTAAAAGTCTAAACAGTATGCAAGAGTTATCAATGAAGAGCAAAGTAAAAATGAAAAGATCTGAATACTATTCAGGTGTACTCTAGTCATAGCAGGCTAACTTACATCCAGATCTGAATACAGCTGGTTAATCAGAATTCAACACTGGTGTATGTTGTCAATTATCTTTAACACCTACAAATCATGCCTCTCTTATATGGCAATGTCTAAAATGCTTACATCAAACTAACTTTAAAATGTATTCCTTACCTCATCTGCAAACTCTTTAATAAGCAAAACGGCAATGAAGGTTTTTCCAGATCCAGTACCAAGCACTAATATGGAGTTCTGTTTCCTTGCACACTTGAAGAGCTCAATTTGATAAGCACGAGGTGTAAACTGCGCATTAACCTGAAATATTGTTAATCAAAGCATTTGGTATTTTCCAAGATTAATGGTGTAAAAGGATACCTATACTCTTCTACAAACTAAATTAAAGAGATATTTTTAGAATTCTATCTTGTAAAAGGAAAAACTATTGAGAGTGCTATTCATTAGTACAGACAATAGAGTATTTAAAGTCAGAGGTACCGTATCAGAGAATTAAACATAGACTACAGAAATAAAAAACATAATTTTCAAATTTAAATATGACAAATTCGTATATAATTTGTATTTTTCCTAACTATACAAACCTTCGCTATTTAACGGAAAAATCTATTTTTGGGCGAGATAGCCATGTCGTCCTGAAGGAAGTTCCTAATAGTAGCTTCCTAAAGGAAATATGTACTACAGTGATATTCCCAGTGAATTCACCTTTAGGTCTCCAGAATTCTAACTATGGCACAAATATCCTTAAAATTTCTCTCAAGGATATCGCACAATATCAGGGATATATTCTTGACACCCCACATAGCAATCTTCACCTCGAATAGCGTTAACACTTCGAGAGCTAAAGTGGCAAAAATAGAAGGGGAGCCGTATCAAGGTTACATACTTCCCATACTGCTACTGCGTATCAAGATGGCGCCACATCCAAGATGAAGGACATTCCTTGTAGCGTTGAGCATGGTGCTACAGATATAGTAGTTTCGAAAGGGATTCTGCGAAGAACGGTCTCACGGATTGTATATATTGTCGGAACAATATCAGTGTCCATTATATCCATTGCTTGTAAGCAAAAAATGATATGAGGTTTACTTACATGAGTAAGTCAAAGAACTCTGGCATCTTAAATATGCAAACTGCCAGGAAAATTAGGACGCAATTACATTCTAATAGACATTTATTTCTAATAAATGACTAAATGAAATAACAAGTGAAACGAATGTAACATGATAAAGGAATTATACATGCGACGTATACAGAAATTATTTTCCCTTTTGAAAGGGAAGAAATGATGAGTGCCAATCTAAGACTGAAGAAAAATTTTTAATAAATTTTTCCTTTATAATTTCTGTAAATGTTGTATCCTATCAACACTGTGTACTACGTACACACGGCACAAGTGTTATCTGTATAATTCCACACCTGAGATTTTGAACAGATTTAGAGTCACCATGGTACACTCATTTAAAGGGTATCACACCAAAGTGTTGACATCTTTTCCCTTTAATTGATAGTCCCATTCAATTAACTGTTCATCGCAGTAATTAGACGACAGGTTTAAATACACTACCTGCCGCCACCTCATAATGCTTCAGTTCATGGACCTGCTTAGCATAATGTTTGTAGAACACTGAATGATTTCAATCCAGTATATGAGCGAAGACACTCAAAGTCCATATACTGAAAAAAGTTCAGTGAAGAGGCAATTTTCCTCGGATCATGACCTGTCAGTAGGTGAGCTTCGCCCTCAGTTGTTTTAGGGATAAGTTTGATCCAGAGGTTTCTCCTCTAGAGAGCTGTCCTCCCCTGAAGTCTGAAGTTCTACAAAGATAGACGTTTAGACACTCTACAGGACATAGAGACATATCTTCCTTTAGAGGGCAGATTCTCCAGGGACCCCACCTCTTAGTGGGTAGCTCGTTCTTAGTGAGAGAGGTTGGATCAGGAAAGAGATTCAGTTATCCCGCTTCTGTGAACTGAATGTGGCCCTCATTTCTAGATAGGGCTACTATTTCGCTTACTCTAGCCCCAGAGGCTACAGCGAACAGAAAAATAACCTTTTGGGTTAGATCCTTGAGGGAACAATCTTCATTGTTCACAGATGAGGCATAATGTAGGACCTTGTCCAAAGACCAAGAGATGGGCTTTGGAGGTGCTGCAGGCCTAAGCCTTGCACATGCCTTCGGAATCTTATTAAAGATTTCATTCGGCAGATCCACTTAAAGGCATATAGAAGAGGTCTAGTCGAGGCTGACTTGCAGGTAGTTATCGTGTTGGTTGCCAGACCTTGATTATGAAGGTGGACAAAGAAGGACAGACAGAAGTTCATTGAAATTTCTCTTGGTCCTTTTGCTTTTACAAAAGCAACCCACTTTTGCCAAGATGACTCATACTATCTTCTAGTTGACTTAGACTTGTATTCTTCTAAGAATTCTATATTGCCTTCTGAGATCCCAAATCTTTTCCTAACCGCTAGGGCAAGAAAATCATGAAATGAAGGGTTTGGGCTCTGTGATAAATCGAAGGCAATTAACTTCAGAACCCTCTGAGATAGTACTGGGTTCAGTCCTGGGGCCAGCCTCAGCCTCAGTTCCTTCACTAAAGGGAACCAGTTGCTCTTGGGCTACTTGGGAACCACCAAAGCTACTCCTCCCTGGAAGGATCTCAGCATGTTGAGGACCTTCAGCAGGAAATTGGATGGGATGAACAGGAATTCCTGAGTCCATCCCTTCCATACTAGAGACATGGTGTCTGTTATCTCCTATAGAGGATCCTCGTATGGGGCTACATATCGAGGTAGTTTCGTGATGACGCTCATTACGAAGAGGTCGATCTGCAGCTCGGGGACTTGTTCCCATCTGGGAGAGAATAGGTCAGCATCTATGGACCATTCTAACTCTACCGGCTTAAGCCCGAGTAGAGCATCCGCTGTCACATTGCAGATTGATTGTACGTGAACTGCTGATAGATGCCATTCTTTTAGGCAAAGGACTGCTAACATCACCTAAACTACATGAGACACTCTCTAGCCTTGTCGGTTCCGACGTCTCATTATCACTTCGATGTCCCACATCAGCCTGAGGAGGTCTGATCTGCGTGGAGAGTTTCCCCAACCACGACAGGACTAACATGGCCTTAGATAGAAATGACAGTCCCTTGGATTTTCCTCAGATGGGAGTGAACACCCCATTCTTCCGACTAGGCATCCATGCGGATGATCTTCAATAGTCGAGGTAGTTGCAAGGGCACGGTCTTCAATAGGCTTTTGGCCTTTGACGATTGTTAAGGAAGCGATTAAAGAAAGACCGATATCGCTCCTTTTAGATCTCTTCGAGCATTTGATGCGTATCTTCTCCAGACTATTAACGCATCTTTCAGCTGTGCTCTTAGCACTGCGTCTGTCACTATTGCAAACTGGAGAGAGTTCAGAACTTCCCTGTTAGTGTCTTGGAATCCTGACTGATTACCAGTCTCTTGACCGACCCTGTGATCTCCTTTTACATCCTTAAGGGAAAGGAGACCCGGTGTGACCTCAGATTTCAATGGTTTTTTAACCATTGAAGCCTTTGAGCTGGAGATAATAGACTTCTTGAAGCTGATTTTGCATCCCCGATGTTCCAGGAACTGGATCACTTCCTTGGATGCTCATAGACCAGCCACTTCGGGTGCTGCCCACACCACCCTTTCATCCAGGTACTTTGTTACCTGAACCATTTCTAGGCTTGGTTTTTGCGTGACTGTGTCCGCCAATTCCGTGGAGATACTTAGGACTGTCTTTAGTCCGACAAGTTTCTTTCCTAGGACATAAGTTATCCTCTGTAACTTTAATCCTAGGTAGGAGGAGAGGGGGCGACTGACTGGAAGCTGCCCATAGGCATCTTTCAGGTCTGACAAGACTGTGAACACCCCTTATTGAAATAAGGTCCTTATGTTCAGGAGGATTAACATTCTGAACTTGCTGTTTTATTTGAACTTGTTGAGTGGCAACAGGTCCTTCTTGAGAACACCAAACAGCCTTCCCTGGAATTCGATGGACTATACTTTCCTTACCACTTGTATGCTCTAGAGCTCTAAGGTATACTCTTCCAGGATGGAATTGGAGTGTAGGAAGAGTTGAGGAAATGATGGTGGAGGCATGTCTATTTTCCATCCTAGTCCCATCTTGATTAGGCCTTGGACCCAAGGATCGAAGGTCCAGCGATCCTGAAAGAACCTCCCTCCAACCAGAGGCACCTCTTTGCTTTGACTGATCAGGAGGTTTACCTCTTTGACCACCTGCCTGTGGCACCGCAGTCATCGAAACTGTGGGATGTTGTTGAACAGCCCGAGGAAAATTTCTAGACTTTTCTGTCTTCCTTTTAGGTTGGGGACCCACATCCGTGGAAGACTTTCTCTTTGAAGAGATGCCGCACTTCTGGAGAAGTCCGGTATTCTCCGTGGTGGCTTTCTTTATCACCTCTCTGACTACCTCGTTTGGAAAGAGGTCTCTACCCCAGATGTTGGAAGATATCAGCTTCCTGGTTTCATGTTTCACTGTTGCGGCAGCTAAATCAAACTCCCTACAGGCTCTCCTAGCCTTCATAAAGGCATAAAGGTCTTTTACTAAGGTAGCCATATGCATTTTGGACAAGACCATGAGCATGTCTGGGGTACTTTGATAGGCTGAACCCAACTCTATGCAGTTCTGTAGGGATAGGGAGGCTGCAAGTCTCTCCTTTGTCCCTCGTTCCTTGCACAAAAGAAACTCAGAAAGGTTAGGGAGATTCTCGCTAAACTGTCGTCTAGCGACATCCGCGTCTAGTTTCCCTACTGAAAAGGTCAAGTGGACTTCCTTCCAATCCTTCTCCTGCATGGAAAAGGCTGGTGACAGAGGCTTGCACTCCAAGTGCAGGACATGGTTTGCCTGCCTACACTGCCTTGGCAACAGATTTCAATGCCTTCCACGTAAAGGGGAATGATATTGAAGCAGGAGAAGAAAGGTAGGGTGTCTGTTACTTCGTGTGAACACTTTCAACACCGAAAACCCGCCTTTCTCAGGCTATTTGACAAGATAGCCTGTGCCTTATCATGGTCGAGAATCATGACCTCCTTCAGTTCCATTTCTTTTCCTGACGTTGGTTCATGCTTCAGTCGAATGAAGCAATTAGGGAAAGCGTTTAAGCTTGGCCAAAACTGGATTTCGTCTAAAGGAACAGCACCAATCTTCTCCGAGATGTAGAGTTTGCCGTCTAAAATCGGCATAAGCTCTGCATACCTCCAGGAATTGGTTTCGGAGCATGTCGTAAGGTCTTGGTCTCTAGGTCGTTTGAATGACCCTTGGGGAGCGACAAGTGGAGCTTCACAGAGCTCTATCTTGAATTTCGCTTCCTCCTTTTAGCCTAGTATGCAAAAGTTTTCCAGTAGACCCTTCATATGGGCCAGTAACTGGTCCATTTTGTCTAATAGAGGGGTAGAAGGGTAAGATGTCGAGGTTGGCAGCTCTAGAGCCGGCACAGATGGAAGCAATTGCAACACAACATTGTCCACCTCTTCCCGGGAGGGCTTCCTGCCCTCTGTCCCAAAGGCTATCTGGACGCAGGGAGGTGCGAATCGTGCCTGGGGTACCACTATTTCCCTACTTGCTTTCGAGAATAGTAAGCTATGCATCCTATCATTAGGTAGGTATGGTCCCGGAGACATCTTCCGGAACCTTCTTACCCAATTGCGTAGTTTCTTACGAGCTGCATCCCTAGACTCCATCGACTTGGGATTATCAAAACCCTCGGACACTAAGGTCCGACATATATTACAAACTTGGGGGTTCCAATAATGCAGGGACTCTGAAATAATATTGCAGGGGGCATAAAACCTGCATGTATTATGACCATAAAAGTACTTACTCTTAATATTGCAGAAGAATGCATCACAGGTCATCTGTGGTTCCTCCTGTAAAGAAAGGAAAGCAGAATGAGTATACAATTGATTATCACACTGATAAGCAATATGTAAAAAACATCTTTTAACTAAAATAGCTTAGGATAGTAAGCTAAAAAGGGATAGTGGGAGACACATACTCGTGTATCCCTTGCAAGCAAATGCTGTTACCTCCCCTCAGTATTAACTATAAAGAGATTCCTTTATCAAGGCAACTCTAACGAAAGGGTTCTAACCCCTAGGAGTAGAAAAAGTGTACAATGCCACTGCCCCTTTTAATTATTTAACACTGTGGGGTAAGGATGACTGATTTCTAATCAGAGTATTGAAGGAATTCTATTCTTTCAATATAGGAACGGTCTCAGCAGAAGACCGCACAAGGGTACCCAAGATATGTCAGAAATTAACTACTGTATAATCATACTATAGTTTTCTGTTTGCAGTATATACTATATTGCAAAATACCGACTACTGTATAATTATGTATTGTAGTTCAACCAGTGTGCTGCCATTATGGCTAGCATCTGACGGCCCGGTCTAGCCGGCATGACGCCAACTGGACTAGGAAATATGAGACATATATTTGTGTATCGTACCCAGCCCATTTGCTGTGGTATTCCCTTACAATATTAAAATCATAGAGTTTCCTGATCAGGGAAACTCAAGGATAAGGGTTCTAACCTTTAATCATAGAAAGTGTACTACCACAGGCCCCTTAATTTATTTAATATTGTAAGGTAAAATGTAAACTGATTTCTAATCAGAATATTGAAGAAATTCTATTCTTTCAATATAGGATTGGTTTCAGCAAACACCTGGGCAAGGATACCCAAGATATATTGGAGGATAACTACTAGTATATATACAAAAGATTTCTATCTGCAGTATATCCTATACTGCAAATACACTGACTACTGTATAAACATATAAGGTAATTCAGCCGGCATATAGCCAGCATAGCTAGTCCCTGCCGGCACAGCCCGGCCAGCATGCTAGCTAAAAGAGAGAGAGAGAGCATGGAGTGAAGGCTGCCTTATTACTGTGTATGTATACACTAAGTAAGGATGTAAATATCTTTTTGGGCTCAAGCCATGACGTCTTGATGGAAGGTTCCTTCAGTAGCTTCCTGGGTATATTTAATTACAGTGGATATTCCAAGAGAATTAAACTAAAGGTTACCACAGAATTCTAACTTCTGGTGCGAGTACCCTAAAGGTTTCCCTCTAGGATATCGTATATCAACAGGAGACGCATGTATTAACACGCCACGTAGCTATCTACACCCCATATAGAGTTAACGCTTCTATATGGAAAGGTGGCTGAGTAACTGAGGAGCCGTTCCACAGTTACACTTATCCGTGGCTGCTTTTGGTCCTCGAGACGTAAACAAACGGGCGCCATTGCTAAATGACGTCACGTCCGTCCTCATCCTTTCGCCTGTAGCTTCTTTGCTAAGTCGGATTTTTCCCAAGTGCTTACTTTATCAGCTTACATCGCCGTTATGTCGCTACCTTCAGCCTCGCCTTCTTCTGGAAAGTTGAGTACCAGGTCCCAGTATTGTTTAAATAAGCTCTAGCCGTAAAGTAACTAATACTTTTCGTAAAATATTGTGTTTTGTGGCAGAGCTGTGCCGATACCGGACGCGCCCTTTTATGGCGCCGCTATTCATGTTGCATGCTTTATTTAGTTAGCCAGAACAGCCCTCTCCAGTCATTTAACTAATTAATATTATTAGTTATTTAGTCTTCATAACTAGGGAATCTTTATATCGTGTTTTAGCGCTCATCAGACTCGGTCGCTGTTCGACCCCATACTAGATCGCTAGCTTAGCCCCTAGGCTGGACAGCCTAGTGCTTGTTTTCATGCATGATATATACCAGTGTTCCTAAGTTAAGTTATGAAGATTGTGGCATTTCTAACATACTATTTACTGTGATGTAAGTGTTTTCGCCTTCGGGGACCATATAAGGGACAGTGTTGATTGTGTATTATCCCCTCCTAACCTAATTAAGGAACCCTTATATGCTCCCTATTCCCCCTGCTTGCGGGCATTCCCTCTGGGTAGACTTGCTTTCCCTTCTATATAGGGGAATCTCGTCTACAGCTAGAGTATTTATCGCTTCTCTGCCTACCCTAAGGGAATGACCCCCCCTTAGGGTCGTGCCTGAGATATTAGGAAGGGCCCTGCCCTTCCTCAGTTGCACCTGGTTGGGTTACTCCTTCCTCCCTGCAACTAGCGATGTGTCTTTCAAGCTTTCCTAGTCTAGGAGTTAGTCCTCCTACTCTAGGTTAAGCTCTGGGGGTTGACTCTGCCTTATTATAGTTTGAGACGGTACATTAGTACCGTTCTCGATCTGGGCTACCTATCCTAGGTTAGGGAGCGTTCTCCCTTACCTTGGTGGCCGTTCTCATGCAGAGTCTCCTCTTTAGAAAGACCCATTCTTCTCCCTCCCCACCTATCCCTTTGGTGAACTCCTCCCTTGGGTGGAGTGGTAGGGCTAACTTGTTCTCCTGCTAGCTGGCCGCTCTGGTACACTTACCCTTCATAGCGTTCTATGGGGGAAGTTGACGGCAGCGGTCCTGCCGGCGGGGGGTGCCCCCTCTTTGAGTGCTCTCTATCCCTCCCTTGGGTTACCACAGGCACCCGGCCACCTGCCGGCTCCCTGCCGCCGGATGTTAGGAGTATCCACTCCTATCATGAGTGCACTCTCTCCAGAGGGATGCCGGAGGGGTATAGGATCTTACCCCTTCCATCCCTCCTTACCTTTCTCTCTTTCTATCCTAGTGCCGGTCCTGTGCCGTCTCTTCTGCCGGCGATAACCGCCACTACCTCAGGTGACATTCTTTCATAAGATGCCTCCCCCCTTTAAGACGTCAGCCTTCCGTGTGCCGGAGGCTGCCGCCTTCCGTCGACTTACCACCGACGTCCCTCCCTTCGTTTTACCTAGTAAAAGCCGGCCGACTTTTGGAGTCTTCCACCCACATGCCGGCATTGATTGCCAGCAATCTAAGAATACAACCATTTACATATCTATCTTATGAATTGATCCAAGGCTCACCATGCCATCAGCCTTCGGCTGCCTTAGCCGCCGCCCCTGCCGACGATCCGCCGCTGTGCCAGCGGTCGCCACTATGGTATTATCCTTATAGATACTCAGTGTGTCTGCCTTGATGCCTTCCACCCTGCAGCACCGGCCTCCGGTGTGCCGTCGGTCTGCCGGCACCCTCATGAGACGTTAAGGGACATGTACCCCTTCCCTGGCTGCCGGCAACATGCCGACAGTCAATATACTGCAGCCAGATGGCTTGGCCACTTCCATATAGGTATTGTCTTACCATGCAAGATTGTGGCTATGCTGTTTGATTGCACATTACAATAATTCTAGCATACTCTGTGTATCTTAGTGCAGTCGATTGCCGGAACCTACATTTAATAAGGGGTTTATCCTATGCCCCTTCTCCCCCAGGGATTTGAGTGGTCTCAGACCCTATTACACTCTGTGGACAATTCCTGTTAAAAGCCTAGCTTGGCTCATCCATATGGATTTCCCTCATTGTGACCTTCGGGCACAAAGGAATTGTCTACGGATAAGGTTACGGTAACCGGCTGGGCGGGATTCACAAGTATGTGTCTATCTACTTCCTTTCACGCTCATTAATCTTAAACATTATTATGTTCTTATAATTAAGTTATTCTTAATTTTAGATTAAGTTATCCTTAATCTTAGAGTAATGTAAGTCATTCTTATGCCTTCCATGTAGTCATGATCTCTTTCTTTTACAGGAGGAGTATCTGAAGTGTGAGAGTAACTTCTGCGGGGTGAAGTGCCCGTACTTCTACGGGCACAAGGCGTGCCGGCCCACGCCCCCTGCGCCGCCAAGAAAGGCGACTTGAAGTATTGGGACCCGCAGAGCTGTACAGTCTGCAAAGGTCTTCTTGTCGAGGCGTTCGATGATCCTCCTTCTGCGGAGGCAAGGGACATTGCTAGGGAGAAGCTACGCAAATGGGTGCATGGCTTCCAGAAGAACGCCATTGGACCGTATCTTCCCAACGAAGACTTGAGGGCCTTGTTTTTCCCAAAAGCATCAAAAGATTCAGTGGTTCCCCGTGATCAGATCCCCACCGTCCAAATCGTCGTGGAACCTGATGTAGTCATGGCACAGTCCATGCGTGAGTGCCATCTTGATTCCGACAACGTGGAACGTATGTCGGAAGTGTCGGAAGAGATGGAGAAGAACCTCATGGGCGAGGAACTCGACTATGAGGAAGATCAGGTGGAATACCCTGATTCGGAGACCGAGGTCGCTCCTGCTCCCCCAGCAAGTCCTGCACCGTCCGAGGAACCTGTTCCTTCGACTTCTGCCACCCGGGACCCTCTTCCATCGGCCACTCAAGAGGTCTTCAAGATGCTTGAAGCCCTCATGGAAAAGAAGCTACAAGAAACTCAGGAACAATTCCGGACGAATCTCGTCAGCTTCAAACAACCGAAAAGGATCTCGGTTAAGGACCTCCCCACCTGCTCGGAAGCTAACCCATGGAGATACGCCGAGCATATGCCAATTACAACTGGCAAGATTTGCATCAGTGAAAGGGTTGGCTCTATCTTGCTGGAAGAAGTGGAGTTCTTCCCAAATTTCGAGGCTTATCCGGACTGTTACGTCCGGCTCAGGTCCGACCCAGCCTCAAAGGAGGAGACCGAACCAAAGGAAGTTATTGTGTTCAATCTCGCGAAGGCCCAAGATATGTTAGCTCAGGCAGTGAAGAGTAGGGGTTTCACTAACTCCAAGATGCCGGCGCTTAGCAAGAAGCATCCAACTTTCGTTGCGCCAAATTCTGCGACCTTCCCCTTCATCGAAAAGGCCTTCACAGCGGTCATAAAGGCAGTGGAGGAAGGGAAACCTTGCCCTGCACTGGAGGAGTGCAGACCTTTCTCCATTACTCTTCCCCTCGATGATAGGCACTGGAAAGACATCCAGTCGACCTTCACGGTAGGGAAACTGGAGCCTGATGTAGCCGGTCGTCAATTCAATGAGGACCTCCCAAGGCTGAACGATCACCTCCTTCGTAGGGATCAGGATACGAAGGAGAGACTCGCCGCGTCGCTGTCCCACCAGGTACAGCTTGAACTCATGGCCGGGGATACTAGAGTCCCGGACTTTTATATGGTCCTAGCTAAGTCGCACCTGGTGACTGTAACCAAGGACCTATATAGCTTTACTAGGGCTCGCAGAGCCTGTCGTGAATTCGTGTTTGCTAACGCGACAGTGAAACACGAACCCCGGAGACTGATTTCCTCCAATATCTGGGGCAAGTATCTCTTCCCATCTACCTTGGTGAAAGAGATAGTGGACAAAGCTGCCACGGAGAATAGGAACCTTCTCCATAAGTGGGGCATGTCCCGCAAGAGGAAGTCCTCTCAGGAAAGCTTCAAAGCCCAAACCCCAGCAACGTCAACAGAGACGACAGTTTCCAGGTCCCGCTACTCTCCAAGTGGCTACGCAGCCGCAACAGACCTTTCAGTTGGTCCCCCAACCGGTGGTGTGGCAGTCGCCGGTCTTCACCCCTGCATACAAGCAACACTCGACTACCTTTCGTCCCAGAGGTAGGGGCTCAGGCAGAGGCTCTGGCAGAGATTCTTCTCGCTGTCCCTCCAGAGGTAGGGGCTCAGGCAGAGGCTCCGGCAGAGATTCTTCTCGCTGTCCCTCCAGAGGCAGCGGAGGAAGGGGAGCTAGCGGCCGAGGTGGCAAACCCTCGGGACATCAGAAGCAATGATGTGCTTGCGGTGGGAGGAAGACTCCGCCAAATCCAGGATCGTTGGACCTTTGATCCCTGGGCACACAGCATCGTCAAGAAGGGAATGGGCTGGAGCTGGACTCAACCACCCCAGCCTTCCAGCAATTCTTCCAACAGTCAACCCCCCCCCCCCTGGAAGAATATGTCCTGGAACTCTTGAACAAGAAGGTGATCAGGAGGGTAAAGTCAACCAGGTTCCAAGAGAGACTCTTTTGCGTTCCCAAGAAAGACTCCGACAAACTCAGAGTCATTCTAGACTTATCCCCTCTCAACAAGTTCATTGCGAACAACAAATTCAAGATGCTGACTCTGCAACAAATAAGGACCCTTCTGCCTCAAAGGGCCTACTCGGTCCCCATAGACCTGGCGGATGCCTACTGGCACATCCCAATGAATCATTACGCTTCCTCCTACCTAGGATTTCGACTCCAAAGGAAAAGTTACGCCTTCAGGGCCATGCCCTTCGGGCTCAACGTGGCTCCACAGATCTTCACCAAGCTGGCAGACGCAATCGTCCAACAGCTACGTCTTCAAGGCGTCCAAGTGATGGCCTACCTAGACGACTGGTTAGTCTGGTAGACATCGCCCGAAGATTGTGTGAGAGCCTGCAACAGTCACCCAGTTCCTAGAGCATCTGGGCTTCAAGATAAACGCCGAGAAATCTCGCCTCTCTCCAGCTCAGAAGTTCCAACGGTTGGGAATCCATTGGGATCTTCAGTCACACCGCCTTTCCATCCCACAGAAGAAAAGGAAGGAAATAGCAGGGTCTGTCAGAAGGCTTCTAAAATCCAAACGGATCTCAAGACGACAGCAGGAACAAGTCCTCGGCTCTCTACAGTTCGCCTCTGTGACAAACCCAGTGCTTCGTGCACAGCTAAAGGACGCCACGGGAGTCTGGAGACGTTTCGCATCCATCGCTCGAAGAGACCTCAAGAGACGGCTTCCAAACAGACTTTGCTTACTCTTAAAGCCGTGGTCAGAAGCAAACGCCCTGAAAAGGTCCATTCCTCTTCAACACCCGCCTCCATCGATCAACATCCACACGGACGCTTCACTGGAGGGTTGGGGAGGTCACTCCCACCAACAACAGGTTCAAGGAACATGGTCTCCCCTATTCAAGACATTCCACATCAACATCTTGGAGGCCATGGCGGTTCTTCTCACCCTGAAGAAACTCTCCCCGCCTCCCTCGATCCACATTCGTCTGACTCTGGACAACTCGGTGGTAGTCAGATGTCTCAATTGTCAGGGCTCGAGATCGCCCCAGATAAATCAGGTACTTCTTCCGATCTTTCATTTGGCAGAAAAGAAGAAATGACACCTTGTCTGCAGTTCACCTACAAGGATTCCGCAACGTGACGGCGGACGCTCTATCAAGGACAAGCCCAATAGAGTCGGAATGGTCTCTAGACGCAAGGTCATTCTCCTTCATCTCTCACCAAGTCCCGGAACTTCAGATCGATCTCTTCACGACGAGCGACAACAATCAACTTCCTCGATATGTGGCTCCGTACAAGGACCCCAAGGCAGAAGCAGTGGATGCCATGTCACTGGATTGGAACAGATGGTCCAGGATATACCTGTTCCCCCCTCCCAATCTTCTGCTGAAAGTCCTCTCCAAACTGAGAGTCTTCAAAGGGACAGCGGCCCTAGTGGCTCCCAAGTGGCTCCGGAGCAATTGGTACCCCCTGGTCCTGGAGCTGCAGCCCACGCTGATTCCCCTACCTGGTCCAGTACAGAAGTCGACTGTCTTCGCTTCATCACTGAAAGTCAGGGACCTTCATCTCATGATTTTCTCTCCTTAGCCGCAAAGAAAAGGTTTGGGATCTCGAAGAAAAGTCTAGACTTCCTCGAGGAATACAAGACTGAATCTACCAGACGCCAATACGAATCTTCCTGGAGAAAGTGGGCCTCTTTCGTCAAGGCAAAAAATCCTACGGAAATCACCATTGATTTTTGTATGTCCTTCTTCATTCACCTTCATGGACAAGGCTTAGCGGCCAACACGATTTCCACCTGCAAATCGGCCTTGACTAGACCACTTCTATACGCCTTCCAGATTGATCTGTCCAGTGATATCTTCAATAAACTGCCAAAGGCATGCGCTAGACTACGCCCAGCACCCCCACCAAAACCTATCTCCTGGTCCCTGGACAAGGTGCTCCATTTTGCTTCTAGCCTGGACAACGATTCGTGCCCTCTGAAAGACTTGACTCAAAAAGTTATATTCCTCTTTGCTCTCACCTCAGGAGCCCGAGTCAGTGAAATAGTGGCATTATCAAGAGAAGAGGGTCATATCCTGTTCGCAGAGACAGAAGAGCTTACCCTCTTCCCTTACCCTACGTTTCTCGCTAAGAATGAACTACCCACCAAGAGATGGGGCCCTTGGAGAATCTGCCCCCTGAAGGAGGATGTCTCTCTATGCCCAGTGGAGAGTCTAAGGTCTATCTTCGAAGAACTTCAGACTTCAGTGGAGGACAACTCTTCAAAGGAGAAACATCGGGTAGCGACCTGCCACTGAAACAACTAAGAGCGAAAATCACATACTTCATTCGCAGAGCGGATCCTGACAGTACACCCGCAGGTCACGATCCTAGAAAAGTCGCTTCTTCTCTGAGCTTCTTCCAGAGTATGGATTTCAAAAGCCTCAAGAGCTTTACAGGCTGGAAATCATCGCGCGTTTTCTTCAAGCACTACGCAAAACAAGTGCACGAAGTTAAGCATTTCGTGGTAGCCGCAGGTAGTGTTATGAAACCTGCTGTTTAACTCTGCATAGAACAGTGAGTTACTTGGGACTTTAACTCTACGGGTGCCTGTGTTGACCCTTTTGTGATACATAGTGATTTAATGGACACTTAGTGTTTCTAATAGTCTGTTCTTACCAAGGTGAAATGTCATAGACTTTACATGAGTGCCACATGCTCTAGGGCATATGTGTTTTCTTTGAAAAAGACTGACGTTCCTCTGGAACTTGTGTTTCTAAAAAGTAAATTTTCTTTTCAGAATCAAGATTAAAGTCTTTATTTTCTATGTACATTATTCTTTTATTACTGTAAATAAACTCTATATTCATTATTGTAATTACTACCATAATGATCTGCAATCTTAGAAACAAAATGTCTATTTTATTCCATGTGCGTCTATCTCCGCTTCTATTCTTTATCAAGAAATATACGATCGTTATAGTTTCATTTACCCCTTTTTCCCTGAAAAATGAGAAGAATAATATATGTAATTATGCTATATGCTCACTCATGCCTTGATAATATTCCTATTCGAATATTAACCTTTGTTCTGTCTCCGAGACCAGATCGATCTCTCCTCCAGGGGGAATAGTAAATGTTATTTACTTAACTATGCTTGATAATATTCCTACCCGAATATTAACCTTAGTCTTGTCTCCGAGTCCAGCGTGAACTCTACGCAGGGTGAGTAGCTCTTCAATGATCGCTTCGAGATGTTCCTATTGTCCACCAGGACTTCCCTGCCAGGGGGGCAGGAAGCTAGATCATCATAGAATCTCTGGTAAGGACATGTTCTATAATACTGTTCGAAGCCCTTGGCACTTGGATTAAAAAGGGGAAAAATTCCACGATACATTAATTCTCTGGTACACTTCCATCAGGACGTCATGGCTTGAGCCCAAAAAATGGATTTTGAGCGAAGCGAAAAATCTATTTTTGGGTGAGATAGCCATCACGTCCTGATGGCCCCTCCCGTCTATTCTAGTTCAGCCTTTCAGGCCCCTCCCTGACCTGCTGTATCATGGAGATTAGCAGAAGCTGAGCTCAGGATGAGGACGGACGTGACGTCATTTAGCAATGGCGCCCGTTTGTTTACGTCTCGAGTACCAAAAGCAGCCTTGGATGAGTGTAACTGTGGAACGGCTCCCCAGTTACTCAGCCACCTTTCCATATCGAAGCGTTAGCTCTATATGGGGTGTAGATAGCTATGTGGCGTGTTAATACATGCGTCCCCTGTTGATATACGATATCCTAGAGGGAAACCTTTAGGGTACTCGCACCAGAAGTTAGAATTCTGTGATAACCTTTAGTTCAATTCTCTGGGAATATCCACTGTAGTTAAATATACCCTAGGAAGCTACTGAAGGAACCTTCCATCAGGACGTCATGGCTATCTCACCCAGAAATAGATTTTTCGCTTCGCTCAAAATCCGTTAATTTACTGCTTTCCTCCAGAAAGAAGGTTCAAATGGAAAGGGAAAATATATCATTCAGGCTTCCATCAAGCCACCAGAACCATCGCCGGTAAGGTCCGGCCGGCTAGCACCCGGCAGCACTGGTACAGTCGGCATACCACCGGCTGAGTCAGCACCTGCCTGTGCCGGTCCAGCCGGCGGTATCTAGTACCCCGGCAATAGCACTTGTGGCCGGCAGTCCAAGGGGGACTGAAGAACCTTAGTGACAGAATAGACTTCCCATCAACAGCCATCATGGCTGCCGGCAGCCGTAGGCAGCCGTCATGCCCACCAGCAGGTGACATGACTGCCAGCAGCCAGCATAGCTGCCGGCAGTTAAGTAAACATGGCCGTCAACAGTCAACATGGCCACCGGCAGCCGGCATAGTCACCAGCAGCCGTCATGGCTGCCGGCAGTGTTCCTAGCCGGCATGGCCGCCAGCCACCGACGTGGCTGCCGGCAGCCGGCATAGCCGCACACAGTCAGACAACAGCTGTTGAGTAGGAGTCCGGCAGGCGCCACAACCCACCAGCTATCGGTGAGATTGTAGGACGACGGCCCAAGGAAATATGATGGGTAGGCCATCACTAAAGGACCGAGGGGGGGGGGGAAAGGGTCCTGTATGAGGTGTGGAAGAAGCCGGCTAGGTTCCCGGTCCTACACACCCTTAACCCTGGATAGGTACGCTCCTCGGACACCCCTTTAAGGGTATACTCGGACGCGAACGACCCCGACGCCAAAAAAAATTCTTGAAAAATCAGTTTTTGCAGTAACCTCCTTTTTTCTTTTGCCAAAAAAAAATTCAATGAATGCTTAAAACAACTGTGAAGATAAATACTACTCATCTGCAGAAAAACTATTTATTATAAATACTTTAAAAAATTAAGTAGAAAAAAAAAGACCTGACATAAAAATTCATAAAAAAAAGTTTATAAATATATACACAAATCCTTTTAGGAATTGATTCTTGAATTTTTAGGACACATCTTGATGTATTTTGGATGAAGTCAGACCCATGGAGGTGAAGATCTGAAATGAGAAAAAAAGGGTAACTTTTTTTGGCCAAAAAAAATTGTCCAAATTTCATGAATTTTTTGGGGTACCCAAATGAAATAGGAAGTGGCTAATTTTTTTAGGGAATAAACATATGTTATCCTAAAATAGAAATATGTAAAGAAATCTTCATTATTTTGTAAATTACATTTATATCAGGGGCCATATCTAAAGATAATTTTTTGAGTACTTAGAAATTTCGTAAAAAAATACATATATTTAATATATAATATGATATTTATGCAGGTAAAAATATACCAAAATATCACAAATTCTATAGGGAATAAGAATATATATAGATAGGGCAACTTACGCTTCGGATATGTCCACAAAATGGCCGCCAACCACACTGACTCAGACTCCCTAATCTGCCACTTGAAATGTAGGAAGGGTATGTCAATTTCAAGGTGTTATTTACTAATCTAATTATTCTTGGATATGCATAAAAATTGTATGGTGGGTTGCTGGATAATTGTCGATTATTTTACGACTATAAAATTAAAATTCTGACCCAAAAAATTTTTTTTGAAGGGAAATAAAATCGAAAAAAAAAAATTTAAAACAATATAATATTTTAGCTAAAAAAAATTGATGATATTCAATCAAAAAAGAAGTAAACAAAATTTTCCGACAAATAAACATTTAGATGAATCATTACTCTGTGATAGCTCCTTAGTACGTAGTAATTTTGAAAGAAATGGGAAAAAACGAAAAAGTGGCAATCGCAGGAAAATCGAACACATACCTATATATATACGCCATATCTGGCTAAAAATAAAGATAGGCATGGGTAGCCAGATCATCTAGAAACACTTTCCAACACTATAAAAATACAAGTTTTGCGACACTACTTGCCAATTCCTTACGGTAACATGACTAAGCAAAAAAATGCAAAACAAATAAAAAGGGGCACTCGCGGAAAAATGGCCAACATTCTAATATACGGCATTTCAGAAAAAAAAAATTTCAGCCACGTACTAGGCAAACCATCAAGGCACATTTTCCGACAAATAAACATCTAAATGAATCATTACTCTGTGATAGTTCCTTAGTACGTAGTAATTTTGAAAGAAATGGGAAAAAACGAAAAAATGGCAATCACCGAAAATCGAACACATACCTATATATACGCCATATCTGGCTAAAAAAAAGATAGGCATGGGAAGCCAGATCATCTAGAAACACTTTCCAACACTATAAAAATATAAGTTTTGCGACACTACTTGCCAATTCCTTATGGTAACATGACTAAGCAAAAAAATGCAAAACAAATAAAAAGGGGCACTCGCGGAAAAAGGGCTATCATTCTAATATACGGCATTTCAGAAAAAAAAAAATTCAGCCACGTGCTAGGCAAACCATCAAGGCACATTTTCCGACAAATAAACATCTAAATGAATCATTACTCTGTGATAGTTCCTTAGTACATAGTAATTTTGAAAGAAATGGGAAAAAACGAAAAAATGGCAACCACAGGAAAATCGAACACATACATATATATATACGCCATATCTGGCTAAAAAAA
Organism: Palaemon carinicauda; assembly: GCF_036898095.1. NCBI lineage: Eukaryota > Metazoa > Arthropoda > Malacostraca > Decapoda > Palaemonidae > Palaemon > Palaemon carinicauda. The sequence goes on along the minus strand of NC_090725.1, from coordinate 204,652,203 downwards.
GAAGATAGGCATGGGTAGCCAGATCATCTAGAAACACTTTCCAACACTATAAAATTATAAGTTTTGCGACACTACTTGCCAATTCCTTACGGTAACATGACTAAGCAAAAAAAATGCAAAACAAATAAAAAGGGGCTCTCGCGGAAAAATGGCCATTCTAATATACGGCATTTCAGAGAAAAAAAATTTCAGCCACGTACTAGGCAAACCATCAAGGCACATTTTCCGACAAATAAACATATAAATGAATCATTACTCTGTGATAGTTCCTTAGTACGTAGTAATTTTGGAAGAAATGGGAAAAACCGAAAAAATGGCAACCACAGGAAAATCGAACACATACCTATATATACGCCATATCTGGCTAAAAAAAAAAAGATAGGCATGGGTAGCCAGATCATCTAGAAACACTTTCCAACACTACAAAAATATAAGTTTTGCGACACTTCTTGCCAATTCCTTACGGTAACATGACTAAGTAAAAAAATACAAAACAAATAAAAAGGGGCACTCGCGGAAAAATGGCCAACATTTTATTATACGCATTTCAGATAAAAAAATTTCAGCCACGTGCTAGGCAAACCATCAAGGCACATTTTCCGACAAATAAACATCTAAATGAATCATTACTCTGTGATAGTTCCTTAGTACGTAGTAATTTTGAAAGAAATGGGAAAAAACGAAAAAATGGCAATCACAGGAAAATCGAACACATACCTATATATACGCTATATCTGGCTAAAAAAAAAGATAGGCATGGGTAGCCAGATCATCTAGAAACACTTTCCAACACTATAAAAATATAAGTTTTGCGACACTACTTGCCAATTCCTTACGGTAATATGACTAAGCAAAAAAATGCAAAACAAATAAAAAGGGGCACTCGCGGAAAAATGCCCAACATTCTAATATACGGCATCTCAGATAAAAAAAAAGACATGCACGTGTTAGCCCAACCATCAAGGCACACTTTCTAACACATAAACATGAAAAAAAAATCAATAATATACGGCAATTCCTTACTACGTAGTAAATTTTTACAAATATTGAAAAAAAACAGAAATTGGCAACCGCAGTTAAATACCCCATATACCAATAACTACGTCGTATCTGACAAAAACAAAGTCACGCATGGGTAGCCAGATCATCTAGACACACTTTCCAACACTAAAAAAGCAAAAGTTTTACGACACTATTTGGCAATATCTTACGGAAAAATGACTTGGCAAAAAAATGAAAAAAAATGAAAAAGGGGCACTCGCGGTAAAATGGTCCTCGTGGTGATGAACGACATTTTAACTAAAAAAAAAATCATGCACATGGTAGCCAAACAATCCACCAAGAGTTTCCACAACTGATAACCTATACAAGTTGCACCATTCTACGACAATTTCATAATACGTAATAACTTTGATAATTATGCAAATTACCTTAGAAGGGTAAACTTGGTCGCGCTCGACCCCGACGCATCTCAGAAATCGAGGAAGGAGTACAGTTACAGCAATGCACATCTGGACACTACTAGAGCGTGTAGGCGAGACACCTACTGCAGGTCGATCACCCACAAAGTCAGTCACGGGGGTGAGTCACGTGAGAAAAACCTCTTTTTTTTTGACGCTCGGGGTCGCGGACGACCCACCGTACCGTTCCAGGGTTAAGAAACTCTGTTTCAGTATAGGCGCCATCCTAGGCGGCAGGAGAATCTCTATTCTCCAACCTAGGGTCTGCCAATACAGTTCAAGGGACGGCGGCAGTGACGCCTCCTCTAAACAAAGGAGAAACAGAGTTCCAGTGCCGGCGCCATCCTAGGCAGCAGAAGAATGTCTATTCTTCAGCCTAGGGTCTGCAAGCACAGGACTAGTCTTCTAAACCGCAGGGAGAAGGTGGCGGCATCATACAACCACTTCAAGTGCGTCCTAGGGAGGGCTAGCTTCTTATTCTGGCAGCCTAGCCGGCAAGGGAATGACTATTCACCCTGCCGGCACAAGAATAAATACTCTGAGGTTCTGACCAAATCCCAAAACCTGCTATCTGTGGCTAAGGGATGGGACAGAAAACCCTAGGCTAGTCATGCCTGAATGAAAACTAGAGGCACGACCCACTAGGGTTGTATCCTAAGGCTACACTCAGAGGGAAGGAGATATTACCCTTAAATCTCCACTGGAGACGAGTATCGGTTTATATAATAATTCTAGGAGATATCTATCTCCGCCTGAATTGATAAAACAATGCACGAGGGTAACCAAGGAAATGTCTGAAAGTATACTATATTGCCTAGGTTAGGTTACCTTGGCAAGACGAGATCTCGGTTACCTAATTCACCAAAGCTCTGACTTATACGATTGACATAAAAAAAGGAAAATTATGCATACTATAAATATCTTTACAAGAATAAATTGCCTAAATAGCTTTCATAATTAATTAATCAATGCTATTTCTCTTAGTTATCATTAGATATAAAGTAAGTAAGGTTTTCACAGAAACACTTGCGTAAGTTCTTAAAAGCCATATAATGAGTGAAAATAATCAAAATAAACGTAATACACTGGAGGAGCTGTGAACAGTGGCGGGCTACGGGAAAGACTGGTTGCAATAATACCAGATAATTAAAATATGAAATGCATGCCACATGAGATTATATAAATGCTACATAGTATTCCCTATGCTCCAATAAACAAGAATACTTGCATACATGTATTCCTAACACCACATATATGCTAAATGTGTATTAGCAATAAAGGTACATATAACAATGATAATCATATATATACTGTATATGTAAATAATTATAATGATAATCCATCACCTCCCCCTCCCCTTTGCGTTCAATGAGCTATATGAACGGGTATGGCATCTCGGTGAACGCCGATACTCAGCTTGAGTGCTACTTTGCTGTTGTTGACTAGTAGCAGGGACAACATCCTTCTTCTTTGGAGATTGCTGTGTCTCGTCAGGCAAATGTGAAGGAGAACGAGGTACAGGGCGTAAGAAACGGCGGTTACACCATAATATTCTTCCTGAGGGTAACTTCACATGGTAGTCTCGTGACCTACTGATGCCCATAATAATGCCAGTCTTATCCCATCGCTTGGAGATAGGGTCTTGGATTCGGACATTATAGAAATAGATTTTTCCTTCGTCAAAATCCCTTTTTGGGTAAGATGGCCATGTCGTCCTGATGGAAGTTCCTTAAAGGCAGCTTCCTAGGGTATATTACAACTACGGCGATATTCCAAGAGAATTTGCCTTAAGGTACCCAGAATTCTAACTCCTGGAGCGAGTATCCCTAAAAAAGACCTTAGGGATATCGTAAATATCAGCGGACGTATTCTTGACACGCCACATAGCAATCTATACCCCGAATAGAGTTAACACTTCGTAGGGGTCAAATGGCAAGAAAACGAAATCGATAAGAAAAAGGGGGGAGCCGTTCGTAAGGCATCTCTCCTCCCCGTTTCGTAAGCGTGCCCTGCGCCGCTCGCGGCGCCATCTGTATTCCTTGTAGCGATACACGAGGTGCTACAGATACTGTATGTAGGGAGGGGTCCTACAGCCCTTTTCTTTTCTTTTTTTTTTTTTTTTGAAAAGGGACAGGGCGGGTCCATCAGGACGACATGGCCATCTTACCCAAAAATAGATTTTTCGCTTCGCTCAAAATCCGTTTTTTGGGCTCAAGCCATGTCGTCCTGATGGAAGTATACCAGAGCATTACTGTATCTGTGGATTCTCAATACGTGCCGTACTCCTCAGGAATGTTTCTTAGTCAACTCGACTGAAAGACCTAAGATGTTACCGTTATACATCTTTTCACTAATCATAAGCCATGAAAGCGCTTCCTGCCCCCTACAAAGAAGGAGTCCTACTAGACTCTAGAAACGAACGAAGAGTACATATACCTATGTATGAATCACTCACAAGCCAATACAATATAGTGGTCTCACTCTATATGAAGTAAAGCATAGTCCTTACGGAACTACAGCATCCAAGGGAAAAACCCCGACCAGCACCCTGGTCGAAGTAGAAATAGACAACAAGGATATATCTGCGTAGGATTAAACTTGCTGCCGCCACCGTCCTCAGAGAAGGATGGAGCCCTTTATGCTAAGGAAAGTATAAACCAGTGCAACAAGGCTTGCATTAAGGAACAGGCTATTATAGATATCCCCGATTAATATACATAGGCTGAATGCTCAATAATTAAAATGAAATCAATATAGGTGAAGGAGACGCAAGGTTCCCGAGAACAAGTTTATTGATTAACAATAAATAAACATGGTTACCACAATTATATACATATGATAGGTGGATGACCAACAATTTACACAAGTACTGTAGTGCATGGATGTATGGTTATCTGAAAGAAAACAATTAGATCACTTGTCACATACCAAGGTATCAAAGCTAAACGTCCATGTTACTACCCACTGACATTAGCGTCAGAAAAGCTCGGCACACCTGTCTGTACTTGTGCTACAATCACCATAACGCTGGAACAGTCATTGTGGGCTCCCAGAGCCTTCACTACTAGTTATAGCAACGCATATAACTATACACTCACCCAAGAATCAAAGTCCCAATTAAATCCACTGTTCCTCGCAGAGTTAAACAACAGGGTTAACGACGCAACCAACTGCTACCACAGACCTCTTTAGCTGCTCCACTTGCTTAGCATAGTGGCGAAAGAATACCCTGGAAGACTTCCAGCCAGTGTATGAACGAAGGTGTTCAAAATCCATAAAGTTAAAGAAGTTTAAGGATGAAGCAACTTTCCTCGGATCATGACCCGCGGGTGAACTGTCAGGATCCGCTCTGCGAATAAAATATGTAATTTTCGCCCTAAGTTGATTTAAAGATAAATTCGAGCCCGATGGTTCTCCTCTGAATAGTTGGCCCCCATGGAAGTCTGAAGTTCTACGAAGATAGACCTTTAGGCATTCTACGGGACATAGAGATACATCTTCTTTCAGAGGGCAGATTCTCCAGGGACCCCACCTGTTGGTGGGCAACTCGTTCTTAGCGAGAAACGTAGGGTCCGGAAACAGGTTCAGTTCTCCCCCATCCAGGAACTGAACCCGGCCCTCCTCTCTCAAGAGGGCTACAATCTCACTAACTCTGGCCCCAGAAGCTAGGGCAAAAAGGAAGATCACTTTTTGAGTCAGGTCCTTCAGTGCACACTCCTCATTATCCAGCAATGAGGCAAAATGAAGGACTTTGTCTAAAGACCATGAAATAGGCTTTGGAGGAGCTGAAGGTCTAAGCCTAGCACAGGCCTTCGGGATCTTGTTAAAAATCTCGTTAGCGAGGTCTACCTGGAAGGCATACAGAATGGGTCTTGTCAGAGCTGACTTACATGTAGAAATCATGTTAGCCGCCAGCCCCTGTCCGTGGAGGTGGATGAAGAAGGATAGGCAGAACTCCGTAGAGATCTCGTGCGGATTCTTGTCTTTGACAAAGGCTACCCATTTCTTCCATGCTGATTCGTACTGCCTTCTAGTAGACTTGCACTTATATTCTTCCAGGAAGTCGATGCTGTCTTTCGAGATTCCGAACCGTTTCTTCCCCGCTAGGGAGAGAAAATCATGAGCTGCAGGGTCCGGGTTTTCTGTAATGAAGCGTAGACAGTCGACTTCTGGACTTGCTGGGACAGAACTGGGTCCGGGAGTGGTAGAAACTCTAGTCGTAGTTCCAGAGCTAGAGGGAACCATACACTGTTCGGCCACTTGTGGGCCACTATTGCTGCTACTCCCTTGAAGGATCTCAGTTTGTTGAGGACCCTCAACATCAGATTGTGAGGGGGAAACAGGTAGATCCTGGACCATCTGTTCCAATCGAGGGACATCGCATCTACTGCTTCCGCCAAGGGGTCCTCGTACGGGGACACATATCTCGGCAGCTTCTTGTTGTCCTTCGTCGCGAAGAGGTCTATCTGCAGTTCTGGGACTTGATTCGAGATGAAGGAGAATGATCCTGCGTCTAGGGACCATTCCGACTCTATCGGTGTAACCCTGGATAGAGCGTCCGCGGTCACATTCCGGACTCCTTGAAGGTGAACTGCTGACAGGTGCCACTTCTTCTTCTCCGCCAGTCGGAATATAGCTATCATTACCTGGTTGAGAGGTGGAGATCTCGATCCCCGCCGATTCAGACATTTCACTACCACCTCGCTGTTCAGTACCAACCTTACATGGATCGAGTGACGAGGGGATACTTTCTTCAGGGTAAGAAGCACTGCCATAGCTTCTAGAAAGTTTATGTGAAAAGTCCCAAATAGCTTGGACCAGGTCCCTTGCACTTTTTTCCGATGGGAGTGACCTCCCCACCCTACCTTTGAGGCGTCTGTGTGGATTGTCACTGACGGGGGGGGGGTGGCTGAAGAGGTACTGACCTCTTTAGACGACTGGCTTGAGACCACGGTCTGAGAAGAGAACGTAGCCGAAGTGGGACCGGTCTCTTCCAGTCTCTTCGCTCTCTTGATGCAAAGGTTCTCCAAACTCCCGCTGCATCTTTTAGCTGTGCTCTTAGCACTGGGTCTGTTACTGATGCGAACTGAAGAGAGCCCAGAACCCTCTCTTGTTCGCGTCTTGATATCCTCTCGGAACCTAGAAGTCTCTTGACAGACCCCGCTATTTCCTTCCTTTTCGACATTGGAATGGAAAAACGGTGTGACACTAGATCCCAGTGAATTCCCAACCACTGGAACCTCTGAGCTGGAGAAAGACGAGACTTCTTTCTGTTGATCATGAAACCTAGATATTCCAGGAACTGAATCACCTGTAGGGAAGCTTGCAAGCATTCCGCTCTGGATGCTGCCCACACCAACCAATCGTCCAGGTAGGCTACTACCTGGAACCCTTTTAGGCGTAACTGTTTGAGCGCTGCGCTCGCAAGCTTCGTAAAGATCCTTGGAGCTATGTTTAGCCCGAAAGGCATCGCTCTGAAAGCATAAAGTTTTTGTTGTAGCTTGAATCCTAGGTAGGGGGAGAGACGGCGACTTATTGGAACGTGCCAATAGGCGTCTGACAAATCGATGGAGACGGTATATGCCCGCTTGGGCAGTAAGGCCCTTATGTGTTGTAATGTTAACATCTTGAACTTGTGGTTCATTATGAACTTGTTGAGTGGTGACAAGTCCAGAATGACTCTGAGTTTCCCCGAGTCTTTCTTGGGAACACAAAACAGCCTCCCTTGGAACCTGATGGACTTTACCCTCCGGATCACCTTTTTCTCCAACAGTTCTTGAATGTACTCCTCCAAAACGGGGGTGGAGTGTTGGAAAAATTGAGGGCACAGGGGCGGAGTACTGTACCAACTCCAACCCAGTCCATTTTTGAGCAGGCTGTGGGCCCAGGGATCGAAGGTCCAGCGATCCCGGAAATACTGTAGTCTCCCTCCTACCGGCGACACTTCACTTTGACTGCCCTGCAGTCTTGCCTCCCTGGCCGCAACCACCTCTGAATCCTCTTCCCCTAGAGGGGCGTCTCGCCGAACCTCTGGCTGCACCACTGGGCTTTGCTCGAAACGTGGTCGATTGCCCTTCGAACACTGGATTGAATGCCGGGGATGCTGATGACACGGCTTGGGGTACCCATTGGAAGGTGGTCGGGGTCTGGGCTACCAGTTGTGGCACCGGAGGCAAAGCTGGCTGTTGCTGCTGCTGACGTTGTGGTCTGAAAGTCTTGGTTGGACGGGAAGAAAACCTCGATTTCTTCGCCTTTCCTTTCGGCTGAGGGCCCTCATCAGGGGAAGACTTCCTCTTAAGGGACAGGCCCCACTTAAGGAGAAGATTTCGGTTCTCAGTGGCTGCCTTGTCCACCACCTCCTTAACCACCTCATTGGGAAAGAGATCTTTACACCAGATGCTGGATGAGATGAGTCTCTTGGGTTCATGCCTCACTGTGGCCGAGGCGAACACAAACTCCCTGCAGGCCCTCCTCGCTTTGACAAAGCAATAGAGGTCCTTAGTCACCGTGGCCAGATGGATTTTGGCCATTACCATGAACATCTCAGGCATCGTGGGGTCGCTAGCCATTGTCTCCATGTTTGTCTGGAGAGACATCGAGGCTGCTAGATGCTCCTTTGTATCCAATTCCCTCCGTAGGAGAAATTCCGACAACTTGGGAAGGTTTTCGCCGAACTGTTGACCTGCGATATCGGCGTCCAACTTCCCAACCGAGAAGGTGAGGTGTACCTCCTTCCAGTCTTTGTTGTCCAACGGCAAAGCCAAAGACAATGGCTTGCATTCCTCCAGAGATGGACATGGTTTGCCAGCTTCAACCGCCTTCAAAACGGCCGTGAACCCTTTCTGCATAAAGGGGAAGGCCCTAGCCGGGGAGGATACGAAAGAGGGGTGCTTCTTACTCAAAGCAGCAACTTTAGAGTTTGAGAACCCCCTCTCCTTCAACGTAGATGTTAAGGTAGCTTGAGCCTTGGAGTGATCCAGGATGATCACCTCCTTCGGTTCCGTCTCCTCCTTCGAGGCCGGCTCCTTCTTCAGACGGACATAACAGTCCGGGTAGGCCCCTCTGCTGGGCCAGAATTCCACCTCCTCAAGGGGAACTGAACCCAGTTTCTCCGACATGACGATCTTCCCGACCGTCATCGGCATGTGCTCGGCATATCTCCACGGGTTGGCATCCGAGCACAGAGGAAGGTCCTTCACGTTGAGCTTCTTTGGAGGTCCACGTGATGCTGTGATCTTCTGCATCTGGAGCTCCATTGCAGCGGCCTTCTGATTATTCTCCCTCTGCATCTGTTGTATCATACCAACGATGGAAGAGAGAGCCTGTCCCAGCTCTGCTGGAAGAGCGGACGAAGTAGAGGGGATAGGTTCAGGGGTCTGAACCGGAACGTCTGAAGGTACGGAAACCTCTTCCTCCACGGCAATCGGATCTTGATCCTCCTCCTCACCCTCTGCGAGGAGGTCCTGTTCCGCACGGTCGGACAAGTCAGACATCTTGTCATCCAGCTGGATGTCCTGCATGGCATCCGCAACATCCTCCTCCACTGGGATCTGGACGAGAGGGATCTCCGGCCGAGGCTGGGGAACAACAGCGTCAGTAGAAGCCTTGGGAAAAAGGTATGCCCTCATCTTCTCATTAGGAAGATAAGGTCCAGTGGTGTTCTTCTGGAAACCCCTTACCCATAAACGGAGCTTCTCCCTCGCTGCATCCCTTGACTCCGCCGACCTAGGGGATTCAAAAGCCTCTGATAGCAGGTTAGTACACACTGCACATACCTGCGGATCCCAGTAGCGATGATCATCCTTGGAGGCTGCGCAAGCCGCGTGCCTCCTACACGAGACATGTCCGCAAAAGTTCTTACTGCGGACATTGCAGAAAACGCTATCACATTTCGGATGCTCCTCCTGTAAAAGAAGAAAATTTCCATGAATATCAAGTGAATTTCAATTCACATGTATATATGAGCATTCACAAAGAATAAGGGAAAGACACCTACTTGTGAAACCCACACAATCACCTGTGGAAGCCCACCAGCCATAAAATCACGTGGTTAGTCTTTACTAGAATAACCAGAGATCATATTTCCCGAGGGAAATTAGGTGTAGCTCACACCTAAGGTAAGATTTTACCATTCCGGCTAGAGGTGAAAAGAATTCTCTTTTCAACCTTGTAAGGCGACCCCAAGTGATTGCACAAGGCAACACAAGTAGGTTAGAAAAACAGTGTTGTAACCTACTATATCATGGTCTCCCTTGGTAGAATACACCACCCAGGAAAGAACTGATACAGTACATGAGGGTGGTGTGCCGGCCGGCTCTTGCCGGTCAGTACCCCCCCCCCCCCCCCCTTTTTTCAAAGGTAGGTCTCAAGTATACAACTTCAGATCACCCCTATTGGGGAGAACTCCAGTTCCCATGCCTGAACCGGCCGGCAGTGGTTGCCGGTCCGTAGCCACCCGGGTAACACCGTGTTGCCGGCCATCACTCTTAGTGGCCGGCTAACCGAGCAATGTAGCAGGCCGGCCGGCAGCGGTAAGCAAACCCTGCCGGCTGGCATCCACACCAGGTAGCGCTCGGCTGCCGGCCGCCACTCATAGCGGCCGGCAGAGGAGCAAAAGGACCGGCTGGCAAAGGCATATAACCACCGCCGACCGACAGCAAGAGAACTAGAGAACACCCCTTACCGACGGCCGGCCCCTAGGCCGGCAGACGGCAAGGACAACACATAAGAAGACAACAGAATGAGTGCCGGGCTAAGAGGCTATGAACCTCTACGCCCGGCACCCGAAAGAGTGCCGAGAGGAAGGGGAGACACTAAGTCAGGCTTCCTAACCACTGCTTACTGAATTTACAGCCGGCAGCGGTTGAGGGACCAAGAAAGGACCGGGCAGCACTCAAGAGATAGGGTCTCTGCCGGTCGGCACACTCTGCCGGCCGACAGGGGACCACGTCAGCTCCCCATCCTAACCTATGCTAGGTACGGATGTGAGACGACTGACACAAAGGAAACGGAAAAATAGAAGGGAAGGACAGAGGGTCCTGTCCAACCTTGCCTTGGTTAAGGATCATTCCAAACTAAGAAAGCTCATCTCAGCCAGAGAAATCCAGGGAGGGAGGCCGGCACTACTGGCTGCCTCCCCAAAACCAAGGCAAGGAAGGAATTGCTATTCCGGAAAGGGAACATATCCCGAACCCAGAACAGCAAATAGGACAAGTCTGAGGGGTCACCGAGCGAAGGGATCATAACTATCGAAACCTTCCAAGGTGATTCAAGGAGGATAAACCTCCTATGCCCGTGTCAGGCAGCAAGGGAGACTCTGCCCCACGCTAGACCAACACGGACTCAGACTAATACACTGCTGTACTGTCCCCCTCTGAACCAATTCAGTTGGAGCAGGAAGGTACAGTACTACTCCAGTATAGTTATATTTGAAAATTAATTCAAACAAACCACTAGAGTTAAGCCTAAGGCTTAAACAGAGGGAAAGGGTTTGCCCCTTCCCCGAAGAGAAGGGAGCAAACGGGGAAACAGATAATATTATAATGACCTAAGACAACCTAGCCTAGGCACTAAGAGAATCGATTACCTAAATCACCGAAACTCACTCCAATACTATCTTGGAAAATACTCGAAAAAGGGCTAATATGTATAACGTTGCCTAACGCTTTAAGCAATATAAAATCACACTTGGAAGACTCATTATCATGCAGGAAGTACAAGGACCAACAACTAGGCTACGAAGACTAGTGTTGGTCAGCCTAGGCAAATCTTTCGCCAGGCGCACTACTATCGCATCAGAACAGAATTCCTAATTAAGCTAAGCAGCTAATTATTAAAGCGCAGGGGGCTGGGAACGTCGCTCTTGCTAACAAATAAATCCTATTCTAGCGAGCGACAGCGTCCATGACGCCTCCAGCAGGCAACAGCTCTTGTATCAAAGATAACTCTTTTAATTACTTCAATTTTAAACAAGAGCCTACATTTATACATAAAAGAAATAGTACTCAACTTATCCGAAGCAGAAGAAGTTGGAGAAAGCATAATATGAGAGTAAATCCAAGATTTTGGTAGAAACACAGGGAAAAACACCGAGTTGTATAGCTACGCAAAAAGGAATACAGATGGCGCCGCGAGCGGCGCAGGGCACGCTTACGAAACGGGGAGGAGAGATGCCTTACGAACGGCTCCCCCTTTTTCTTATCGTTTTCGTTTTCTTGCCATTTGACCCCTACGAAGTGTTAACTCTATTCGGGGTATAGATTGCTATGTGGCGTGTCAAGAATACGTCCGCTGATATTTACGATATCCCTAAGGTCTTTTTTAGGGATACTCGCTCCAGGAGTTAGAATTCTGGGTACCTTAAGGTAAATTCTCTGGGAATATCGCCGTAGTTGTAATATACCCTAAGAAGCTGCCTTTAAGGAACTTCCATCAGGACGACATGGCTTGAGCCCAAAAAGAACATCAATATACCCCTTGTATGAGATATCACTATAAGTCATGACGGCCTCCATTGATCCCAAGACGTTACCTTCCATGGGTGATCCATCGGCGTTGGAAAACTGCAACTCAGGGGGCGGAGACAATTCCTTGACATCAATACCCAATGCTTGTAAGTGTTGCACTCCAAAAATAGTAGTATCTGCACCAGTATCAGGGATAACATTGATCTTCCCTGATTTACTGCCATATGTGACATGTAAATTGATAGGTGGTGAGGGACAACTTAGGGGACGTAAATTAACTGAACGTATGGCTGGAGAAGATATCTTGACGGTGTTCAATTTGGTTTCCTTTAAATCTTTCGACTCCCTTGATCCCTTTGACTTTTTCTGTGCACAACAAACATCATAGTGGCCAAATTTATGGCAAATTCGGCACTCCTTAGCCAATGCGGGACATGCGCCAGTATATGGGAAATGGCCATTTTTAGCACAGTTCCTGCACTTGTGAGATACTGCCTTAAACGTGTCACTATTATGCTGCTGACCACAATTCTTGCATCTGCTGCTTGAAGAAGGAGTTTTCTCCTGCTGATGATTTTTCTTAGGTTGCTCCGGCTTAGCAAATGCCTTCTTTAACTTCTTGTAGTTTGACACGGCACGCACTGAAGTCTGTGGAGCTTTTAGCTCTGTCGTTGTCTTCTTTGCAGCCTCAAAAGCCCTGCAAGTCAGCTTCACTTCCTCAAATGTTGCTGTTGTTGGCATGCTAATGAGCTTCTTGGTGAGTTCTTCATTCCTTATGCCAACCAAAATAGCATGTTTCATTGGGGCCTCCACACAGTTAACGCCTTTACATAAATCAACCTCCTCTGAGAGCTGTTGTAAACGAACGAAAAAATCTGTTAATGACTCGCCTTCTGCTTGCTTGCATTGAGTAAAAGCTAACCGACGAAGTGCTTCATTCTGCTGACCCTTTATATAAGTTTCGATATGAGATAAAACATCATCCAAAAGCATAGTTGAGTCTGGTGGAATACCCAAATTGTGTTCTAATAAGTGTCTCATCTCAACACTGAGACATGCTCTTAGCTGTATCAACTGCTTAGGTTGAGGTAAATTATCCAAATCTACCATAACAGCATAATCCTTCCACCTCTGCTTCCATTCTGTGTATTGCCTATAAGTAACATCATGGGTTAATGGTGGAGGCAAATTTACTGTCACCTTAGGTGTTTGCACAGCTGAATTAGGCACTTCGAGAACACTTGCAGACGATGGTGCTGGGGTAGGGGGCCCTATACCACTTGCTTGGGGTAGGGTATGCCTGGGACCAGTAATAGCTTCAATTAATGCTTTGAATTCTTCCTGATGTCTGACATTGTCTTCTTTTCTTCTTTCTTCATCCTGTTTTCTTCTTCTTCATCTTTTTTATCCATGTAGGCTATTCAAACATTTTGCAGATAAAATCCAAGGTTGAAGGGGTTGGTGAAGCAGAAATAGATCTTGAATGAGTTGGAGATGACGTCATGTCAGTTGGGGTTGGGGATGGTGGGGGAGAAACCTCAGAAGTCTTTGGTCTCCTTCCTTTATCGTGTTTCGGCGGCATAAATAGAAAAATCTCACGAAATCCAAGAGAAAATATCACTCAATGCCGTCAGTGGTAACGTCACAATGACGTCACAAACGTTAGCCAATCACCGAGTACAATAGCTCGAGGCAACAGAGCTATGCTGTATCTGGTAACACTGTGACTGCCGTGGCTGTTGCATGCAAAGCGAGAGCCGTTAGTCTCCCCTCGAACGCAGCTGAGTATGAATGTGACGCTCTTGTTCCGGAATCTGCAGATGGCCGACGCACATTAGCCCTAATCTCAGATTGCTAAAATAAACACAGCCTTATATAGAGTCACTGTAATCACAAAACAAAGTCACTGCCAGTGTATACATCCAAACGAAGTTCTGGTTCACAACTGCTAACTAACTTGGTTACGATGAACACAAACACTTCTTGCATTGTCCAGGCCGGTTGAAGAAGTTCACTAAATGATCGAAATTCACTTATGGCAAATCAATCACTGCGCCATCTTAGTTATCATTAAGTAAGTAAGGTTTTCACAGAAACACTTGCGTAAGTTCTTAAGCGATATAATGAGTGAAAATAATCAAAATAAACGTAATACACTGGAGGAGCTGTGAACAGTGGCGGGCTACGGGAAAGACTGGTTGCAATAATACCAGATAATTAAAATATGAAATGCATGCCACATGAGATTATATAAATGCTACATAGTATTCCCTATGCTCCAATAAACAAGAATACTTGCATACATGTATTCCTAACACAACATATATGCTAAATGTGTACTAGCAATAAAGGTACATATAACAATGATAATCATATATATACTGTATATGTAAATAATTATAATGATAATCCATCAATTTCAACCGGGAATGTCGTTCTACTAACTAAATACCACGTGCCTAACGAACGACAGACAATGGCCCCTCAGGTAACAGGCCTAGCTCCTAATCACAGTAAATTTCTCTAATTTCACTGTGAAACAGGAGCTAAAATATACACATTGTAAAGAATCAATACTCAACTTTCCAGAGGCGAAAGAAGCTGGAGATTGCATAATAATCCTTATAAAACGATCGAAAAAGTTAGATCAACAGGAAACACCACAGTGCGAAATCGCTACAGAATTAGGAATGTTCGCCACCTTGGATATGGCGCCATCTCGATACTCAATAGTAGTATGGGAAGTAGGGTAACCTTGATACGGCTCCCCTTCTATTTTTGCCACTTTACCCCTCGAAGCGTAAACACTATTCGGGGTGAAGATTGCTATGTGGGGTGTCAAGAATACATCCCTGATATTATGCGATATCCTTGAGAGATATTTTAAGGATATTCGCGCCAGGAGTTAGAATTCTGAAGACCGAAAGGTGAATTCTCTGGGAATATCACTGTAGTACATATATCCCTTAGGAAGCTACTTTTATGAACTTTCATCAGGACGACATGGCTTGATCCCAAAAAATAGGGATATCAATTTCGGCGTAGCTGAAATGACTAGCCATTAAATTTTAACGAGGGTTAACTACCCATACCGTTAGTTAGCGGGGGTAGGGGAGGGTAGCTTGCTACTCCCCCCCCCCCACTCACACACTTGTGATTGCGCTCACTTTGCTTGGAGGTAGGACTTCAAGAGGGATAGGGCTGGTGGGTAAGTTTGCTTAAATAACAGATTTTGACGAAGCAAAAAATCTATTTTTGGGTGAGATAGCCATGTCGTCCTGATGGAAGGTTCCTTCAAGAGCTTCCTTAGGGTATATATGACTACAGTAGATATTCCCAGAGAATTAAACTAAAGGTTTCACAGAATTCTAACTTCTGGCGCGAGTACCCATAAGGTTTCCCTTTAGGATATCGTATAATAACAGGGGACGTATGCTTGACATGCCACATAGCGTTTACGCTTCGAAGGGGAAGCGTGGCAAGATAAGGGAGGAGCCGTTCCTAAGTTCTCCTCCTCCGTTACTGTTACGGTACTCAGTGACGTCATAACCGCCGCCATCTTAGCCGCCATCTTGGTTGACGTCACCGTTGCGCGCCTTCCTCATTCCTTCCGGCGTCTAGGCCAACCTCCATGATACAATAAGATTGGGAGGGGCCTGTCAAGGCCTGAATAGAGAACAAGGGCGGATCCATCAGGACGACATGGCTATCTCACCCAAAAATAGATTTTTCGCTTCGCTCAAAATCAGTTTTTTGGGCTCAGGCCATGTCGTCCTGATGGAAGTGTACCAGAGAATTAATGTATCGTGGATTTTTCTCTTTTGTAGTGCCTTCGACTTCTAGACAATATTCCTTTGGTCTGATGACCACAGAGACCTGTGACATTTCCATTACATGTCACTACAGATAAGCATATATTATGTCCCCCCCCGGGGAGGAGTCCTATTGGACGTAAGGAACATCTTGAAGTTACTTGATAAAGGAACTCACCTAGCATCGGAGATACCTGCTGGTCCCAGGGTCAGATAGAAGAAAGTACAATGTGTTGGAACAAATTACCTTAGTCTAGATGAGTTTGTATCAATAAGGAACAATATTATAACATTGTTCATACCATTTTTCAAATAATGAGGTAAGTAAAACTCTCTAACAGTGTTTTTTATTTCCAATGTGAGGGCGAAATAAGACGCACAGGTAAACAAATTCTATTTCATTTAGTTAAATAAGAATTAGCATACAATAGGCAATAAAATGTAATGGAATGCAATCAGTAACATAGACTTAAGACATCAATAGAAATGGGTGTGGAATCTGAAAAGGAAAACTTGCCATTACACATTAGTTCCATAGGAACTATAAAGTCTTTCTAGAAAGTCTTATATACACTTCAAGTTACAAACATGTGGCACACGTGTTTTTGTCTATGTGACTTCACCTTTGTAGAAGAACAGTCCGTAGTGTCCCAAGGTGGCACTAAAATCACTATGTTGTGCACTAGGGTCAACACAGGCACCTTTGAAGTTAGAGTCCCGAATAACTCACTGTTCTACGCAGCACCAAACAGCAGGTTTTAGCACACTACCTGCAGCTACCACATACCTTTTGAGTTCGTGCACCTGCTTCGCGTAGTGTTTGAAAAACACTCTCGAGGACTTCCAGCCTGTGAAAGAGCGAAGACTTTTCAAGTCCATTGACTGGAAGAAGTTCAGGGAAGAGGCGACTTTCCTGGGATCGTGACCTGCGGGTGTACTGTCAGGATCCACTCTGTGAATAAAGTAGGTGATCTTCACCCTTAGTTGTTTGAGTGACAAGTCAGACCCCAATGTTTCCCCTTTAAAGAGCTGTCCTCCGCCAAAGTCCGAAGTTCTTCAAAGATAGACCTTAGACTCTCAACTGGACACAGAGACATCTTCCTTCAGAGGGCAGATTCTCCATGGGCCCCACCTTTTAGTGGGTAGCTCGTTCTTGGCGAGAAACGTTGGGTCAGGAAAGAGGGTAAACTCGCCTGTTTCAGCGAACTGTATCTGGCCCTCTTCTCTTGATAATGCCACAATTTCACTGACTCGGGCTCCTGAGGCGATAGCAAATGGGAAAATCACTTTTTGAGTCAAATCTTTCAGAGAGCAAGACTCATTGTCCAAACTTGAGGCAAAGGGGAGCACCTTGTCAAGAGACCAGGAGATGGGTCTTGGTGGGGGTGTGGGTCTGAGTCTAGCACATGCCTTTGGCAGCTTGTTTAAGATGTCTTCGGACAGGTCTATCTGGAAGGCTTATAGTAATAGTCTTGTCAAGGCCGATTTGCAGGTGGAAATCGTGTTGGCTGCCAAGCCTTGTCCATGAAGGTGAATGAAGAAGGACAGACAAAAATCTATAGAGATTTCTGTAGGATTTTTAGCCTCGACAAAGGACACCCACTTCTTCCAGGATGAGGCGTATTACCTTCTGGTAGATTTTGTTTTGTATTCCTCTAAGAAGTCCAAGAATTTCTTCGAGATCCCAAACCTCTTCTTGACGGCTAGGGAGAGAAAATCATGAGATGAAGGTCTCGGGTTTTCCTTGATGAAGCGAAGACAGTCGACTTCTGAACTTGCTGGGAGAGAACTAGGTAAGGCAGGGGAATTAGCTTGGGTTGTAACTCCAGGATTAATGGGAACCAGTTGCTCCGGGGCAACTTGGGTGCCACTAGGGCTGCTGTTCCTTGGAAGGTTCTCAGCGTGATGAGGACTTTCAGCAGAAGGTTGGGTGAGGGAACAGGTAAATCTTGGTCCATCTGTTCCAATCCAGGGACATGGCGTCCACCGCTTCCGCTCGGGGGTCCTCGTATGGGGCCACGTAAATAGGAAGTTGTTTGTTGTCGCTCGTTGCAAAGAGATCGATCTGTAGTTCCGGGACTTGTTGGGAGATGAAGGAGAAGGAGTCTGCGTCTAGGGACCATTCTGACTCTATCAGGGTTGTCCTGGATAGAGCATCCGCCGTCACGTTGCGGAATCCTTGTAGGTGAACTGCTGAGAGCTGCCATCTTTTCTTCTCCGCCAAGAGGAAGATGGGTAGCAACACTTGGTTGAGTTGGGGCAATCTTGAGCCCTGACGGTTGAGACATCTGACTACGACGTCGCTGTCCAGAGTCAGACGGATGTGAACTGAGGGACGTGGAGACAGCCTCTTCAGAGTAAGAAGGACCGCCATGGCCTCCAAGATGTTGATGTGAAACGTCTTGAATATGGGAGACCATGTTCCTTGAACTTGTCGTTGATGGGAGTGATCCCCCATCCTTCTAGCGATGCATCCGTGTGGATAACAACCGATGGAGGCGGTAGTTGAAGAGGTACTGATCTTTTCAGGTTCTTTGCCTCCGACCATGGCTTTAGGAGTGAACGAAGCCTCGTTGGCAGAGGTCTCTTGAGATCTCCTCGAGCGATGGATGCGTATCTTCTCCAGACTCCCGATGCATCCTTTAGCTGTGCTCGTAGCACTGGGTCTGTCACTGAAGCGAACTAAAGGGAGCCGAGCACCCATTCTTGTTGTCGTCTTGAAATCCGTTTGGATTTTAGGAGTCTCTTGACAGATCCTGCTATTTCCTTCCTTTTCTTCAGAGGGATGGAAAGACGGTGTGACTGAAGGTTCCAATGGATTCCTAGCCATTGGAACTTCTGAGCTGGAAAAAATCGAGACTTTTTGGTGTTGATCTTGAAACCCAGATGTTCCAGGAATTGGGTCACCTTTCTGGAAGCTTGCAAGCATTCTTCTGAGGATACCGCCCACACCAGCCAATCGTCTAAGTAAGCCATCACCTGGACGCCTTGTAAGCGTAGCTGTTGGACGATCGTTTCTGCGAGCTTCGTGAAAATCCTTGGGGCTATGTTGAGTCCGAAAGGCATGGCTCTAAAGGCATACTACCTTCTTTGAAGCCTGAATCCTAGGTAGGAGGAGGCCTGGCGATTCATTGGAATGTCCCAGTAGGCATCCGCCAAGTCTATTGAGACTGTGTATGCCTTTTGAGGCCATAGGGCTCTTATGTGCTGAAGAGTCAGCATTTTGAACTTGTTGTTCACTATGAACTTGTTGAGAGAGGACAAGTCCAGAATGACTCTGAGTTTGTCGGAGTCCTTCTTGAGAACACAGAATAGTCTTCCTTGGAACCTGATGGACTTTACCCTCTTGATCACCTTCTTGTTCAAGAGTTCTTGGACGTATTCTTCCAGGACGGAGGTGGAGTGTTGGAAGAATTGGTGGAAGGCTGGAGGTGGTGTTACCCAGCTCCACCCTAGTTCGTTCTTGATGATGCTGTGAGCTCAGGGATCGAAGGTCCAACGATCCTGGAAGAGGCGAAGTCTTCCTCCCACCGGAAGCATCTCACTGCTTCTGGCTTCCCAAGGGTTTACCACCTCGGCCACTTGCTCCCCTTCCTCCTCTCCCTCTGGATGGACGTCGAGAGGAGTCTCTGCCGGCACCTCTACCTTTGGGAGGAAAGGTAGTCGACTGCGTTTCGTAAGCTGGCATGAAGACTGGTGACTGAGCCACCACCGGCTGGGGTACCAACTGAAAGGTCTGTTGGGGCTGAGCCACCAACTGGGGAGTAGCGGATGTCGGAGACTGGCACTTAGCCTGACGCTGCTGGGGTCTGGGCTTGTTCGTTTTCTTCTTAGGTTGGGGGCCCTCATCCTGAGATGATTTCCTCTTCTTCGACATGCCCCACTTCTGGAGAAGGTTCCGGTTCTCCGTGGCGGCTCTGTCGACGATCTCTTTCACAAGGTCATTGGGGAAGAGATCTTTCCCCCAAATGTTGGAGGAAATCAGTTTTCGGGGTTCGTGTTTAACGGTGGCATCCGCAAACACGAACTCTCTACAGGCTCTCCAGGCCCTGATGAAACTGGAAAAGTCCTTCGTCAGGGTGGCAAGATGGGTCTTAGCCAAGACCATGTAGAAGCCTGGGGTCCGTGTGTCCCCAGCCATCGTCTCCATTTGGACTTGAAGGAAGAGGGAGGCAGCCAGCCTCTCTTTCGTGTCCAGCTTTTGACGCAGAAGGTATTCGGAGAGCTTGGGGAGGTTCTCGTTGAACTGCCGTCCAGCGATGTCAGCCTCCAACTTTCCTACAAAGAAAGTTAACTGGATGTCTTTCCAGTTCTTGTTGTCGGGAGGGAGGGCGAGGGAGAGGGGCATACATTCCTCCCATGTAGGGCAGGGTTTCCCTTCCTCCACCGCCTTCAACACTGCCAACAGGGCTTTCTCGGCGGAGGGGAAGACCATGGTGGCAGGAGCAAGAAAAGGCGGGTGTTTCTTGCTTAGGGCCGGTACCTTGGAGTTGGTGTAGCCCTTACTCTTCAGGCAGCCAGCCAGAAGAGATTGAGCCTTTGTGTGGTCGAAGACGATGACCTCCTTAGGCTCGGTTTCCTCCTTGGAAACTGGCTCAGACTTAAGACGGATGTAACAGTCCGCATAGGCTTCAAAGCTAGGTGAAAACTCCACCTCTTCAAGGGGAATGGCGTCTAACTTGTCGTTGACAAAGATACGTCCACTCGTGATCGGCATGTGTTCTGCATGCCTCCATGGGTTGGTCACTGAGCAAGGGGGCAGATCCTTAACAGGGATCTTCCTCGGGGTCTGTTTCGACAGACATAGGATCTCCCTCTTGATGTCTTTGTCCCTCTGGCGAAGCCTTTTGTCCAGTAGTGCCACCAAGGCTTGGAGGTTATCCTGGGTGTCCACCCTCAAAGGCGTAGGAGTGGAAGAGGTAGAGGGGACGGGTTCCGAGATAGCAACGGAAGTAACAGAGGGGACCAGGGTGCCATCACCCTCGGAGTCAGGAGCCTCCGTATGCTCCTCCTCTTCTCGACCCTCGGCCATCAGGGTCCTTTCGGTGGTGTCCGACGTTTCCAACATCCGTTCCACCTCGTCAAGATGTTAGTCTTGAAGTGCGTCCGATACGTCCAGTTCGACCGTCATCTGGACGCAGGGGATCTCTGGCTAGGGGATAACAGCATCCGCAGATGCCTTATGAAAGAGCAGTGCTTTCATCTTCTCACTAGGGAGATAGGGCCCCTTGGCGTTCTTCTGGAAACCACGCACCCATTTGCGTAGTTTCTGGCGAGCGATGTCCCTGGCCTCCCCAGATGGGGGGTCCTCGAACGCCTCATGGAGCAGGTCTTTGCAGGCAGTGCAGACCTGCGGGTCCCAATACCGAAGAGTCCCTTGGGAAACGGAACAGCTGGCGTGGGTTCAGCATGCCAGGTGGCCATAAAAGTCCGGGCGCCGAACGCTGCAGAAGGCGCTCTCACACCGGATGAACTCCTCCTGTAAAGAAAAAAGTGGTACATGAGTCTACAGAAGTCTATATCATTGACTTAAAGTAATCTTAGATTAGTCTTAAAATAATTTTACTTACAATATAAGATTCCTTTTCAAGTGTAAGCTTAGGATAGGTAAGCTGGAAATGAAGCAGAAAAGACACCTACTTGTGCATCCCGCCCAGCCAATTGCCGTGACCTCATACCATAACTAATTTTAGGGGCTCCTTAAGAGTGCCTTAAGAGGGGGAAGGAATATCCACAAGGGATAAAGCACAGCTTAGACTTCCTCCAGGGTATTAGTAATGGTGAGAGGGGGAGCTGAGTTCATTCAGCATAGAGAGAAAGGGGGGGAATGATTCTCCCCGATTCAGGTAGGTCCCGGCAAGGGACTGCGCATGGATGCACAGAGTATGCTAGAAGAATTTACAGCATAACTTTACACCATAGTTTTCTGACTAGGGTATGTACTATACCATAGATGTACTGGCTATCGTATATAGCTATACAATAGACACTGCCGGCGCTGTGCCGGCAGGGTAGAGGTGACAGTTCACTGAAGTAGAATGATTAGGTGGTGCCGGCAGCATGACGGCATGCCGGAAGCGCGCCGGGCGCCGGCAAATCTTCGTTGAGGGGGAACCTCTCCCAGCCATCAGAGTATGTGGCAAAGAGAGGGCGAAACCTCAAGATGATGGCAGATCGCTGGAAGGCCGGCGGCCCCCCGGGCAGTCGGCAAGCGACCTGCTTAGGTACTCCAACCCTGACGTCAATCAATGAGACAGAGAGGAGGATACCGGGACTAAGCTGACGGCTGTTGCCGGCAGAGTAGTGTGGCAGTGGACCGGCACTGATGAGATAGAGAAAAAGTACAGAAGAAGAAGGAGGGAAGGGCGGTAGCTCACTACCCAAACTTCTTCATCTTCCGGTAGGAGTGTTCAAATGGAAAGGAGAGAATGGCAACCTTTCATCCAGCCGCAACAGAGCCGGCAGTCGGCTAGAGTTGCGGGTGGCGGCCCAAGGGAGGACCGAAGAACACTCTAAGATAGTGAGGTCTTCCACCGGCAGACCGACCTGTCGTATGCTATCCCATAGTTCAACTATATGCGGGAAGCCTAGTATTTCGGACTAACCAACGAAAGGACCAGGCCGACCCCACAACCCGCCGGCACACGGTTGAGTTGTAGGACGGTGGACAGAGGTGTGATGACTAGGCCATCACTAAAGGACAGAGGGGGAGGGGAGAGGGTCCTGAGGAGGAGTGTAGGGGAAGGAGTGAGCCCTCACCGACACTCCAGGGGGGGGGGGTTCTGATTCAGTACCGGCATTATCCCCGGTGTAGGAAGAATTCGTTCTCCAGCCTAGGGTAGGTTAGTACAGTGAAGGAACAGCACTTATGTACTGTCCTAAACTATAAAGAAACAGAATCCCAGGGCCTGCTTAACCTAGGCTAGGGGAACATGTGCCCCAGTCCAGGGAAGGCAGGTGTAGGACAAGTCGCTAGGCCACAGGGAGGAAGGGTCGTAACCCTACCAGGTGTGGTCTAGGGGGAAGGGCAAAGGCCCCCAACCTTTTGCCGACCAGCAGGGACCAAAAGGAGAGTTCATTCACCTAATGGGGTAGCTGGGGGGCAAACGACTGGTACTCTGAGGTTCTGTCCCAAACTCAAAGCTCATGTACTATGGCTATGAGTGGAGAAAGAAAATCCTAGCCTAACCTCACTTGAATACGATTCAAGGAAGGAGGGCTAGGATGTAGCCTAGGCTACCTCAGAGGGAGGAGATTACCTTAGATAAGGTAACTGGGGAGGTGAGAAAGTATACAAAAGCCCTAAGCATTAGGTTAAGGGCAAGGGAGTCGACTACCAAGATCATCGACACCCCTTGCATACTTCCTAGGAGAAAAACATGTGCAATCACTGAATCTCTTTTTATAAATGCCTAACATCTTCATTTCGTAATTTAACACCAGGAACACTTATTATATCATGCATGAAAGTAAACAAGAAAGCCTAAGCTATCGAGCCTAGGGGCTAGGCTAGCAATCTAGCCTACGAATTCGGCTACCTACACTCGCCGAAAAAGAATACTATCGGCTTACTATAACTCATTCCTAGCAATGAAGACTAAATAACTAATGCTGATAATTAGTTATAAGACCGGGAAGGTTGTTCTGGCTAACTAAATAAAGCATGGGAAGCGAACAACAGCGTCGGCGTCATGACGCCTCCGGTCAAGGCACAGCTCCGCCACAAAACACGGTAGTTTGAGATAAAAGGGCGTTACTTTACGGCCAGAGCTGATTTATATAATACAAGAATATGGTACTCAACTTTCCAGAAGAAGGCGGGGCAGAAGATTGCAACATGATGAATTTACAAGCGAACAACTGGGAAAAATCACATGGTCATAAATGCTACGTAAGAAGGAAAGAGGAAGGCGCGCAATGATGACGTCAACCAAAATGGTGGCCAACATGGCGGCAGTTATGATGTCACAGAGTACAGTAACAGTACCGAAGGAGGAGAACTTAGGACCAGCTCCTCCCATATCTTGCCACACTTCCCCCTCGAAGCGTAAATGCTATGTGGGGTGCAGATAGCTATGTGGCGTGTCAAGCATATGTCCCCTGTTATTATACGATATCCTAAAGGGGAACCTTATGGGTACTCACGCCAGAAGTTAGAATTCTGTTAAACCTTTAGTTTAATTCTCTGGGAATATCTACTGTAGTCATATATACCCTAAGGAAGCTACTGAAGGAACAACGACATGGCTTGAGCCCAAAAAGCTAAGGTTTGTATAGTTAGGAAAAATACAAATTATCTACGAATTTGTCATTTGTTTCATAACTGGAATACAAACCACGCTATTTAATACGGGTGACTCACCCATTAGGTAGGGTGGACGACCCAGCCAATCTGGCTTTGGCTTTACCCAGGGGGTCCTTATCTGAGTATATCAGTACTCAAAAATAAGGAGTCCCTGCACATCGCTAAAACCTTGCTACGCAAGGTCCGCGGCCTACGCAAGCTGTGTGTTGAGGTATGTAGAAGTGTGACTATCCAGATAAAGTTATTCCGAGTTCTTTAGAAGAAAAAACTGTAACTAGGACTTTCCCAATACCACCTCGTCAGTGTATGTGTACGCAACAGTATTAGTCTTAATACTAGGTTCACAAGGGAGCATGGTTTACCTGCAGTGGTCTGAGGTCAGCTATGCAGAGAACCCAGGATGCTGCTTTCCCCAAGAGAGGGGAGAATGAAGAAAAGAATAAGGGCCAGTCAAACCTTTTCATTCACACAGACTAAAACCGGGTAACAATGCCCTCAACCTTTTCCTACTTGTCCAATAGGGAGCTTGAGGTTTTAAACCAGCTGTTATGCAGCCACCACAGGACCAATAGAGAACGTATCGAGTCTCCTGTGGGTCATGTCTTGCAGGTAGTGGGATGTGAATAAGGTCTGATGACTCCACACCCCAGCTTGAAGAACCTGCGTCACTGAAAAGTTTCTCTTCAATACCAACGCCCGACATGAGCTCTGGGGCAACGTGAAGGAGGAGGGTCTGAATTCAATGCATGGTCTATTACCTTGCGAATCCATGCTGAGATGGTCTTCTTGGTGACCCTCCTCTTGATCCTTCCTGTGCTCACGAATAGTGTAGGCACACGGGGACGGGCTACCACTAGAGTTATGGGGTCCTTTAACTGGCCAGGCAGTACTACATTGGATCCTTCTCTCTGGTTATGGTTCATTTTTCCCTTTGCCTACACACACACACCGAATAGTCTGGCATATTCTTACATATTTTCTTCTGTCCTCACACACCTGACAACACTGAGTTTACCAAACAATTCTTCTTCACCTAAGGGGTTACTGCACTGTAATTGTTGAGTGGCCACTTTCCTCTTGGTAAGGGTAGAAGAGACTCTTTAGCTATGGTAAGCAGCTGTTCTAGGAGAAGGACACTCCAAAATCAAACCATCGTTCTCTAGTCTTGGGTAGTATTACTGTTTGCCCACAAGTTCAAAACTTGGTGGGCAAGAAACTCGATCGTGCGAGTGCCTGGGTGTAAGAAGATCTCCATTGCCTCTGTATCATGGTCTTCTACTGTCTTGGGTTAGAGTTCTCTTGCTTGAGGGTACACTCGGGCACACTATTCTATCCTACTTCTCTTCCTCTTGTTTTGTTAAACTTTTCATAGTTTATATAGGAGATATTTTTTTAGTGTTACTGGTCTTTAAGTATTTTATTTTTCCTTGTTTCCTTTCCTCAATGGGGTATTTCCCTGTTGGAGCCCCTGGGCTTATAGCATTCTGCTTTTCCAACAAGGGTTGTAGCTTAGCAATTAATAATAATAATAATTAGGCCTCAAACTCCTCAATGGGCATAGTAAGAGATGGTCTGGGTCATCTGTTACAGTACGGAGACAAGAAATCCGGAAGGAGTCGAATCGTGGATCCGCTACTCCCGGGTTCTGAGTCTTAGCAATAAACTCAGGGATGAAGCTGAATGTTACCTCTCCCCATCCCCTTGAATGGGCGATATCGTATGAGAGACCATGAAGTTCACTGACTATTTTGGCCGAAGCCAAAGTTAGCAGGAACACCGTCTTACAAGTCAGGTGGCGATCGGTTGCCTGGCGTAATGGTTCCATGGGAGAGGTCTCACTTCTGACTGGGGGCAGGTAAGCCGAAAACATTGATCCCTACGAGAAAACGGAATTTGCTACAGATATAATAGTTTCGGGAGGGATTCTGCAAAGGCCTTTTCTATAGAAAAGGAGGGTGGGTCCATCAGGACGACATGGCTATCTCACCCAAAAATAGATTTTTTGCTTCGCTCAAAATCCGTTTTTTGGGCTCAAGCCATGTCGTCCTGATGGAAGTTTACCAGAGAATTACTAGAAAGTACTGTATCTGTGGACTTTCATCGGTGCCTTAACCTTGGGACAATTTTTCTATGGTCATCTGGACCATTGAGACAAATGACGTTACCGTTATCCATCATTACCACTAATCGTAGACAATGTTAGAGCTTCCTGCCCCCAACAGGGAAGAGTCATACTAGACAGTAGAAAAGAGGCCTCGAGGTTAGCATATATTGTATGAACAAACATAAGTACAGACAGTTCCCAACTAACGAACACAATAGGGACCGAGAGTCTGCTCGTAATGCGGATTGTTCGTAAGTCGTTAAGTGTTAAATTTTGGTCTAGGGTAAGCGTAATCTAACTCAGATGTCTACGATTTTCAGCCGTAGAAGTCAACAAATAGCCCCATTTCATATAAAATAGGTTATTACAAATATTTTACTTTATCATATTACAGTAGTCTGTATAATACTGTAAAGTTCAGTACAGTATGTTGTTGTTAGTCGTGGCGATAAATTTCTCACGAAACAAAAACACGGCATTCGATTACAACAGCTGATATACTCACACACACAAACACACACACACTCTCTCTCTCTCTCTCTCTCTCTCTCTCTCTTTATACAATACTTACATATAGATGAAGAAACTAAAATTAGTTTTCTTGGTGTCAATTAAATACGAAACGAAAAAATTATGCCGAGTCTACATCCATTTCAATCGTAGCTAAAAATACGGCATCCGATTTCATCAGCAAACCACTATTTTTTGGGAAACATCATTTTATTCTAGAAAATTGCTACTCTTTAAATAGTTAATTGCACATTAAGAAAGCGTGTACTTTTGTTTTTAAATTTCGGGTGTGTTTTAAAAATCGAGTATTGTTGACTTCTTTTTGTTTTACTTTTGGCTGTGATCAGATCAGCTGACGTCTAGCTGCCGCTCTTGAGAGTGTACGAATACACTAACAAAGTATCGATTATACCATTTCTTAACTTATTCAAATCGTCTATACAGTTGATATTACATAAGCACCAATGTGTTATAACCTATCAAATTTTTTTGTTTATTACATTTAAAACAACACACACACTCTCACTCTCTCTCTCTCTCTCTCTCTCTCTCTCTCTCTCTCTCTCTCTCTCTCTCTCTCTCTCTCTCTCGTGGGCTACTTTTCACTACAAATGATATCTTTGTTGCTCCTCAAAGTTTCATTTATATTGAAAATCAATCATGATTCAATTTTCCTTACTTTCTCCAATCTCGCACCGTCTGTCACATCAAACGTTATAGCGGTAACTTAATTGTTCGACAACTTTAAAAATCGGGTTATTACTTGTTTCTTCTCATACTTTTTATTTTTGATGGTTTCATAATTGAGGGGGTACAAGTTGACTTATAACTGAAGTTAGGAAAAGTATTTTGGATATGCAATGGACAATCATCTTTAGTAACAGTTTAGAATTATCGTAAATTATCATTCTGTCATTAGCGGTCAGTTTGTTATTGATGATTAAACGCGCCCCCCACAAAAAAAAATAGTTTTCCTACTTTGCTACGTATGTAGGATTTTATATAGATACGGTACATAATATTTGTAATAACATATTCACTAAAAGCTTTTAATATCATTATTTATCACTTTCATCATGCACGTTTAATGCCTTCGTTTGTTTATTATGATGGAAGGTTTCCGTTTTAGGCAGCGTCATAAAGAAAAACATTATATAAATGGCATTCATTTAATTTATTTGGAAGTCCTAAGAAAAATTAAGTAGAACATTGGTAATAACAAAATCAACATATAGTCAATACAAGTCAGGAGTGGCGCTAATTTCAAAATTTAAACTTGCGATGAAATCTATGGATGTTTACGAACATGTTTGGACTTACGTCAATTTGTGTTCGTATACTGTATCCGGATGTTCGTAACACGGATGTTCGTATCTTGGGGAGCGTCTGTATCCACCAGATATACAAACTGTCTCACGGTTTGTACATATTGTCGGAACAATATCAGTGTCAACTACTGTATATCCATTGTTTGTCAGCATACAATGATATAAGGTTTACTTAAATAAATAAGTAAGAGAACTCTGGCATCTTTTATGTGCAAATTGCAGGACGAAAAAGGACACAATTACATTCTAATACACATTTACATTTATTTCCAATAAATGACTAAATGGAATAACGAGTGAAACGAATGTAACATGTTAAAGGAATTATACGTGCAACGTATACAGAAAATATTTTTCCCTCCCTGAAAGGGAAGAAATGATGAGTGCCACTCTAAAACTGAAAATTTTGATAAATTTTTCCAATATAAATTCTGTAAATGTTGTATACAATCAACACTGTGCACTACGTACACACGGCACAAGTGTTATCAGTATAATTCCACACCTGAGATTTTGAAGGTATCAAACTGGAAGTGTCAACACCTTTTTACCCTAATTGATAGTCCCAATCAATTAACTGTTCATCGCAGCACTAGACAACAGGTTTTAATGCACTATCTGCCGCCACACATGCTTCAGTTCATGGACTTGCTTAGCGTATTGTTTGTAGAACACTCTGGGTGATTTCCATCCAGTATATAAGCAAAGACGCTCAAAACGGATTTTGAGCGAAGCGAAAAATCTATTTTTGGGTGAGATGGCCATGACGTCCTAATGGAAGGTTCCTTTAGTAGCTTCCGAAGGGTATATATGACTACAGTGATATTCCCAGAGAATCAAACCAAAGGTTTCACAGAATTCTAACTTCTGGCGCGAGTACCTTTAAGATTACTCTCAAGGGTATCGTATATCATCAGGGGACGTATTCTTGACACGCCACATGGCAATCTGCACCCCGAATAGCCTTTACGCCTCTAGGCTCTAGGGGGAAAACGTGGCACAATAGAAGGGTAACCGCAACAAAGATTACCCTGGTTCCCCTACTACAATCGTATCAAAACCGCGCCAACTCCCTCTGGCGGTCATTCCTTGTAGCGTTGAGCAAGGTGCTACAGATACAGTAGATCAGGGGGGGAAACCGTGAAGATCTTTTCAAAGAAAAGAAGGGTGGGTCCATTAGGACGTCATGGCCATCTCACCCAAAAATAGATTTTTCGCTTCGCTCAAAATCCGTTTTTTGGGCTCAAGCCATGACGTCCTAATGGAAGCATACCAGAGAATTAATGTATCTGTGGTTTTGTGTTAGTGCCTTAACCTTGGGGAAATATTTCCAAGGCCAAAAGGGCCAATTGAGACAAATGACGTTACCGTTATCCGTCATCATCACTAAGCATAACAATGTTAGTGCTTTCTGCCCCCTGCAGGGAAGTCATTTTTAGACGTAGGAAAAGGGCCTCAAGGTAGCATATATTGTATGAACAAACATAAGTATACACTGAGAATACAACCGGTCTCAAGGATTGTATATATTGCGGAACCAATATCAGTGTCCCCATCCATTGATTGTAAGCATACAATGATATGAGAAATACTTACATGAGTAAGTTAAGGAACTCTGGTATTTTAAAACATGCAATTGTTGGGCGAATTAGGACGCAACTGCATTTTAATAGACATTTATTCCTAATAAATGACTACATGCTAAATGAATGTAGCATTATAAGGAAATTATACGAGAGACATACACAGAAAATAATGTTCCCCTTTTTGAAAGGGGGAAATGATGAGTGCCACTCTCAAACTGAAGAAAAGCTCTTTTAACAAGACTTTTCTTTATAATTTCTGTACATGAAATAGTCTAACAACACTGTGTACTGTGTACACACGGCACTAGTGGTAACCGTATAATTTCACACCTGAGATTCTGAACAGATTTAGTGTTACCTTGGCAACACTTATTCAAATGGAGGTCACACAAAAATTGCTGACCCCTTCTCCTTTAATTTGATAGTCCCAATCAATTTACTGTTCATCGCAGAGCTAGACGACAGGGTCCAAATAGCACCTGCCGCCACCACATATTGCTTCAATCCATAGATTTGCTTAGTATAGTGTCTGTAAGACGCATTGGACAACCTCCGATCAGTAGGTGAACGAAGAGGCTGAAGTCCACACACTGAAAGGTTCAGTGATGAAGCAACTTTCCTCGGATCTTTTATCTGCAGGAGTACTGTCAGGATCCGCTCCGCGAAAAAGGTAGGTGAGCTTCGCCCTCAGTTGTAGGGATAGTTTGATCCAAAGTTTTCTCCTGTAAAGAGCTGTTCCTCCTGAAGTCTGAAGTTCTATGAAGATAGACCTTAGACGCTCTAGCAGACCTAGAGAGACATCTTCCTTCAGAGGGCAGATTC
This sequence comes from Palaemon carinicauda, assembly GCF_036898095.1. Classification (NCBI taxonomy): domain Eukaryota; kingdom Metazoa; phylum Arthropoda; class Malacostraca; order Decapoda; family Palaemonidae; genus Palaemon; species Palaemon carinicauda. Next base: position 204,621,810 of record NC_090725.1, on the reverse strand, counting down.
TCCAGGAGCCCCACCTCTTAGTAGGTAGGACGTCTTTAATGAGAAAGGTTAGATCAGAAAGAGATGCAGTTCTCTCACTTAATGTGGCCCTCAGGATAGGGCCACTATTACACTAACTCTAGTCCCAGAGGCTATAGCGAACCGAAAAATAACCTTTTAGGTTAGATGGTTGAGGGAACAATCCTCATTGTTCACAGGTGAGGCATAATGTAGGACCTTGTCCAAAGACCATTAGATGGGCTTTAGTGGCGTTGCGGGCCTAAGCCTGCACATGTTATCGGGAATTTATTAAAGATTCCAATCGTTAGATCCATTTAAAGGGCATATAGAAGAGGTCTAGTCGGGGCTGACTTGCACAGAGATAATGGTCCATGGATCCAAAGATCCCATTAAGTGACCTCTCTCGCAAAGTCGGCCATACCCTTGGTGCTTACTCAAGGGTTTATATGGAGACAAGGCCGAAGAACTAGCGTTCTCATAGTATTCAAGGATACACTGCCTCCTTCCTCAAAGGCCAACGTGCTGTCGGCCGCCAGACCCTGAATATAGGGGTGGACAGAGAAGGACAGGCAGAAGATCATGAGATTGTTTTCGGGCCCTTTTGCTTTACAAAACAATTTACTTTCCCAAGAAGACTCGTATTGTCTTCTCGTTGACTAGACTTGTATTCTTCTAGGAATTCTATTTTGCCCTTAAGATCCCAGTCTTTTTCCTAACCGTTAAGGGCAAGGAATTCGTAAAATGAAGGGATCAGGTGTACTGTGATAAATGGAAGGCAGAAAACTTCTGAACCTCCTGGATAATCCTAGGTGCATAACTAGGACTAGCCTCAGTTCCTTCATTACAGGGAACGGGATGTTCTTGGGCTTTCTGTGAGCCAATAGAGCCCCTCTTCCTTGGAAGGGTCTCAGCATGTAAGGGACCTTCTGGAGGAAATTTTGATGGGCTGAATAGGAATTCTAAGTCCATCACTTCTAATGTAGAGACATGATGTCTGTTACCTCCATTAGAGGGTCCTCGTATGGGACTAAATAACGAGATAGTATCTTGATAACGCTCATGATGAAGAGAACGATCTGCAGCTCGGGGACTTGTCCCTTTCTGGGAGGGAATGGGTCTGCGTCCATGTACCATTCCAACTCTATTGGGTGGAACCCGAGAAGAGCATCCGCTGTCACCTTGCGGATCATATATAAACGAGCTGCTGATAGGCGCCATTCCCTTAAGGAAGGGATGGCTAGCATTCCCTAATGAAATGAGACATCCCTTATCCTCGACAGTTTTGACGCCTTCATTATCGCTTCGATGCTCCAGATCAACCTGAGGAGGTCCTATCTGTGTGGAGAGAGTTTATCCACCCATTACAGGGCTAAAATGGCCTACGGGTCCGTGGCCTTTGGTCATTGTAGGGTAAGCGGAGAGGGAATGACCATCATTGGTCCTATTAGATCTCTTCGAGCGTTTGATGCGTATCTTCTCCAGCCTCTTAGCGCATCTTATAGTTGTGCACGTAGCACTGGGTCTGTCATCATCGTGAACTGGAGAGAGTTTGAAACTCCCCCCTGTTAGCGTTATGGAATCCTGACTGATTACCATAGTCTCTTGACAGACCTTGCGATCTCCTTTTACATCCCCAGGGGAAAAGGGGGCGTTAGGGTGACTACAGGTTTCAATTATTTTTTAAAACATTGAAGCCCCTGAGCTGGAGAGAATCGAGATTCTATTATTTGCATCCTCAATGTTCCAAGGCCGGATCATCTCCATGGATGCTCATAGACAGTAATTTCGGGTGCTGCCCACCCCAGCCTGTCGTCCAGGGCCATCGTTGCCTGAACTCTTTCTAGGCTTGGTTTCGCTTGACTGTCTGCTAATTCCGTAAGGATCCTAGGACTGAAACTAGTCCGACGAGAATCTCGTCCAGGATATACGTTATCTTCCATAACTTGGATCCTAGGTAGGAGGGGAGGGGGTGACTTACTGGAAGTTGCTGATAGACATCTTCCAGGGCTGGCTAGATTGTCAACACCCCTTATTGAATAGGGTCCTTATGTTCAGAAGGATTATCATTCTGAACTTGCTGTTCTATTGGAACTTGTTGCGTGGCGCCAAGTCCAGAATGACTCAGAGATTTCTTGAGTCTTTCATGTGAACACTAAACTGCCTTCATTGGAAATCGATGGACTCTAATTTCCTCACCGCTAGTATGCTCTAGAGCTTTAAGGTATACTCTTCTAGGGGGAATTTGAATATAAGAAAAGTTGAGGAAAGGATGGTGAAGGTATGTCCATTTCCATTCTAGTCTCATCTTGGTCAGGCCTTGGACTCCAGTGATCAAAGGTCCGGCGATCCAGGAGGAACTTCCCTCCTACCAGAAGCGTCTGTTTGCTTCGCCTGATCCGAAGGTGTATAAATCTGACTGTCTGTGGAACAACGGTCATTGTAACTGTGGGATGCAGTTTAACATCCTAGGGAGAACTAAGAAACCCTTCCGTTCTCCTTTCAGGCCATACCTGACTGTTCGCCTATATCAGCTTTTCAGTGTTTCACTGTAATAGAAGATTCCTTTCTATTGTATAAAGCTTAGGATAAGTACGCTGGAAAGAGGAGAGACACAGACGTGTAAATCCTTCCAGCCAACTGCTGCGGTCTTCCTAATTATTGATTCTAGGGCATCCCCTTTCAAGAAGAGGCCGATGGAAGATTCTAGTCCATAAGGCTAGAGTAGCGCCCTACATCCGGGGAATTAATAATGAGAATCAAGAGGCTGATGAAGCATCAGCGTAAGGAAGAAGGGGGGGAAGTGGATCCCCCAAATCAGGTAGGTCTCAGCAAGGGGTTGTGCTTAGAAGCACAATGTACTGGAAAACAATTCTATTGTATGGTTATGTACCAAGGATTTCTGTCTGCGATATGGTCCTAAACTGCAGGTGTACAGGGTATTGTATACCCCTATACAACTGGCCTGTTACCATCAAGGCTAGTGCTTGGGGGTAAGTTAATTGGCACAGTATTTCAGTACCGATATGGCTAGCAGGTCTTCAACATATCAGTGACTTGTCGGCTGTCAGCGACAGACGTCACACCATCCTAGCCAGTATTCAATGTGACTGGGTAGTGGTGAAAACTATACGCATAGTCAGCGGATCTCTGAACCAGAGGAGACTCCTCGGGCTGTCGGCAGACCGCTGGGAATCGGCGGGCTGTCGATTGAAGGTATACCAAATCAGCTATTGACTGGGTGGTGACCAAGGGCACACACTGCCGGCTCTTGGCGGCGGAGTCAGATGTGACAGTGAAGCAATGACTGCTGTCGTTGATTTCACTACAAGGTGTGGCTTGAATGTGGAGTCTCTGCCCGGTGTTTGTCAGTCGGGGGTTCGAGTCCCGCTCAGACTCACCAATGCCGTTAGTGTCTGCAACCTCAACTTGAGAGGCAGGGTTGGGGGTTTAGACCTTAAAAACCTTTAAAAGGAGCAGTAAATCTGCATTTTTAGTAATGAGAAAGTGAAGTTCTCGGTCCAATTCCCGTAGAGTTTTCGCATTTTACGGGTTCCCAGTTGAACCGCATTTAAGAGATAACTTTCGAAACGAAACCAACCACAGTTCGACAGCTCCAGACTGCCGTCCTGCAGATTGGGGACTTTGGAAACAACATTGCTGGGGGAACCTGCATATATTATGTCCGTGAAAATGCTCATCTTTACAACTGCAGAAGACTGCAATGCATCATCTGGTGTTCCTCCTGTAAGGAAGGGAGAACAGAAAGGAGTATTCAATTGATTATCGCATCGATAGGCAATTTGCAAAATTGTCTTTTGACAAAATAGCTTGGGACAGAAAGCTAAAAGAGATAGTGGGAGACACATACCCGTGTATGCCCTGTGAGCCAATGCTGTTACTTCTCCTCAGTCTTAAGGAAATTCCTCCAACCGGGGAATTCCCTGAAGAAAAGGGGGCTTGAACACCTAGGTGTAAGGAAGTGTACATGCACTGTCCCCTTCTATGCTTAACGCTGTGAGGTACGGAGGATTGATACACAATCAGAGTATCGAAGGAATGTCATTCTTTCGAAATAGGAGCGGTAACAGCAGAAGCTCGCATCCAAGATATGTAGATTAGAAATTAAAAGACATATTTGTCTATCCCAACCCATCTATTCGCTGCAACCTCCCTTACAATATTAAATCAGGAAGTTTCCTGAACAGGGAAACTCAGGGATAAGGGCTCTCCCCTTTAGGGGTTAGAGGCGTCACACCACCAGCCCTTTACGAAATTTAATATTGCAGGGTAAACAGAAACTGATTTCAAATCAGAATATTGATGAAATATTATTCCATCAATATAGAATTGGGTTCAGCAAATATCTAGATAGGGACACCCAATATATATTGGAAATAACTACTAGTATAATCTTTACGTTAGTTATCCATCTGCCGTATTTACTATACCGCAAATATACTGACTACCTATATAGGCCTATACCGTAGTTCAGCCGGCAGAAAATAAAAGACATATACTTATGCATCCCAACCAATCTATTTGCTGTGACCTCTCGTACAATATTAAATCAGGGAGTTTCTTGATCAGGGAAACTCAGGGATAAAGGCTCTCCCCTATAGGGGTTGAGGTGTCACACCACCAGCCCTTTACGAAATTCAATATTGCAGGGTAAATGGAAACTGATTTCAAATCAGAATATTGATGAAATATTAATACATCAATATAGAATTGGGTTCAGCAAATATCTGGGTAGGGATACCCAAGATATATTGGAAATAACTACTAGTATAATATATACGATAGTTATTCATCTGCTGTATATACTATACTGCAATTATACTGATTACCTGTATAGACATATACTGTAGTTCAGCCGGCATATTGCCGGATTAGCTAGCTATTGTCGGAGCATCTAGCAAGCTAGAAAAGAGAGAGAGAGATAGAGAGAGAGAAAGCATGGAGTGAAGGCTATCTATTACTGTATATGTATACAGTAATAAAAGATGAAAAAGTCTAATTTTACTGCCTTTCTCCGAAAAGAAGGTTCACTTCCATTTAGCCATAGTACTATTGCCGGCTTACTACTGTAGGCCAGCCTCCGGCAGCACGAGTACAGTCGGCATACTACCTACTGAGTCAGTATTTATCTGTGCCGGTCTACTGCCGGCCAGAACAATACGCCGACAACAGAAACTGTGGCTAGCAGTTCAAGGGAGAAATGGAGAACCTTGGTGACAAAAGGGGCCTCCCATCCACAGCCGCCAAAGCCGCTGGAAGCCGGCAGTCGCCGACAGCCGTCAACAACAACAAATACAGGCCGTTATCCTTATTTATGTCTGCAGCCAGTCATCACCACGCTGGCCAGCTGGCCACTGCCCTGACTATTACAGCTGATACACAAACTGATGACTGAGGAGGGGGGGGGTCTGGGCGGCCCCGGCAATCCACCTGCAATGGTAAGGTGCACAGGAAAGACAATGGCTCAGCCATCGTAAAAGAACAGAGGGGGGAGGGGAAAGGGTCCTATATGAGGTATAGGGGGGAGGGGAAAGGGTCCTATATGAGGTATAGGAGGGACCGGCAATGTTGGCGCATCTACACACCTTGAAGAAACTCTGTTTCAGTACCGGCACGACCACAAGCGGCAGGAGAATCATTTATTCTCCAGCTTAGGAGGTGCTAATACAGTTAAGGGGACGGCAGCTCATGCCGTTCCTCTCAACAAGGGAGAAACAGAGTTCCAATGCCGGCGCCATCCTAGGCCACAAGAGTATACGACTCTATAGCCTAGGGTCGGCGAGCATAGGACTAGTCTACTAGACCACAGGGAGAAGGTGGCGGTAACATTCGACCAATTCAGGTGTAGTCTAGGGAGGGCTAGCCTCCTATGCCGGTAGTTCCGACAGCAAGGGAATGCAATCACCCCGCCGACCGACTGCCGACAAGACTAAATACTCTGAGGTTCTGATCGAATCCCAAAACTTGCCGACAGCCGTTAAGGGATGACACAGAAAACTCTAGGATAGTCATGCCTGAATTCGAAATTCAAGGCCGCCGCAGAGAGTTGTAGCCTAAGGCTACTCTCAGAGGGAAGAGAGATTACCCATAAATCTCTAGTGAGATTGATAATGGTTAATATAATTCCAGGAGATATCGATCTCCAGGAATGATAACCTATGCAAAAGGGTAACCGGGGAAATGACGAAAGTATATGTTGTCTAGGTTATGTTACCCAGACATGACAAGATTTCGGTTACCTAAATCACCAAAACTCTGACATATACGATCGCCACGGAAAGGGAAAAATATGCTTATAGATATCTTTACAATATATAATGCCTAAATAGCTTTCATAACAATGAATAAGCTAAGTAAATAGCACATGTACAAAGAACGACAGCGCCATGGCGACATCGGCGATCGGCGAAGATCCGCACACAAGAAATACACAATTTCATTGTGAGGCTGGAACTAAATTACATATTGTAAAGAATCAGTACTCAACTTTCTAGATGGAGAAAGAAACCGTAGAAGCATAAAGATTCCCAGAAATCGATCGGAAATGTCAGATCGACAGGGAACACCACCGTAGCGAGTCGCTACAGATAAAGGAATGACCGCCAGAGGGAGTTGGCGCGGTTTTGATACGATTGTAGTAGGGGAACCAGGGTAATCTTTGTTGCGGTTACCCTTCTATTCTGCCACATTTTCCCCCTAGAGCCTAGAGGCGTAAAGGCTATTCGGGGTGCAGATTGCTATGTGGCGTGTCAAGAATACGTCCCCTGATGATATACGATACCCTTGAGAGTAATCTTAAAGGTACTCGCGCCAGAAGTTAGAATTCTGTGAAACCTTTGGTTTGATTCTCTGGGAATATCACTGTAGTCATATATACCCTTCGGAAGCTACTAAAGGAACCTTCCATTAGGACGTCATGCCTTGAGCCCAAAAAGTCTGTATACTGAAAAAAACTCAGTGATAAAACAATTTTCCTCGGATCATGATCTGCGGGTGTACTGTCAGGATCCGCTCTACGAATGAAGTAGGCGAGCTTCGTCCTCAGTTGTTTTAGAGATAAGTTTGATCCTGAGGTTTCTCCTTTGAAGAGCTGTCCTCCCCTGAAGTCTGAAGTTCTACGAAGATAGACCTTTAGACACTACTGGACATAGAGAGACATCCTCCTTCAGAGGGCAGATTCTCCAGGGACCCTATCTTTTAGTGGGTAGCTCGTTCTTGGCGAGAAAGGCTGGATCAGGAAAGAGATTCAGTCCTCCCAATTCTGTGAACTGAATGTGGCCCTCATTTCTTGATAGGGCTATTTCACTAACTCTAGCCCCTGAGGCTACAGCAAACAGTAAAATAACCTTCTGGGTTAGATCCTTGAGAGAACAATCTTCATTGTTCACAGATGAGGCATAATGTAGGACCTTGTCCAAAGACAATGAGATGAGCTTCGGAGGAGCTGCAGGCCTAAGCCTAGCGCATGCCTTCGGGATCTTGTTAAAGGTTACATTCGTCAGATCCACATGAAAGGCATATAGAAGAGGTCTAGTCAAGGCTGACTTACACGTAGTTATCGTGTTAGCTGCCAGCCCTTTATTATGAAGGTGGATAAAGAAGGACAGACAGAAGTTTATTGAAATTTCTTTCGGTCCTAGCAATCCACTTTTTCCAAGATGATTCATATTGTCTTCTTGTTATCTTAGACTTGTATTCTCCTAGGAAGTCTATATTGCCTTCTGAGATCCCAAATCTTTTCTTAACCGCTAGGGCGAATAAATCATGAAATGAAGATTTTGGGTTCTCTCTGATGAATCGAAGACAATTAACTTCTGAACCATCTGAGATAGTGCTGGGTTCAGTACAAGGGCCAGCCTCAGCCTCAGTTCCCTCACTAGAGGAACCAGTTGCTCTTGGACTATTTGGGAGCCACTAGAGCTGCCTTTCCTTGGAAGAATCTCAGCGTGTTGAGGACCTTCAGAAGGAAATTGGATGGAAGGAACAGGAATTTCCGGGTCCATTCGTTCCACACTAGAGACATGGCGTCCGTTATCTCCTCTTGAGGGTCCTCATATGGGGCTACATATTGAGGTAGTTTCTTGATGAAGCTCGTCACGAAGAGGTCGATCTGCAGTTCCAGAACCTGTTCCAATCTGGAAGAGAATGTGTCTGCGTCTGTGGACCATTCTGACTCTATCGGCTTGAGCCTGAGTAGGGCATCCGCTGTCACATTGCGGATCATTTGTAAGTGAACTGCTGATAGGTGCCATCTCTTTAGGTAAGGAATGGCTAATATCACTTAGATTATATGGGACGATCTCGAGCCTTGTCGGTTCAGACATCTCACTATCACCTCGCTGTCCCAGATCAGCCTGATGAGGGCTGATCTGCGTGGAGAGAGTTTCCCCAACATCAACAGGACTGCCATGGCTTCCAAAATGTAGACGAGAAGGGCCTTGAGTAGAGATGACCAAGTCCCTTGGGTTTCCTCTGATGGGAGTGAACTCCATATTCTTCCGTCGAGGCATCCATGCGGATGATCTTCGATAGTCGAGGTAGTTGCAAGGGCACGGTCCTCATTAGGCTTTTGGCCTTCAACCATGGGTTGAGAAGCGATCAAGGTAAGATCGATATCGGTCATTTTAGATCTCTTCGAGCGTTTGATGCGTATCTTCTCCAGACGCCTGACACATCTTTCAGCTGTGCTCTTAGCACTGGGTCTGTCACTGTTGCGAACTGGAGAGAGTTCAGTACTCTTCATGATAGCGTCTTGAAATCCTGTCGGATTACAGTACAGTAGGTCCTCGGGTTACGACGGTCCTGACTTACGCGGTTTCGCCGTTACGAACGCGCCCCATAAAAATATAAAAATAATATTAAGCGTCGTTCCGTCTTACACCGTTAGCGTCGTAAGCGACGTAAACAATTGCGAACTAGTTTCTAGCGCGCGGTGGATGAATACGCTGTGCGGTGGTTGTGGGCGAGGAAGAAGGCGTCGCTCAGTTCCACTCATACGCCATTTTTGGTTGTGATTGCCTGTTCTTTCTCTCACGTGTTTGATCGTTTTTTTGAACTTTTTGCCCTTCATTATGGCTCCAAAGCGCAAGGCAGATTCTTCTGATGGTAGTGCATCGAAGAAAAGGAAGGCCATCACCATGGAAGTGAAATTAGACATTATTAAGCGGTCTAAAAACGGTGAAACGCCAACGAACATTGGCCGATCGCTTGGCCTTAGCCGTTCGACCGTGGCTACTATCCTTAAAGATAAGGAGCGCATTGTTGAACACGTAAAAGGATCTGCTCCAATGAAAGCAACAGTGATAACGAAACAGCGTAGTGGTTTAATTATCGAAATGGAAAGGTTATTAGTGCTTTGGTTGGAAGATCAAAATCAACGGCGTATTCCAGTGAGCTTAATGGTTATTCAAGAGAAGGCTAAAAGGTTGTTTGAAGCGTTGAAAAAAGAAAGGGGGGAAGAAAGTGAAAGTGAAGAGTTTTCGGCTAGTAGGGGTTGGTTTATGCGATTTAAGGCTCGGGCCAATTACCATAATCTTAAAGTGCAAGGTGAAGCTGCTAGTGGGGATGAGAAAGCAGCAAGTGAATTTCCTAAAGCGTTGGCTGAGATAATTAGGGAGGGGGGTTATTCTGCTTATCAGGTGTTCAATGCGGATGAGACAGGTTTATTCTGGAAGCGCATGCCTAACCGCACATACATAGCAAAGGAGGAGAAGTCAGCACCCGGTCATAAAGCAGGCAAGGAGAGGCTAACTTTGCTTCTTGGGGGAAATGCTGCTGGCGACTTCAAACTGAAGCCATGCTGGTCTATCAGGCTGAAAATCCAAGGGCACTCAAGGGAATTTGGAAGCAGATCATAGAGGAAGAGGAAGAAGCCCCCACCCCAGACCCTAAGGCTTTCACAAGGCAGGGCTTGTCAAAAGGTTTTGCCGAGATACAACAAGCATTGGCAACTTTCGAGGCTCAAGATCCCAACATGGACAGGTTCACCAGGGTTTCCAGAGGTGTCATGGACTTACTGCAGTGTTATAAGGAGATTTTGGATGAGAAGAGGATCCTCTCTGTCCAGTCTAACCTGGAGCGGTATTTTAAGAAAGTAGAGAGAACTGCACCCTCTACATCAGCTGCCTCTACTACTCCAGATTTGCCTGCAACAGAGCCTCTACCATCAACCTCAGCTGCCTCTATTGCTACAGAGCCTCTGCCATCAACCTCAGCTGCCTCTGCTTCTCCACCACCTCTTGTAGGCTCTTCACCTCCAGACTCGCCTGCCCCAGCTTCTCCAGCATCTTCTGTCTCACTTCCAGAGAATCCTGATTCACCTGCCCCAGTTTCTCCAGCATCTTCTGCACCTTCCTCTCCACAATAAACCAGTCTCTCCGTCCCTTGCAACATCCCTTCCAGTGTGCAAGCCAACCATAGGAATAAGGTAAGGAATTGTTCTCTTTTTTTTTTATTGATATTTACTTTAATTCATGTGGTAAGGAATTGTTTTCTTTTTTTTTATTGATATTTACTTTAATTCATGTGGTAAGGAATTGTTTTCTTTTTTTATTGATATTTACTTTAATTCATGTGGTAAGGAATTGTTTTTTTTTTTTATTGATATTTACTTTAATTCATGTGGTAAGGAATTGTTTTCTTTTTTTATTGATATTTACTTTAATTCATGTGGTAAGGAATTGTTTTCTTTTTTTTTTATTGATATTTACTTTAATTCATGTGGTAAGGAATTGTTTTCTTTTTTTATTGATATTTACTTTAATTCATGTGGTAAGGAATTGTTTTCTTTTTTTATTGATATTTACTTTAATTCATGTGGTAAGGAATTGTTTTCTCTTTTTCTAATATTGTTTTTATGTCATTTGATACATTTTATTATAGTACAGTATACAGTAATACTTTACAGTACAGTACAGTACGTATATTTATGGTGTTCCGACTTACACGGAAATTCGGGTTACACCGCGTCTTAAGAACGGATCAGCGTCGTAACCCGAGGACCCCCTGTAGTCTTTTGACCAACCCTGCAATCTCCTTCTTCCGTAAGGGAAAGGAGAGACAGTGTGACCTCAGGTTGCAATGGTTTTCCAGCCATTGAAACCTTTGAGCTGGAGAAAGTCGAGACTTCTTGAAGTTGATTTCGCATCCCCGATGTTCCAGAAACTGGGTTACTTCTTTGGATGCTTGCAGACCAGCCGCTTCGGGTGCTGCCCGCACCAGCCATTCATCCAGGTACTTTGTTACCTGAACAGTTCCTAGGCATGGTTATTGCACGACTGCGTCCGCCAATTTCGTGAAGATACTTTGGACTGTGTTTAGTCCGAAGAGTATGGCTCGTAGGACATACTTTATCTTCTGTAACTTGAATCCTAGGTAGAAGGAGAGGGGGCGACTGACTAGAAGCTGCCAATAGGCATCTGTCAGGTCTATCAAGACTGTGAATGCCCCTTTTTGTAATAGGGTCCTTATGTGTTGAAGGGTTAACATCCTGAACTTGCTGGTTCTTTAGAACGTGTTGAGTAGTGACAAGTCCAGAATGACTGAGTTTTCTTGAGTCCTTCTTGGGAACACAAAACAGCCTTCCCTGGAATTTGATGGACTTTGCTTTCCTTATAACCTGTATGCTCTAGAGTTATAGGGTATACTCTTTTAATACGGGGTTGGAGTGTTGGAAGAATTGAGGAAATGATGGTGGAGGCATGTCTAGTTTCCATCCTAGTCCAATCTTGATTAGGCCTTGGGCCCAAGGATCGAAGGTCCAACGATCCTAATGGAGCCTCCCTCCTACCAAAAGCGTCTCTTTGCTTCGACTGATCAGAAGGTTTACCTCCTCGACCGCCTACCCAGGGCACTGCGGTCATAGAAACTGTGGGATGTTGTTGAACAGACCGAGGAAAAAGTCTAGACTTTTTCGTCTTCCTTTTAGGTTGGGAACCCACATCCGGGGAAGACTTCCTCTTTGAAGAGATGCCCCACTTCTGGAGAAGGTTCCTATTCCCAGTGGTGGCTTTCTCAACTGCCTCTTTGACTACTTCATTTGGAAAGAGGTCTTTACCCCAGATGTTGGAAGATATCAGCTTCCTGGGTGCATGTTTCACTGTTGCAGCAGCGAACACAAACTCTCTACAGGCTCTCCTAGCCTTCATAAAGGCATATAGGTCTTTTACTAAGGTGGCCATATGCATTATGGCCAGGACCATGAGCACGTCTGGGGTACTTCGATGGGCTGAACACATCTCTATGCAGTTTTCTAGGGATAAGGAGGCTGCAAGTCTCTCCTTCGTGTCTTGTTCCTTGCACAAGAGAAACTCAGAAAGTTTAGGGAGATTCTCGCTAAACTGTCATCCAGCGATGTCCGCGTCCAGTTTCTCTACTGAAAAGGTTAAGTGGACTTCCTTCCAATCCTTCTCCTGCATGGGCAAGGCTAGTGACAGAGGCCTGCACTTCTCAAGTGCAGGGCATGGTTTGCCTGCCTCCACTGCCTTGGCAACAGATTTAAACGCCTTCCACATAAAGGGGAATGCTATTGAAGCAGGAACAAGAGAGGTAGGATGTCTCTTACTCAGGGCGAACAGCTTCGACACCGAGTAACACGCCTTTCTCGGGCTACTTGACAAGAGAGCCTGTGCCTTATCGTGGACGAGAACCATGAGTTCCGTTTCTTTTCCTGACGTTGGTTCATGCTTCAGTCGAATGAAGCAATTAGGGAAAGCATTAAAGCTTGGCCAAACCAGATTTCATCTAAAGGGCCAGCTCCCATCTTGATGACATAAAACTTTCAATCGATCAATCAATCAATCTGAGATGTAGAGTTTGCCGTCTAAGATCGGCATAAGCTCCACATACCTCCAGGGATTGGTTTTGGAGCATGTCGGGAGGTCTTGGTCTCTGGGTCACTTGAATGACCCTCGGGAGGCGATGAGTGGAGCTTCACGGAGCTCTCTCTTGAGTTTCGCTTCCCTTGTTTCGCCTTGTTTGCGAAAGTTTTCCATTAGACCCGTAAGATGGGCCAGTAACTGGCTCATTTTATCTAATAGAGTGGTAGAAGGTGAAGACATCGAGGTTAACAGCTCCAGGGCCGGTACAGACGGAAGGAATTCCGACACGACATCGTCATCTTCTTCCAGAGGTGCCTTCCTGCCCTCCGTCTCGATGGCTATCTGGACGCAGGGAGGTGCGAGTCGTTCTTGGGGCACCACCATGTCAATACTTGCTTTCGGAAACAGTAAGCTATGCATCCTATGTTAGGTAGGTATGATCCGGAGAATTCTTCTGGAACCCTCTTACCCATTCGTGTAGTTTCTTACGTGTCGCATCCCTAGATTCCATTGACTTGGGATCATCAAAACCTTTGGTCACTAAGGTCTGGCAGATATTGCAGACTTGGGGGTCCCCATATTGCAGGGATTCAGTAATAATATTGCAGGGGTATGAGACCTGCATGCTTTATGACCGTAAAAGTACTTACTCTTAAGATTGCATTAGACTGCATCACATTTCATCTGGGGTTCCTCCTGTAAAGAAAGGAAAGCAGAATGAGTATACGATTGTTTATCTCATCTGATAAACAATATGTAATTAGTCATATTTTAATTATTATAGCTTAGGATAGTAAGCTAGAAAGGAATAAAGAAAGACACATACTTGTGTATCCCTCGCAAGCAATTGCTGTAACCTTCCCCCAGTATTAAAAATAAAGTTTCTTTCATCAAGAAACACAAAAGAAGAGGGTTCTAAGCCCTAGGGACAGAAAAAGTGTACACTGCCACTCACCCTTCTAATTATCTAATATTGTGGGGTAAAATGTAAACTGATTTCCAATCAGAGTATTGAAGGAATTATATTCTTTCAATATAGGTTCGGCCTCAGCAGAAGCCTGCGCAAGGATACACAAGATATGTTAGAAATTAACTACTGTATAATAATACTATAGTTTTCTGTTTGCAGTATATACTATATTGCAAAAATACTGGCTACTGTATAATCATATACTGTAGTTCAGCCGGTGTGCTGCTGGCATGGCTAGCACCTGGTGGCATGGTCCAGCTGGCATGTCGCCGACTTAACTAGAAATTAGAAAAGACATGCTACCCAGCCAATTGCTGTGACCTTCCCTTCCAATATTAAAACCATAGAGTTTCCTGATCAGGGAAGCTCAAAGACAAGGGTTCTAACCTTTAAGGATAGAAAGTACCACCACTGGCCCTTCTAAATTATTTAATATTGTAGGGTAAAATGTAAACTGAATTCTAATCAGAGTACTGAAGGAATTTTATTCTTTCAATATAGGATTGATCTCGGCAAATGCCTGGGCAATGATGTCCAAGATATGTTGGAAAATAACTACTAGTATAATATATAAAATAGTTTTCTATCTGCATTATATACTATACTGCAATTATACTGACTACTGTATAATCATATACTGTAATTCTGCCGGCATAGCTAGTCCCTGATGGCAGAGTCCGGCCGCCATACTAGCTGATAGAGAGAGAGAAAGCATGGAGTAAAGGATTGCCTTATTACTGTGTATGTTTACACTAAATAAGGATGTAAATATATAATTTACTGCCTTTCCCCAGAACGAAGGTTCAAATGGAAGGGGAGAATGCATCATTCAGGCTTCCATCCAACCACAAGTAACGTTACCGGCATATGGCCGGCAGGCTAGTACCCGGCAGCACTGGTAAAGTCGGCATGCCACCGACTGAGTCAGTACCTGTCGGCCGGGTTAGTACCCCGGCTACAGGACTTGTGGACGGCAGTCCAAGGAAGGACTGAAGAACCTTGGTGACAGAAGGGTCTTCCCCGGCAGCCGTCATGGCCGCCGGCAGCTGTCAAACAGCTGCTATGTAGGAACCCGGCCAGCCCCGCAACCAACCGGCAAGCAGTGAGATTGCAGGACAATGGCCATAGTAAAAGGACAGAGAGGGTCAAGGAAAAGGGTCCTATATCAAGTGTAAAAGGCGGCGGCAATGTTGCCGCCCCCACTACACAAGGGAGAAACTCTGTTTCAGTATCGGCGCCATCCTAGGTGGCAGAAGAATGTCTATTATTCAACCTAGAGTATGCCGAAATAGTGTTAGGAGGGGCCGGCAGGTTTGCCGCCCGCTCTCAACAAAGGAGAAACATTGTTTCAGTGCCGGCGCCATCCTAGGCTGTAGAAGAATGTCTTTTTCCACCCAGGGTCTGCCAGCATAGGACTAGTCTTCTAAACCGCAGGGAGAAGGTGGCGGCAACATACCACCACCCTAGGTGCGGTTTAGGGAGGCTTAGCCTCCTATGCCGGCGGCTATAAGACGGCAGGGGAGTGACTACTCACCCTGCCGCCAGCAAAAGACTGGATACTCTGAGATTCTGTCGAAAACCAAAGCCGGACACTCGCAGGCAAGGTGGGAGACAGAAAAACCCTAGCCTAGTCAAGCCGGAGTAACTACTCTATGGCAAGACCAGAAAGGGTTGCCGCCTGCCACGGCACTCAAGAGGGAAAGAGAGATTACCCATGACTCTCCAAGGAGACAAGTATCGATTTATATAATTCTAGGAGATATACTATCTCCCTTAGAATCGAAAACGATACACAAGTATACTACATTGCCTAGGTTAGGTAACCTAGGCAAGACGAGATCTCGGTTACCTAAATCACCAAAACTGTAACGTATACGATCGACAAAGAAAGAGGAAAATTATGCATACAATAAATATCTTTACAAGTATTATTATGCCTAAATAGCTTTCATAATTTATTAATGCTATTTCAACCAGGATAGTCGTTCTACTAACTAAATAACACATGCCTAACGAACGATAGTGCCCATGGCGCCTCCGGTAACAGGCCTAGCTACTAAGCACAATAAATTACTATATTATTTCACTGTGAAACAGGAGGTAAATTAAATACATTGTAAAGAATCAATACTCAACTTTCCAGAGGCGAAAAAAGCTGGAGATTGCATAATAATCCTTGCAGAATCGATCGAAAAGGTTAGATCAACAGGGAACACTACCGTGCAAATTTGCTACAAAATTAGGAATTACCGCCATCTTGAATATGGCGCCATCTTGATACTCAATAGTAGTATGGGAAATAGGGTAACCTTGATACAGCTCCCCTTCTAATTTGCCACTCTTCCCCCTCGAGGTGAAAACGCTATTCGGAGTGAAGATTGCTATGGTTCGTATCAAGATATAAGTCCCCTGATTTATGCGATATCCTTAAGAGAAATTTAAGGATATTCGCGCCAGGAGTTAGAATTCTAGAGACCTAAAGATAAATTCCCTGGGAATATCACTGTAGTTCATATATCCCTTGGAAGCTACTATTAGGAACCTTCCATCAGGATGACATGGCTTGAGCCCAAAAAATGCAGTATTTATTGTTATCATAAATTTTGATAATTTCAACATTTTAATATAAAAAAAAATCTTGCACAATGGCATTTGTATAGATTCTATGAGTCAAAAGACGAAGTATTACACCCTTCAGCCTTCAGTTCTAGCAAAAACCTCAGGGAGAGTACACGTTTGAGTTTGACCTCTGACATTCACTTGTTTTTAAGTCTGTTTTTTCTTGGTTTCGGCAAGAATTTCATCATGCCAAAGAGAAAAAGAAAATTTTAATATCTCGCTAACATAAGAAAGAAGAAAATGGCTCTAATAAAAGTTTAGAAGTGGGTAATGTTGGCGATATTAGCAGAGTTACTGACGGAGAAAGTGTGGTGTGAATGGAGGAGCGGCTGCCTTGCCAGACAGAAGCAAGATATTAAGCAAAGGGATCTTCATTTATGATTAAATTATGATAAATAACCTTGCTTTAGTTTATTTATATCCAAAGAATAAGAAATTTATAATAATCATGATTCATTAATATTGTCTTTGTAAAAATACAAAGGAAAACTCTGAATGCACGTATCTCAAAACTATACTTATTGACCTCCGAATTCTATCTTCTCCCTCAGTTTTTAACATATAGCATGGAAATTTGGTATATAACTTAGAAGGACATTATAAAACAATAAAATAAAGCTATTTTTCAAAAAAAATTAAAAATTTGTCTTATTTTTTCCTTGATTTATAGGGTTTATTTTTTTACCATAATGAAAAAATTAATATCTAGCAAAAAATTGATTTTCAGATAAAAACTATTTGATTGGAGGTCTACATCAGCTCTGTATAAGGTAGTAATCCCAGGTCTTAATATTAATTATCAAGGGAAGAGATGGAATTTGAAAAACAATAAATTTGGAAATAATTTGTATTTTTCCTAACATACAAACCTGGAGCTATTTATAGGGGTACTGTATTATTTTTGGCAATACTGAAAACTAGCCAAGACAATTTTAGTGAAGGATAACTACCCTCGTCTGCTAGTTAGCGGATGGGGGGTAGGGTAGACCGGCTACCCCGCTCACTCACACCCGTCGGCTGAGTAACCACTTTTGCTTTCTGGCAGGACTTCTAGGAGGACAGGATGGCGGACCAATTTGTATAAATAGCTCCAGGTTTGTATGTTAGGAAAAATACAAATTATTTCCAAATTTGTGATTTGTTCCGACACAGATACAAACCTTTCGCTATTTACAGAGGTGATTTACTCTTCAGAGGAAGGAAGTCCTACCAACTGGCCTTGGCTATGACCCGAGGTTCTCTCTAATTGATCTTTGATCTAATTAGCAGGAACCCTACCCTCGCTAAAATCAAAGTAGTTACAAGGTAACACACTGATAGCGGCCTGCAGAAGCTTGTGTAAGACAGACTAGTGGGTTGTCATTATGTAGGAACTCGAAAATAAGCATGAGTTCTAAGACATACCCAGAAGGTATTGGAGACGTAACAAAGTAGATACGTGTATCAATACTCAGGATGCACAAGGGAAATGAATCTTACCTGCTGAGGGGTGAGGTCATCTATGCTGCGGTCTTGCAAAGCTGTTTCCCGGGGAAGGGGGGTGAAAGGAGAAAAGGAGCCAGACATTCTTTCTCATTCACCAGAGACTAACCTGGGTAACCTCAGCCCTCAACCCTCTGCTACTTGTCCACCAAGGAGCTTGAGGCACTAGATCACTTGTTGTGCTGCCACCACAGGACCAATGGAAAAGGTTTCCATCCTCCTGTGGGTTACGTCTTTCAGGTAGTGGGCGGTGAAGTCATCTGACGCTTCCACACGCCCGCTTGCATTACCTGTGCCTCAGAAAAATTCTTCTTAAACACCAGGGACGTTGCAATACCCCTGACGTAATGAGCTCTAGGTCGTTTCGACAGACAAGGGTCTGGATTGTGAGCATATTTAATCACTTTCCTTATACAGTACAAGAGGAAATAGTATTCCTCGCGACCCTCCTCTTGACATTCCCCGTGCTAACGAAAAGTGCTTGCACACGGGGGTGAACTGTTGTTGTTGTGTTTTTTAAGTAACACCTCAGACTCCTTATTGGACATAACAACAGTTGGTCTGGATCTTTGGTTACAGAATGAAGCCTCTCTATCCAGAATGGGCCAAACCTGGAGTCCGGTACACTAGGATTTTGATATAGGCAGATGGACCATGAAGTTCGCTGAATCTCTTGGCCAAAGCCGGAGCGAGTAGGAACACCGTCTTCCACACAAGGTGGCAATCGCAGGCCACGTTCCAAGAGGAGGTCTTAGCTCTGCCTGGAGACAAGTAAGCTCGTAACTGCGTATGAGTAAAGAAAGTTCCAGCGAGGAGGAAATATTAACTCCTTTCAGTCTGAAGGCGAGACTCAAGGCTGAGTGGTAGCCTTTGACTGCCGAGACCAAGAGAAGCATTTCTTCCCAAAAGTATACAAGAAACTCTGCTACAGTTGGAACAGAGGCATCAAGGGGAGAGAGACCCCTTCCATGACAACAACCACAGAAAATTGACCACTTTGCCTAGTAGACTGCCTTTGTGAATCTCCTGAGGTGTCCAGCCATTCTTTTCGCAACCGGTGTAAGCATCCAGTTTTATCCACCATTGTTGAAAAGCATCTTGCCAAAGAGGTTGGGGATCCGGGACTGGGGAGCAGTACAATGGGAGCCTGAAATTCAAGGCCGTTGCAAACAGACACACAGTTGGGGAACACCACAAAGTCAGGACTTTGTTGGCTATCAGAGGATTCAAAGACCACTCGGTGCCAACTATCTGAGTTGCTCTGATCAGCTTGTCCGTAATAGAGTCACCAAGTTGCCTTCTGCCCATTTGAGTATCTCTACTGCAAGATGGCACAGCTGCTGTGAAAAGTACCGCCCTGTTTGTTCAGATAAGCTACTACTGTGTGTTGTCACTCAACACACCACGGAGTGCCCCACCAGGACCTGGTAGAACTGTTTGAGGGCTAGAAAGGTTCCCCTCATCTCTATGAGATTTATGTGCTGGTACCTTTCTGATTTGGACCACTGGCCAGAGATGTAATGGTGCAGCACGTGAGCCCCCACCCTTCTTTTGATACATCCAAAAAGACCATTAATTCCGGGGGGGAGCCGAGATGATTGACCCTTTGCAGAGGTTCGGCTCCACTAGCCACTATCTGCGATACGATTGTTCCTCTAGCCCTATGCAGACCAGTTTATCCCGGGAATCCATGGACTGGTTCCCCTGAGATTTCAGTCGCCACTGAAGAGACCTCATCCTGAGGTTAACGCTGGGGACCAGTAGGGTCAGGGAAGAGAGCTGACCAAGAAGGCAAAGCCAATACTGCACCGCGAGCTCTTCCCGACTGAGAAAGACCTGTGCTATCTCCCTCAGTCTCTGAATTCTCTCGTCTGATGGGAACACTTTGTGCCTTAGGGTGTCTCCACGCATGCCTAGGTATAATAGTTCTTGAGAGGAAAGCAGATAAGACTTCTCGAGGTTTACCACGGTACCCAGATCCTGGCAAAACCTTAGAAGCTCATCTCGGTGGCGGAGAAGGGCCGCCTCCAAGTCTGCCAGAATCAGCCAGTCGTCCAAGTATCTTAGGAGACGGATGCCAACTCTGTCGGCCCAAGATGATACTAGGGCAAACACTCTCTTAAAGACCTGGGGTGCTGTGGAAAGACCGAAACACAGTACCCTGAACTGGTAATGCTTCTGGTTGAACATGAATCTTAGATACTTCCTAGAAAACGGATGAATTGGGATCTGGAAGTATGCATCCTTCAGATCTAGAGTGCATATGGAGTCCTGCGATCTTATCGCTTGTCTGACAGTGTCAGCCGTCTCCATTCTGAACGGGTCTGCTCAACAAACCTGTTCAGAGATGAGAGGTCGATGACTGGTCTCCAGCCTCCAGACACCTTTCTCACAGGAAAGAGTCAACTGTAAAAGCCTGGGGACCCGTCAAGGACCTCCTGGAGTATGCCCTTTTACAATATGTTCTGGACTTCTGCACTGAGGGCACACACCCGTGCGGATCCCTTCGCACATGAGTTCGATGGAATTGGCACTCGAGTCAGTGGAGGGAGAGAGAGCATGAAAAGGACACGATACCCTAAATGAATCACCTCGACCATCCAGGGTTCGGGCCCCTGGTGAAGCCACCTCTGCCAGCGCCTTTGCAGGCATCCCCCCACAGGTGGACAATGGGAGGACTTCTTGCCCTAGTGGGACCGGCCTTGGCCAGATCCCCCTTTCCCTTTCCTCCACGAAAGGAGTTCTTATTGCGAAAGGCTTGCTTAGCCCCCTTTTGACCCGGCTGTTTTGGGTCTCTAGCCCTTTTCAATGGCAGTTTCTGCTGTGGTTTCCACTGTGGCTGAGAGTGGTAAGGTCTGGCTGTTAGGACCTTCTGGATGAGGGAGTCCTGGCTGGACTTCCTCCACCTCTCTGCCACCCATTCGACATCCTCGGGGTGAAACAAGGAATTCCCTTCGAAGGGTGCATTCCTTAGTCTTGCCACTTCGACTTCAGGGAGGTGTCTGTGGAACTTTCCTATGACAGCCAAAGGTTCACTACCTGGTGGGAGAGAAACTCGAAGGCCGAGTGTCAGACAATAGGAAAGTCTCCAAAGACTTCCTGGAGGAATCCCAAGACAGGTCCTTAGACCGAATCAGTTGTCCTAAGGATCCCAACCAGAAGTCAAGCCACGAAGCTACCTGCATGGCGTACTTTGCCACCTTCTCCTGGTTAAGGACCTCGGAGGCTGAAAAGGTGACCGGAAGTCCAGTGAGCTTCTCGAAGGGTGTGGCCTTCGAGAGTGCCTCTATGGAGTGATTGAGAGGCAGCGTTGGGAGAGACACCCCAAGAATCTCGTAGTACCTCCTCTGGAACACATACAGAGGAGGCAGAAGCTTGAAGGATG
This sequence comes from Palaemon carinicauda, assembly GCF_036898095.1. NCBI lineage: Eukaryota > Metazoa > Arthropoda > Malacostraca > Decapoda > Palaemonidae > Palaemon > Palaemon carinicauda. The sequence continues at coordinate 204,600,518 of NC_090725.1, read as the reverse complement.
AGTTGGAGCGAAGCGAGGAGGACCCAGTTGCCTGGGACACTGCCTTCTGTTTGGCACTCTTCAACCCCTTTAACTAAGGCAAAGCTGCACTGGTCCTCGGGGGTTTTTGAGTGCCGTAGAACTGGTCAAGGACTGTTTCCTTTCCATCTAGAGGGGTTGCCAATAGATCTGGTAGCCCATTGATGGATCGGATGCAGTCTAGGACCTGCCAGAAGACATGTTCACACTCCTTCTTCTCATCCTAAGTTAGCTTAGGGCTAGCGCCTTTGCCCTTCCACATCCGAACTCTCACTCATAGGAGCCTGGAGTGGGTCGTAGTCGTCAATGGGATAGACCGGAGATAGGGAGACTAACGAAGAAGTGCTCGCTTCCGGCTGCCTAGGAGGCAGTGAAGAAGGAAGCCTGGCCGAGGATTTTGGAATGGTGAATAAATCTCTTGGCTCCACGTTACGAGGCAGGTGATCCTCTGTCAACCAGGACCCAGAGGGCTCCGTTGATCTACAGGCGGGATGGGAGTCCGCTGTTAGAGGGAGCACGTTGCGCCCAGTCACAGGTCGTACCTCCTTAGGCACTACAGTATCTCGACTGGCGAGGGATGAAAGGAGTTCCTGTAGCAAGGCACCCTAACTTCCTTAGGAGGCAAAGAACGAATCCTTTTCCTCTTTCCCTTGGGTCTGGCCTGTGGCATCTTGAACTGCAAGAGACTACCCTGGAGTTCTTGCCTACTCTCTTCCCGTGGTCTCTTGCGAGGGGATAATGGCTTCCCCTTGTCGGCCGGGCCCGCAGCCGCGGAACCCTCAGAACTCCTCCTAGGATCGGAGGGAGGAAAGGTCCCTGGGATGAGAGGTGGCAACAAAGGAATGATAAGAGTGCCTCCTAAAAACTGGGGGCGGGGAATGACCCGTCACGGCTTGACGCATTACATTGAATAAGGCGCAAAGCCATGGAGGGTCACGGGCTCCCGAGGAGCTGAAGGGAAGGTCCTTAGGAAGGCAGGGATCCCTGGGTTTAGGAAACTCGACAAGTTTCTCAACCCTCTTACCTGTGTGGCGGGATGTCAACAAAAACAACCCCACACCCTTAATCACTCTACTTCCAAAATATCCCACAATACAAACTTTCCCCTTACTTTACTTCAAACTGGACTGTTGCTCGAAGGGAAAAACAAACAAAACATAACCTTAAAACTATATTTACTGCAACAAAAAAAACAAAAATCACACATCATTAAACAAACTTAACACAAAAACAGACAGCAAATAGCACTTTTATATTTATATATTATAGCTGTGTGTGTGGGTACACAGAACTCACCAATAATCGGAAAAAATAGTATCCTTTACATAAACCCAACACCGTCAGTCAACATACAGTACCGAAAAACACTTACCCACACACAGTACCGAAAAACACTTACACACACACAGTACCGAAAAACACTTACCCACACACTAAAATAAATAACTTAATATTAAACCCAATCGTATACCACAACCCAGAAATAAATCACATCTAACACCAACATAAGCGAGAACGCCAAAATATTAAATATATAAGTTGTGTGGTAACCGTAGTCCACAGACTCCACACACTGGCAACAATCCTTGTAGCCAATTGCCACAACTTCCAGGCAAACAATAACTAGTCAATTCGACTGTCCATTCACATTATCGGTGTTCATCATCATTATGTCATCATCATCATCATCATAAGGAATAAATCTATTTCCAGCCGGGTCGTCAACGCTCAAATTCTCTATTTATATAAATATCCGCAGTCTAACTATGTTCATTGTACGGTCCAGGTCGTCATCATCAAGCTATTCATACAAAGCACACGGCTGGCAAACACCACCTTCCAGGCCAAACTAAACCTCCAAGGAGTCTAAAGGAGCCTAAAGGAGGAATTACGGCCTGCAATAAAAAAGAAAAAAAACGCTTACGAAAACTCCTAACTAACTAAACTATCGTACTATAATCAAAGATAAATAATAAACTTTCTATCACTCATGAACGCGCCTAACAAAAATAAATAAAAACAGTACTTACTCAGAATATAAAAAACACTAAACAGCCGGCTTTCGAAGAACAAAAAAAATAACAACCGACTCCTTCCACAGTCCGAGATCCAATGCTTTCGCCCAAGACATTCATCACCACCCTATCCTAGCTAAAAACAATGTAAACAAACAACCTCAAATATACCAACAATCTTTCCAACTTCAAACAATCATTCGCTAATTACCCTTTTTCTTCGGCGCGCACCGCGGACACACAAACATACGCACACACAATCACACATACTCTCCCGCGCACGCGCGATCTAGCAAAACTAAAGCAAATTAAATTCTCTCTCTCTCTCTGACAAAACTAAAGCAAATAAACTCTCTCTCTCTCTCTCTCTCTCTCTCTCTCTCTCTCTCTCTCTCTCTCTCTCGCTCACAAAACTAAGCAAATAAACACTTTCTCTCTCTTGCGGTTTGACAAAACTTAAGTAAATAAACACCCACACTCACTCTCTCTCTCTCTCTCTCTCTCTCTCTCTCTCTCTCTCTCTCTCTCTCTCAATGACAAAGCTAAAGCAAATAAAATGTCTCGATTTAACAATACTAAAACAACTCTCTCTCTCTCTCTGACAAAACTAAAGCCAATACTGTAAACACTTTCTCTCTCTCTCTCTCTCTGACAAAACTTAAATAAACACACTCACACACTCTCTCTCTCTCTCTCTCTCTCTCTCTCTCTCTCTCTCTCTCTCTCTCTCTCTCTCTCTCTCTGATTTGGCAAACAAAAAAAATAAATTAAAATAAAATTAATCCTCCACACCTGAGGGAGGCTTCCCAGCAGGCAAGATTGGTACAGGCCTACCTTTAGGGATAAGATATGGGCGTGGTCACATGGGTGCCTGCTGTCTCTGCCTATGAGACTGGAGAGACTGATGGGTGTATCTCCTTGCAGGAGGGTTAACCCCTGACGCCAAAAAGGGAGATGGTACGTCGTCCGAGGACAAGGTAGCCACCGAACAAAGGTGGGTTTGGTTACGCGAGGATGTTAAATCACGAGAACCCTCTCTTGACTGACATGTAAGGGCATCAAGAGTAGGCACTTGTAGAGCGTAGCACGATGCTGTTCTGTCACGAGATACAGCGCGAGGAAAAGCTGTGTCTACAGTGGGGAAACCGGGGGAAGGAGCAATAGAGATCGTGAACCACGATCGCGCTCTGTCAGAACTCGCACGGCTAGGAACCTTGTCAATAGCTCCTATTGGGCTGCGCGCCCCTGAGAATTGAACATACTGTTAATCACGCCCGCCAATATGGCCGCATGCTAAGATTGTCGCGCGCCAAGGTGGCCACACATGCTGAGATGGTCGCGCTCGCTCATAAGGTCGCGCGCGTAGATGGTCACGCGCCTAGAGTTGCTCGCGCGCTCCAACATAGCACTGATTGCGCGTGTGGAGAGTTGTTTGCAAGCGCAGTGTTGGTTGAGCGTGTAGGTTAGGTTGCGCGCATAAGGTTGGTCGCGAGCGCCAAGTTGGTCGTGCGCGGCAAGTTGGTCATGCGCACAAGCGCTCCGAGCGACGAAAGTCCAAAAATTCTGTGTTGTAAGAGTAAAACTCTTGGTGACTAGGTTCACGAGAACCAGAAGGTTCAGCGTGATTGCGTGAACCCCTATAGGTCGCACGCTTAGGAGAGAACTCCTTGCCACGAAAACCCTAGGGTTCAAGGTAGCACAGGTCGCGCAAGCGTGAACGCTCAACATGACGAGAGTCCGAAAACTCTATGTCATAAGAGTAAGACTCTTGATGACGAGGGTCAAGAGAACCCGAAGGGTCAGCGTGTATTGTGTTGCGAGATCCCGAAGGGTCAGCGTGTACTGTGTTGCGAGACCCCGAAGGGTCAGTGCAACGAGAAACCAAAGTTCCTCTGTCACTAGCCACCGAAGGCTCAGCGTGACTAAAGGCACGAGAGACCAAAGGCCTAACGTAACCTGCGTTGCGAGACCCGGAAGGGTCAGCGCAACGAGAAAGTAAAGTTTCCCTGTCACGAGACACCGAAGTCTCAGGGTGACTAAAGTCACGAGAGCCTAAGGGCTCAGCATAACTAAAGTTACAAGACCCGCAAGGGTCAGCATAACGAGACCCCAAAGGGTCAGAGTGACTGATGGCATGAGAGCCCGAGGGCTCAACGTTAGTATCGTTACAAGAGCCCGAAGGTTCAGCATAACTGAAACGCAAAGGTTCCGAGTTACATGAGCCCGAAAGATCAGCGCAACAGAGACCCGAAGGGCTCCTACAGTCATAAGAACCCACAGGATCAACATGAAGAGAGCCCAAAGGCTCACGATCACGCCAGCCCAAAGGTGATCGTCACGAGACCCGAAGAGTCAACGTGATGAGAACCAGCAGGTTCAAAAAGGCGTCTCCTCACAGAATAAGGAGGAGAACATCCAGGATGGAGAGGGGTTACAAACCCTTCCACCCTACAAAACTCTGTGGAGGAACGTTCAGCAGACTCCGCCCCAAGGAGGAGACTGATCCAGATCTAAGGATAAATACTCCGCAGGGGAGGAGAGTTCCCCCGAAGGAGAACGTCGCTTAAGACAAGGCTCTCACTCCACACCTGGAGGAGAACCATAGTTGTAAGGATATCGCCGATGATCAGGGGCGATCTTCTCTCGCGAACGAGAGATATGTTCCCCCTGAGGGAAAACCTGCCTTGGAGAAAGCCCTGCCACCGTCCCTGGTGTATTAGCTAACTCCTTGGCGTTGGAAGCAGACTCTAGGCCTGACCAACGAGCAGCAGCGCCTGCGCCCACACTACGAGGATCAACCTCCGCGGAGGAAGAAGATGACCGCCTTCTCTCTGCTCCCCTTTGAAGGAACTCGAAGAGAACTTCCTTCGAAGGGGGCCTTCGACACCCAGCGATGGCCAAAAGGACACAAGATCTGAAAAGGAACAGGAGCTCCCTGGGGGAAGGGAAGGAGCCGACATCTTTGCCTATCCCACAGGAATGACCTGGAGTCAGAAGCCCTGCGCTGCTACTCGGCCGTACCCGGGAAGGGCCAGGCAGAGCAACAGTTTCGGACAGAGATTTTGGCGTAAAGGGAAGCAGAAGCCTGCAGTTTCTTCGATTTCGAGGAAGACCCGTAGGCGAAGATTCGCGCTTAAACTTTTTCTTCCTTTCATGTCCGAACCTCTCTCACTGGGAGGCAGGCCACTCCCGACACTCCGAACAGGTGTCGTCCCGTGAACAATGACGTCCCCTGCAAGCCGGGCTCAAGGGGTGAGGGTCTGTCTCTATGGAAGAACTGAAGGTACCGCAGTTGCGGCCCTCGCGACCAAGATATGTCCGCGTAGCGGGACAATAATACACACACTGTGCACAAAGAAAAAGGAAAAGCAAATAAAGTCAAGGCAGCAAAAGTGGTTACTCAGCCGACGGGTGTGAGTGAGCGGGGTAATCGGTCTACCCCAACCCCCTTCCGCTAACTAGCGAACAAGGGTAGTTATCCTTCACTAAAATTGTCTTGGCTAGTTTTGAGCGTTGCCAAAGGCAATATCCCTATAAATAGAGAAAGGTTTGTATCTGTGTCGTAACAAACTCATTTTCAGGATAAATCGCCTTGGCGTAGCAAAACCAATGGTCAGAGGCAAAAATCCTATGCAGTTTGGAGATATAAATCACCTTATTAAGTAGTATGAATGTCAAAGTCCTGTCCTTAAAAAAATCGGCATTAGCTGGCCGACCCCCTTAAGCAGATGCGGCAGCAAGTGGGTAACTTGTGGTCATGAAACTAATAATCATAGAAGTTATTAGCTGAGATTTCCAAACACATACACATTAGACAATATCACAGAAATGAAAAACGACAGAGAAACTGAATTTGAAGCACAAATGTGCAATATGCAAAATAAACAAATGGCGTGAAGACTTCAAAGAAGGGTGCACAGCAAACCTGCACTGTAATAGTGTATGCCTGTTGAGTCAGCAGGAACAGGAATTAAAAAAGTTGAGAAATGCAAACCAAGAACTAAGGAAACAACTGGTAGAGATCATGTCCAAGTTCCAACAGTTAGAAATAGGGAACAAAGAATTCATAGATTATGTGGTAAAAAGTGGGATTAGTATCCACAAAATACAAAATAAGCTAAAATCAAGGACAGTACCTACAGAGGAAATAAACAAAAAACAGAGAGTTCATGAATCCCACTAAAGGAAGGGTAGCTAAGGCCGAGAAGACTCAACAACAGCCTAGAAATGTAACTACCACCAAGAACAGATTCACCTCTTAGCAGAGGAAGATGAGGATGACATGTTCTTTATTGGAGACTCTATGGTGAGGGACCAAGGGGAGCACTTCGGCCTCAAAAAGAGGAGAAAGGTCAGGTTTTATCCAGGTGCCAGGGAACAAGATCAATATAACTGTTCAGGCAACCGGAAATGACTTATTCCTAAGAACGGATACTGATGGCCAAACAGAACCTTTGGTTAAACAGCTAGAAAAACTGTTAAAATGGCTAAAAACAAAGACCAATAATACTATAGTTATAGGTATCCTCCCAAAACTCGATGTCAGCCACTTCACCCTCAGTAAGGCTATAGGGATAAACGAAAGACTTGAGGCCACATGCCAGAAAAAGAAAGTTAAATTTATAGATCTTTGGGACACTTTCTATGGCAAGAGAAAATTATACAAAAGAGATGAAATACACTTTGGTGAAGAAAGCAAGAGAGTATATGGAAACCAACTTAATCTCAGCCTGTACAATTACTGTACTTTAACACAGTACACTAATAACAAACTAGACACTTAGAAAATCCTCCAACAACATATTTGGTAGAAAGCTTGGATAATGCAGATAAAAATAAAATTAAAACACTAGTAAATCAGGGAAACTAGCAAAGCTAGAGGAAGATAAAAAAGATCAAAAATTCCCTCAGAGTGGCACAATTCCTGCTCAGTAAGTTAGAAACAAAATGGAGAACTTCAGGGCAATGATAGCTAGTGAGGAACTAGATGTACAGTATTAGGTATTACCAGACATGGATTTAAAAAAAAAAACCCAAAAAACATAGGACTTTATCGGAAAATATGAAACCCCAGGTTTCAAGCTTTTTAAGAAGGATCACCTTACAAAAAATAGTGGAAGGGTAATGCACCATGTTAAAAATCACTTAAACCCCATAGAAATATCAACACAATATTCTGCACTAGTAATATACAGACCACCACATCTAACAAGAACAGGATGAAGAGCTGTATAGACCACTTGGTCAAGAAGTTAACAATAAGTAAGCTGTCCTAATGGGAGACTTCAATGTAGCAGTAAACTGGGACACTATGACTTCTACATCATACACGGAAGGACATAGGCTACTAGAATTTGCCAACAACGAATTCCTCTATCAGTGGGTCGATACACCAACAAGGGGAAACAACGTATTAGATATCTTTCTAACAACGGAAAAAAATTTAGTATCGTGTTTCAGTATGCAAAAATATTGGTAAAAGTAACCACAGAATAGTTAGTTTTCGAGTAAAAATTCCTCATCTGAAAGAGGGGAAAATTACAAAAAGCCAAACTACAGATGGAGTAACCGGGTAAAACTGAAGGAATAAACCAAGAATTTAGAATATCACGAAACGGCGAACATAGATACACAATGGGACTCCCTTGTAGAAATACAGTATATTAAGAAAAAGGGCTAAATGTATACCGCAAAAAAAATTTTAACAAATGAAACTCCACAACCTAAGTGGTTCCACAGAGAAATAGCCAATGCAATATGAAGCAGAGACAGGAAACATAAATCAACGGGTCCACAGCCTTCAATTCATGAAATTTCCAAGCACAAGAAGTTATGCCGAAAAGTAGATAAACTAGTTAGAAATGCCAAGATCAATGAAGAGAAAAGTGGCATCAGCTAATAATGAGAAGACAAAAGAATTTTTTGCATATGTATACAGTAGAAAGCCAGTCAAAACATTAGACCATTAAGAGACTCAAGTGGTAAATATAGCAAATGATTTGGAAAAAGTCGAACTGATGAACGCATATTTCACAACCATATTCACTAGGGAAGAATTAACTGCCATCGCGAACCAGCTATCAAATATGAAGGGCCACAATCATTAAATAGAATTACAGTTACGATGGGTGAAGTCGAAAAGAAAATAAAAGGACTCAGTAAGTCTAAGGCAACAGGTCCACATGATATTCATCCAAGAGATATTATAGAAATAGAAGAAGAGCTAACCCCACACTTTTACAAAATGTTCCGAAAGGCAGCCAACGAAAGAAAGGCACCGCAAGGATGGAAACTAGGTAATGTTCCTCCAATCTTTAAGAAGGGATCAAAAGAAAAACCTGGAAACTGCTGACCTATGTGTCTAATTTCAGTGCCTTGCAAAAATTCTTTAATCAATTTTAGTAGATTCCAAGGTAGAACACAGAGAAAAATCTTCTGATAGACAGTCAACATGGATCTAAACAAAAGAGATCATGTGTGACAATTCTTTTGTAATTTTTCCAACAATAGACATCATATACCTAGACTTTCAAAAGGCTTTTGACAAAGTTCTTCATGATATATTAATAGCCAGAATTAGAGCACTAGGCATTACTGACGAGCCAGCTGAATGGATCGAATATTGGCAAACAAACAGAATAGAGAGAAACTCCAGAGTGGGCAGCTGTTACAAGTGGAGTACCTCAAGGATCCATCCTTGGCCCATGGCTATTTCTTATTTACACTAACGACATAGATTTAGGGTTGACATGAATAGCCAAATTTCCCAGCGATACTAAATTAGGCATAAATGCTGTGAACTAAAAGACGTAGAAGCCTTAAGAGAGGATCTAATTAACCTGTTAAGCGTTCCCCCTGGACCAGGTTGCCGCTAATGTACTGTCACGCTTTTTTTGCCCTGAGCGGTCATTTCACTAATGATAATTTTTCAAAGTTGATATCATTTCTTTATGCTTATAATTCATATTTATAGTTAAAAGTCGGGATATTAATTAAATGGTGGAATAAAAAAAAAATTAATACTACTATTTCATTTCAAAAGGCTACATAATACTGAATATTCTAATGGGTTCTTTTTATCTTCAATCGTAAATCTTACGCCAGGATCAGCAATGAAAGCAAAGGGACAAGTCTCTCTCTCTCTCTCTCTCTCTCTCTCTCTCTCTCTCTCAGCGTTTCCTTTCCTATATAGTTTTGTGACATCTCGTTCTCCAGTCATTCGGCAACGAGAAGTCATTTTTTTCGCTCTCAGCATCAAAAGAAAACTTTGTTTCTTCATTATCCTCATTACTGGAGGATTCAGAACTAGTGCTCTCATTATCAAACAGGTTATCATTATCAAATTCCTCAACAAGAATATCATTTATTTCATCTAAAGAAATAACCATCACCTTTAGACCGGTCATTGTAAAAGGAACAACAAACAACCTTATCCGCATAAAAGCCCGAAGCGCACTGAAAGGAAACCAGTTTTCTAACATCAAGCTACCTTCAGAAAAATAGTTGCCAGACATCATATAAGTATCTATTTACAGCCCCCATATGCTGAGAGTGTTGCCAAGTGGTGATCCTATACTTACTATACGAGTAAACGTATTATCACGAGACTGACTACTTGATAAAGGCAGTTAAAGTCATGAACGGAATATGCAGTTGAAGGCGGTACCGAGTAGATCGTGGTGAACGGTTTATCACGTGGGTGACGCTTGACAGGTTAAGCTAGGAGAATGGTCCAGAAAATGGCAAATGCCTTTCAACTGTGGGAAATGCCAAGTCATGCACATAGGTCATAGTAACCCACAAAAAGATTACTCACTGCTAAGTAATTAAACTGAAAGTGTGGACCAGGAGGAAGATCTCGGTATTATTATCAGCAAGGATTTGAAGTTCACCAAACAGCGTAAAAGCTGAAAAGAAAGCACAAAAACTAATAGGTTACGTAAAGAGACGATTCAAATACAAAAACACAGACACTTTATTACAGCTGTATACATCACTAGTAAGACCCCATCGAAAATACAGAGTCCAACTCTGGGCTCCAAGTATTCAGAAGGATATAGATAGACTGGAAGCAGTACAAGTTAGGGTTACCAAACTAGTCGCAACACTAAGGCAATTTGGATATAGACGAAGGATGGAAAGTTTGAACTTATTTGATCTACAAAGTCGACAACTACGAGGACAGTTAATAGAGGCATTCAAAATTCTTAAAGGTACAAATGCAGATTACAACGATCTATTCACGCTTAGCACAATTCAGTCCAGAGGTAACAAATAAAAACTGGAATTGAAAAGACACGCCACTCAATGTGGCAATTTCTTTACATGGAAAATAAAAATTACTTGGAATAGACTTCCAGCGGAGGTAGTAAACAGTAACATGGTAAACGAGTTCAAAAATAACTTTCATAAGAACTCTCTAAATGCTTCAAGTAAATCGCTCTGCCAAAGAGCAAGTAGAGTCTCCGCGGTTGGACTAAATAGTCTTTGAGACATCCAAAATCATTGTTACTCCTTATAAATCTCTTGAGACATCCAAAATCACTGTAACTCCTAATAAATCAATCAATCATTGACACACACACTCTCTCTCTCTCTCTCTCTCTCTCGACACACACACACGCACCGCAAAGAAATATATAGTCCAGTACATTGCACTGTAAATATTAGATAAAGTACATAATATAATAAGGTAACTTACAATTTTAAACTATTTTCTTGCGGTGACGGAAATATGAGGAAGGGAGGCAAGTTAGTACAGTGGAACCTCTACATACGAATTTAATCCGTTCCAGAACCAACTTCGGATGTAGAAATTGATCGGATGTCGAAACGAATTTTCCCATAAGAATACATTGAAATAGGATTAATCCGTGGTTGAGCCCAAAAACCTATGATAACTTCTTAATAAACTACTACACATAACTTTCCCATGAGAATAATGAACACTAAATTAGATAATAGACATGTAAATAAGAAGAATAGACATGTAAATAAGAAGAATTAGCAAAAAATGATAAATAAGAAACGGGTTTTTAGCGTCACTTTACCTTAGAAACTCCAGCGCAGGTGTTGTTCGTCTTCGCTACGCAGAGAGGAGAGAGGAGACGGATGGACGGCGAGGAGGTAGAGAGGTTAAATACGATAAACGTAACACTACCGTAACTTATTCTAACTTACACTAAGTGAACTTTAACATAACTTAGCTTATTTTTTTTTTATTTTTATATTTTATATTTTTTTTTTACATTTTCTTTTTTTCTTTTTGATGATTACGTAATTTTAATCACTATCACTTACATTTAAAATTGACTGAATTTCTTTTGCTTCACTCTTTTCCGTTTTCTGTGTTTCACTTTCTTCCTCTTCACTCTTTGCCGTTTTCTTCGGTTCACTTACATCCTCTTCATCGCGAGTTCGCTTCGCAGTTTTTTTAAAGAAAGCATCGATAGATAATTGCTTCGTACGGCTTTTCAGAATGTTTCGAAAGTGCGTTAGGCAAACATCATCGAATTGAGAAACTACACGACAAACCTGCAATTTCTTTGGATGGTATTTGTCGATGAAGTCGACCACGTCTTGATATTTTCCTAACACCTCTTTTATTTGCGCTGAACCTAACACATGTTCTACCTCCTCGCTCTCTTCCTCGTCATCACTCATGTGCTCCGACATAGCATGGAGTTCCTTGAGCTCATCCGTCGTCAGTTCGTCGTGATGTTCGGCGACGAGTTCCGTAACGTCATCTGCGTCGACCTCCAGACCCATGGACTTGCCAAGGGAGACGATTTCCTCTACGGCTTCCGCTGCACCGACCACGGGATCAGGTTCGGGGTCAAAACCCTCGAAATCTCGGGGAGAAACTGCATCAGGCCACGGCTTCTTCCATGCAGAATTGAGGGTCCGTCGAGTTAATCCCACCCAAGCCTGATCAATGATCTTTAAGCAGTGCACGATATTGAAGTGGCCCCTCCAAAATTCACGCAAAGTTAAGTTGGTGCTTTGCGTGACATTAAAGCACTGCTTGAATAAGTGCTTGGTGTACAGCTTCTTAAAATTAGAGATGACTTGCTGGTCCATGGGCTGGAGGATAGAGGTGGTATTTGGTGGAAGATACAGCACCTTTATGAACTTGAATTCATCGAAGATATCATCTTCAAGTCCGGGGGGGTGAGCGGGTGCATTGTCAAGGCATAGCAGGCACTTTAAAGGCAATTTCTGCTCATGAAGATACTTCTTTACAGAAGGACCGAAAACTTGGTTTACCCATTGCACAAAGAATTGCCTAGTGACCCAGGCCTTCGAGTTGGATCGCCAGAAAACATGAAGCTGATCCTTATCGACGTTGTGTGCTTTAAAGGCCCTAGGGTTCTCCGAATGGTAAACAAGCAAGGGCTTGACTTTAAAGTCACCGCTAGCGTTGGCACATAGAGCAAGAGTCAACCGATCCTTCATTGGCTTATGCCCAAGCAATTTCTTCTCTTCAGCAGTGATGTAGGTTCGACTCGGCATCTTCTTCCAAAACAGCCCGGTTTCATCACAATTGAACACCTGCTGCTCTACGTAGCCTTCTTCCTTTACGATATTTTCGAATTTCTTAACAAAGTCAGTTGCAGCCTTTGTGTCCGCACTAGCAGCCTCTCCGTGGCGAACAACTGAATGAATCCCGGACCGTTTCTTAAATTTCTCGAACCAGCCACGAGATGCCTTGAAATCATCTGAGGAAGGCTCGGTTGAACTCTCCCCAGCATCACCCACAGAGCTCTCCTCCTTCAAGTCCGTAAAGATGGCGTGCGCCTTCTCGCAGATAACGGTTTCGGTGATGGTGTCGCCAACGATCTCTCTATCCTTAATCCACACTAGTAGAAGTCGTTCCATCTCTTCTATGATAGGGGTACGGCGTTTGGAAATTATAGTGATCCCCTTAGAAGGTTTCACTGCTTTAATAGCTTCCTTCTGTTTAAGGATTGTCGAGATCGTCGACATATTACGGCCATACTGTTTAGCAAGTTCACTCACGCGGATGCCACGCTCATGTTTTTCAATAATTTCCTGCTTAATTTCTATAGAAAGCATTTCCTTCTTCCTTTTCTCACCACTACCACTACCACTGGCAAAACTAAGCCTTTTTGGACCCATGATTTACGTAAATTATCGTTAATGGATGCACGTAAAAAATCACGATTAATTCACAGTTAATATCACAACGCAAAGAGCACAACCGCACGAAGCCGACGAGAACAGAGGACTGACCCAAGCCGCGCTAATTGAGCGTCCCTCCGAGGTCGATGTGCTGCCTTCTATCGGCGGAAATAAAAAACACTTCAGGCGCTATGAGCACCGACTACGCGTACGAGTATTGTTTACTTCGGGTGTCGAAAAAAACATTCGGGTGTAGAGTCGGAACGTGTTCGAATTGTACTTCGCGTGTCGAAAAATTCGGATACAACCGGTACGACGAAAATTGCTACTTCGTGTGTCGAAATAAAATTCGGGTGTAGAGTCAAAAATTTGCTCGAATTTTACTTCGGATGTTGGAAAATTCGGATGTAGATACGATCGGATGTAGAGGTTCCACTGTATAAGCCTAGAACTCTCATTCATCGGATAACTCGTCGTTATCGGTAAAGTCATCGTCAGATGAGATAACTCTTGATGTGGAAGGCATTGGTGAGTCTGGTGCAGATAAAGGCATATCTGGGGAGACAGTTGCTGATGGAGGAAGGGCAGAGGATTGGACTGATGTGAAAGACCAAGGTTTAAAATACATATCTATGAAAATATGCAAGTGCTTCTCTTCCTGTCGACATGAATGTCTCGGAGTGGTGCTAATTTTAAAAATATACAGTAACTCTACAAGTTAACGAACACGTTTTTGATTTGCAGTAATTTACGTTTGTAAGTATGATGTTCATTGGCTAGGGACTATCTGTAGTACAGTAATCCATCACATATCGCAGTTAACGGGGACCAGAACCGACTGTGATAGGTGAAAAACCGTGAAGTAGGTTCCCTCCCTATTTTTTTAATACGAATATTTTTTTTATGTACATGTATGTATAATAACAATAAGTGTATATTAACCCTATAAATGCCTTTTATCATTAGAATATTAAAGAATCATGTAAATGAATATTGATAATAAAAATTATATAATGTGCATAAAATAAAATACTATACTATATAACGGATTTTGAGCGAAGCGAAAAATCTATTTTTGGGTAAGATGGCCATGTCGTCCTGATGGAAGTTCCTTAAAGGCAGCTTCCTAGGGTATATTACAACTACGGCGATATTCCCAGAGAATTTACCTTAAGGTACCCAGAATTCTAACTCCTGGAGCGAGTATCCCTAAAAAAGACCTTAGGGATATCGTAAATATCAGTGGACGTATTCTTGACACGCCTCATAGCAATCTATACCCCGAATAGAGTTAACACTTCGTAGGGGTCAAATGGCAAGAAAACGAAAACGAGAACGAAAAGGGGAGAGCCGTTCGTAAGGCCCTCTCTTCTCCCGTTTCGTAAGCGTGCCCTGCGCCGATTCTGGCGCCATCTGCATTCCTTGTAGCGAAACACGAGGTGCTACAGATACTGTATGTAGGGAGGGGTCCTACGGCCCTTTCATTGAAAGGGAAGGGCGGGTCCATCAGGACGACATGGCCATCTTACCCAAAAATAGATTTTTCGCTTCGCTCAAAATCCGTTTTTTGGGCTCAAGCCATGTCGTCCTGATGGAAGTATACCAGAGCATTACTGTATCTGTGGATTCTCAAAATGTGCCGTACTCCTCAGAAGTATTTCCCCCAGTCGACGCGACCTAGAGACCTAAGATGTTACCGTCATACATCTTTTCAACTAATCATAAACCATGATAGAGCTTCCTGCCCCCAACAGGGAAGAGTCTTACTAGACTCTGGGAAAGTCTCGAAGAGTACATATATCTAAGTATGAACCCCAGGAAAGCAAGTATAGTGGTCTCACCCCATACTGGGTAAAGCGAAGTTCGAAAAGAATCACTGTGTCAATATGAAATATCGACCAGTCCTCCGCTCAAAACACGTATTGGACAAAGGTTCATATCCGCTTAGGAGGAAACTCGTAAATCCGTCACCATCCCTTTATGGGATGGAGTCCTCCAGCTAAGGGGAAGCATAAACCAATGCAATATTAGCTTGCATAAGGGAACATTCTATTAGAATTATCCCCGGGTAAATATACATAGAATGAATGCTCACAGGTGAAGGAGACGCAAGGTTCTTAAGAACCAGTTTATTGACAGACAATAAACAAACAGGTTAACCACACTCATATATATATATATATATATATATATCTATATATAAGAGGAGGATAACTAAAACTTTAAGCATAAGTATGATAGTAAACAAAAACTTGTTTGTCTGAAAGAAAAAACATTGGAGCCACTTTTAAGATACCAAAGTATCAAAGTCAAAAGTCTGTTTTACTAATCAGTCACATTAGCGATAGAAACGCTCGGCACGCATGTTTGCACTTATGCTGGGTTCACCTTTGAAAGTGGAACAGTCAACGTGGGTCACCCAGTACCCTCACATAGTTTGTAGTACAACATGTGACTACATACTCACCCTGGAATTAATTGTCCCAATTAAGCTACTGTTCCTCGCAGAGTTAAACAGCAGGGTTAACGACGCAACCCACTGCCACCACAGAACCTCTTAGTTGCTGCACTTGCTTCGCATAGTGACGAAAGAACACTCTGGAAGACTTCCAGCCAGTGTACGAACGAAGATGTCCAAAATCCCTACAACTAAAGAAGTTTAAGGATGAAGCAACTTTCCTCGGATCGTGACCTGTGGGTGAACAGTCAGGATCCGCTCTGCGAATAAGATATGTGATTTTCGCCCTGAGTTATTTCAGTAATAAATTTTGAGCCTGACGTTTCTCCCCTGGCCAGATGGCCATCCTTGAAGTCTGAAGTTCTACGAAGATAGACCTTTAGGCATTCTACTGGACATAGAGATGCATCTTCTTTCAGAGGGCAGATTCTTCAGGGACCCCACCTGATGGTGGGTAACTCGGTCTTGGTGAGAAACGTAGGATCCGGAAATAGGTTCAGTTCACCCATCCAGGAACTGAACATGACCTTCCTCTCTCGAGAGGGGTATGATCTCACTAACCCTGGCCCCGGACGCGAGTGCAAAAAGGAGGATAACTTATGGGTCAAATCCTTTAATGCACACTCCTTATTGTTCAACAGCGAAGCAACATGAAGAACTTTTCTAAAGACCATGAATTGGGCTTTGGAGGTGCTAAAGGTCTGAGCCTAGCGCAGGCTTTCGGAACTTTTATAAAAGATCTCGTTAGCGAGGTCGACCTGGAAGGCATATAGAATGGGTCTTGTCAAAGCAGGCCTACATGATAAAATCGTGTTAGTTACCGATCCATAACCATGGAGATGGATGAAGAAAGACAAGCAGAAGTCCGTCGTGATCTCCTGCGGAATCTTCGTCTGACAAGAGCTACCCATTCTCTCCAAGATGACTCATATTGCCTTATAAAAGGTTTGCACTTATAATCCTCTAGGAAGTCCATGCTGGCTTTCGAAATCCCGAAACACTTTCTTACTTGTTAAAGAAATCATGAGCTGCTGGGTCCGGGTTTTCTGTGATGAAGCGCAGACAATTGACTTCTGGACTCACTGGGTCAGAACTGGATCTGGTAGCGGTCGAAACTCCAATCGTAGTTCCAATGCCAGAGGGAGCTCCACACTGTTCGGCCACTTGTGGGCCACTACTGCCGCTACTCCCTTAAATGATCTCAGTTTGTTGAGGACCCTCAACAGATGGTTGTAAGGGGGAACAGATAAATCCTGAACCATCTGTTCCAGTCGAGGGACATCGCGTCCACTGCTTCCGCCAAGGGGTCCTCGTACGGGGACACATACAGGGGCAACTTCTTGTTGTCTTTCGTCGCAAAGAGGTCTAGCCGCAGTTCTGGGACTTGACTCAGAATGAAGGAGAATGGTCCTGCGTCTAGGAACCATTCCGACTCTATCGGTGTGAACCTGGATAGAGCGTCCGCTGTCACATTGCGGACTCCTTAAAGGTGAACTGCTGACAGGTACCATTTCTTCTTCCCTAAAATCGGAAGATGGCCAACATCACCTGGTTGAGAGGTGGCGACCTTGATCCTTGTCGATTCAAGCATCTCACAACTCCCCCGCTGTCCAGCACCAACCTAATGTGGATCGAGCGATGCGGGGAGACTTTCTTTAAGGAAAGGACTGTCATAGTCTCTCGAAAATGACTGTGAGAGGTCTTGAATAGACTGGACCAAGACCCTTGGGCCTTTTTCTGATGAGAGTGAACTCCCCATCCCTCCTTCGAG
The DNA here is from genome assembly GCF_036898095.1 of Palaemon carinicauda. Taxonomy (NCBI): domain Eukaryota; kingdom Metazoa; phylum Arthropoda; class Malacostraca; order Decapoda; family Palaemonidae; genus Palaemon; species Palaemon carinicauda. Next base: position 204,583,114 of record NC_090725.1, on the reverse strand, counting down.
GCGTCTGAGTGACTCGTCACCGACGGGGGAGGTGGAAGAAGAAGAGCCGACTTCCTAAGGAGTCTGGCTTGGGACCAAGGCCTGAGAAGAGTATTTCGACGAAGCGGAACTGGTCTTCTCAGATCTCTTCGCGCATCTGATGCATAACTACTCCAATCTCCAGTTGCATCCTTTAGCTGTGCTCTTAGCACCGGGTCTGTCACCGAAGTAAACTGGAGAGACCCCAGTACACTCTCCAGTTCGCATCTGATATCCATACGGAATCTAGAAGTCTCTTGACAGAACCAGCTATCTCCTTTCTTTTCTCCGCCATGACGGAGAAAACGGTGTGACATTAGGTCCCCGGAACTTAGAGATGGAGGAAGTTGAGACTTTTCCTGTTGATCTTGAAGCCTAGATAATCTAGGAAATGGATCACATACAGGGAAGCTTGCAAGCATTCTGTCCTGGGTGCTGCCCACACCAGCCAAAAATCCAGGTAGGCTACTACCTGAATTCCCTTTAGGCGTAATTGACTGAGAACTACGTTCGCAAGCATCGTGAAAATCCTTGGGGCTATTTTAAGCCCGAGAGGCATGGCTTTGAAGACGTATAGTCTTCGTTGTAGCCTTAACCTTAGGTAGGAGGGGAATCGACAATAGATTGGAACGTGCCGATAGGCGTCTGACAAAACTATGGAGGCGGTAAATGCCCTCTTGGGCAGTAAGGTCCTTATGTGTTGTATTGTTAGCATCTTGAACCTGTAGTTCGCTATGAACTTGTTAAGTGGCGACAAGTCCAGAATGACTCCGAGTTTTCCGAGTCTTTCTTGGGAACACAAAAACAGCCTCCCTTGGAATTAGATGGACTTTACCCTTCGGATTACTTTTCCTCTAACAGTTCATGAATGAACTCCTCCAGAACGGGGGTGGAGTATCGGAAAAACACCGAGGGTATGGGGATGGAGTGCTGTACCAGCTCCAGCCCAGTCCCTTCTTGAGTAGGCTGTGGACCCAGGGATCGAAGGTCCACCGATCCCAAAAGCATTGGAGACTCCCTTCTACCAATATCATCTCACTCGGACTGTTGTCCTGAGGTCTTGCCTCTCTGACCGCGACCACCCATGAAACCCCTTCTCCTTGAGGGGCGCCTAGACGAAATTCTGGCTGCTCCTCTAGGCTTGTTCGACAGGCAGTTGACTGACCTTCGAACGATGGGTTGAATGCCGGATCCTGTGTCGACACGAATTGGGGAACCCACTGAAGTGTGGTCGGGGTTTTTGCCACCATCTGGGGCACTGAGGGCATCAGCAAATGCCGTTGCTGCTGATGTCTACTTGACTTAGCTGGCCGAGAAAGTATCCTAATCCTTTTAGTCTTCCTCCAAGGTTGGGGACCCCATCCGGGGAAGAATTTCTCTTGGTAGACAGGCCCCACTCCTGGAGAAGATTTCTATCGTCCGTGGCGGCCCTATCAACCTTTTTGACCGACTCACTAGGGAAAAGATCTTTGTCCCAACTGTTGGAGGAGATTAGTTTCCTTGGCTCGTGCCTCATCGTAGCCCGGGCGAACACGAATTCCCTACAGGTTCTCTTCGCCCTGACGGAGCTGTAGAGATCCTTCGTCACAGTGGCCAGATGAGTCTTGATCACAACCATGAACGTTTCATGGACCTTGGGATCACTTGTCATCGTCTCAAACGTGGACTGAAGAGACAAAGAGGCAGCCAGTCTTTCTTTTGTCTAGAGTTCTCTCCGCAAAAGAAAGCCAAACAGCTTAAGGATGATCTCGCCGAACCGGCGTCCGGCGAAATCCGCCTCCCACATCTAGACTGAGAAGGTAAGATGGACGTCCTTCCAGTCCTTGTTTTGCTTACTAAATCTTCCTTTTTAAAGGCCAGCAACAAGGGTTTACACTCCACCAGGGAGGGGAAAGGCTTTCCAGCCTCGACTATTTTCAAAACCGCCGCAAACCCTTTCAGCGAAAAAGGGGGAAGGCTGTGGCAGGAGAGGACACAAAGGAAGGGAGCCTCTTACTCAAATACGGCTACCTTTGAGTTCATGAAGCCCCTCTCTTTCATCGAAGAAGAAAGCAAGGCATGAGCCTAGCATGGTCTATCACTACGACCTCCTTCGGCTCTGTCTCATCCTTTGAAGCTGGTACCTCCTTCCACCGGACCTAGCAGTCCGGATGTGCCCCTGCAGTTACAATGCAGCTGCCTTCCCATTCTTCTCCCTCTGCCTTTGTTGGATCAAGCCAACAATGGAGGGAGGGCCTGCTCTACTGCGAGAGCAGATGATGTTGAGGGAGCAGGTTCAAGGACCTGAACCGGAGCAGCCGACCTCTCTCGGCCTCTTCCGCTACCTTGTCCGGAGCTCGAACTTCATCCTGGCCTTCTGCCAGGAGGTCTTCCTCCAGACGTTCGGACACGTCTGGCATCCTGTCGACCAACTGGATGCTAAGCAAGGCGACTGTGACTTCAGCATCCACGGGATCTGAATTAAGGGGACCTCCTCTTGAGGTTGGGGAATCACTGTAACAGTTGATGCCCTAGGAAAAGAAAGCCCTCATCTTCTCAAATGGAAGATAAGGTCTAGAGGTAATCTTCTGAAAGCCCCTCACCCAGGTACGAAGCTTCTCCCTAGCTATATCCCTTGAATCCACCGTTGTAGGGGAGACGAAAACGGATTTTGAGCGAAGCGAAAAGAAAAAGCCTCAATAGAAAGGTTAGTGCATATGAAACATACCTGGGGAACCCAATACCGGAGAACATCCGTGGAGACAGCGCATGCCACACACCTCCTTCAGAACCATGTCCGCAGAAGCCCTACTGCGGACGTTGCAGAAATACATCCGAACTACGGATGGTCCTTCTGTAAAGAGAAGAAATTTCCATGAGTATCAAGTGAACTACGTATCACTGGATATGCACAGTAGCATAACAAAACGGAAAGGAAAGGAAAGACACATCTTGTATTTCCCGCACACCCAATTGTTGTAGCCTTCCAAATCATAAAATCGTATAGTTAATCTATGCCAGATTAACCAATGGAAAATTTCCAAAGGAAGAAGGTGTAGCCCCCCCTAAGGAATGATTTTAAAATACCGGATAGTAGACAAGAAAGAACTCACTTTCTTATCTGTAAGGCCAACAACAACGGGTCGTGCAAGACCATAAAGACACATACTTGTGAATCCCCCACAATCACCTGTGGAAGCCCACCAGCTATTAAAATCAAATGGTTAGTCTTTGCTAGAATAACCAAAGATCATATTTCCCGAGGGAAATTAGGTGTAGCTCACACCTAAGGTAAGATTTTACCATTCTGGCTAAAGATGAAAAGAGTTCTCTTTTCATCCCTGTAAGGCGACACCAAGTGATTGCACAAGGCAACACAAGTAAGTTAGAAAAGACAGTGTTGTAACCTACTATATCATGTTCTCCCCTGGTAGAAGACACTAAACAGGGAAGAACTGATACAGTACATGAGGGTGGTGTGCCGGCCGGCTCTGCCGGTCAGCACCCCCACCCCCTTTTCCAAAGGTAGGTCTCAAGTATGCAACTTAGGATCACCCAGACGGGGAAGAACTCCAGTTCCTATGCCTGAACCGGTCGGTAGTGGTTGCCGGTCCATAGCTACCCGGTTGGCACCCAGCTGCCGGCCATCACTCTTAGTGGCCGGCCAACCGAGTGATGTAGCAGGCCGGCCCGGCAGCGGTGAGTAACCCTGCCGCTGGCATCCACCCCAGGTAGCGCCCGGCTGCCGGCCGCCACTCAAAGCGGCCGGCAGGTGAGCAAGGAGACCGGCAGCAAAGGCATAAGACCACCGCCGACCGACAGCAAGAGAACTAGGGAACACCCCCTACCGACGGCCGGCCACTAGGCCGGCAGACGGCAAGGACAACACAAGAGAAGACAACAGAATGGGTGCCGGGCTAAGAGGCTATGTACCTCCGCGCCCGACACCCGAAAGAATGCCGAGAGGAAGGGGAGACACTAAGTCAAGCTTCCTAACCACTGCTTACTGAAACTACAGACGGTAGTGGTTGAGGGACCAAGGAAGGACCGGGCAGCACTCAAAGGATAGGGCCTCTGCCGGTCGGCACACTCTGCCGGCCGACAGGGGACCACGTCAGCTCCCATCCCAACCTATGCTAGGTGCGGATGTGAGACGACTGACACAAAGGAAACGGAAAAATAGAAGGGAAGGGCAGAGGGTCCTGTCCAACCTTGCCTTGGTTAAGGATCATTCCAAACTAAGAAAGCTCATCTCAGCCAGAGAGATCCAGGGAGGGAGGCCGGCACTACTGGCTGCCTCCCTAAAACCAAGGCAAGGAAGGAATTGCTATTCCGGAAAGGGAACATATCCCGAACCCGGAACAGCAAAGAGGACAAGTCTGAGGGGTCACCGAGCGAAGGGATCATAATTACCGAAACCTTCCAAGGTGCAACAAGGAGGATAAACCTCCTATGCCCGTGTCAGGCAGCAAGGGAGACTCTGCCCACGCTAGACCAACACGGACTCAGACTAAAACACTGCTGTACTGTCCCCCTCTGAACCAATTCAGTTGGAGCAGGAAGGTACAGTACTACTCCAGCCTAGTTATATTTGAAAATTAATTCAAACAAACCACTAGAGTTAAGCCTAAGGCTTAAACAGAGGGAAAGGGTTTGCCCCTTCCCCGAAGAGAAGGGAGCAAACGGGGAAACAGATAATATTATAAAGACCTAAGACAACCTAGCCTAGGCACTAAGAGAATCGATTACCTAAATCACCGAAACTCACTCCAATACTATCTTGGAAATAACTCGAAAAGGGATTGTATGTATAACGTTGCCTAACGCTTTAAGCAATCTAAAATCACACTTGGAAGACTAATATCATGCAGGAAGTACAAGGACCAACAACTAGGCTACGAAGACTAGTGTTGGTCAGCCTAGGCAAATCTTTCGCCAGGCGCACTACTAACGCATCATAACAGAATTCCTAATTAAGCTAAGCAGCTAATTATTAAAGCGCAGGGGGCTGGGAACGTCGCTCTTGCTAACAAATAAATCCTATTCTAGCGAGCGACAGCGTCCATGACGCCTCCAGCAGGCAACAGCTCTTGTATCAAAGATAACTCTTTTAAAAACTTTAATTTTAAACAAGAGCCTACATTTATACATAAAAGAAATAGTACTCAACTTATCCGAAGCAGAAGAAGTTGGAGAAAGCATAATATGAGAGTAAATCCAAGATTTTGGTAGAAACACAGGAAAAAACACCGAGTTGTAAAGCTACGCAAAAAGGAATGCAGATGGCGCCAGAATCGGCGCAGGGCACGCTTACGAAACGGGAGAAGAGAGGGCCTTACGAACGGCTCTCCCCTTTTCGTTCTCGTTTTCGTTTTCTTGCCATTTGACCCCTACGAAGTGTTAACTCTATTCGGGGTATAGATTGCTATGAGGCGTGTCAAGAATACGTCCACTGATATTTACGATATCCCTAAGGTCTTTTTTAGGGATACTCGCTCCAGGAGTTAGAATTCTGGGTACCTTAAGGTAAATTCTCTGGGAATATCGCCGTAGTTGTAATATACCCTAGGAAGCTGCCTTTAAGGAACTTCCATCAGGACGACATGGCTTGAGCCCAAAAAAAAGGGATATTGACGAAGGAAAAATCTATTTCTGGGCGAGAGACCTGTGCCGCCCAGTGAAATGCTCCTTTAGCACCATTTCTAAGGTATATAACTGCTATATATTACCAGAGAAAAATTGCATAGAAATGCCAGGTTGAACCCAGCTCGCTCACCTATAAGGTGTCGGTATAATACTGGGGCGTAATAATTCACAACCAGAGGTCTCGCACCATTTAGATATTTCCTCTTCAATATCCCTGACATAGCGAGGTGCTGTTCAACACCAATGCCGCGCAGGCCACTACTACCAACCCAGCCCACGCTAGTGAACCCACTCCCTATAGCACCCCAAGTTTGGGGCCCAAGCAGGGAGGGATCTCGAGGGTGGGTTCACTGGGCGGCACAGGTCTCTCGCCCAGAAATAGATTTTTCCTTCGTCAAAATCCCTTTTCTGGGCTCCTGTGCCACCCAGTGAAATTGTACAAGAGAAATGGTCCCAAACTTGAATAATACCTGAGGGGAAATCAATTAAAGGCAGGATAACAACATATGGTTTAATCAATAAATGGATATTAAGGAATAGAGGTAAATACACTCTTAACATTAAGAAAAACTGGTAAAGGTAACATTGCAAAAATACTTTCCCAAGAAGGGATGACAGGGACAGCTAGGCATTAGCAGTCGCAAGATTAATCCATAATATACAACTGAGTGTAAAACAGCAAAAAAAAATTCGTAGAATAAGATAAATGATTGACATGATAAAAGGTTACACTGCAATGGTGTAGCTCAGGTATAACAAAACCAAAACTAAGGTAGGAACTGTAAGTAAGGCAGGTAAGAGGAAGGAGATAGCAAGACATAGTTAATTAAGACTCAGCATGTTCAGGAGGAATCACATTCCCTGCTGCTACTGTAGCAAATTTAAGGGCTTCCAGAGGCTTTAAATAGTGGCGTTTAAATACTGTTGGGGACTTCCAGCCTGTATACTTGGTAAGTTCAGCGAAATTCATATAATGGAAGTAGTTAACTGAGGTAGCTACAGCTCATATATCATGGACATGGGGAAATGAATCAGGATTAGCCTGTTTAATGAAATATAAAATTTGTTGCCTGATCCCCTTTAGGGTAATGGTAACTCCGTGTTCTCTAATGAATAAGGGCCCTGAGGACTTATAGGAAGTTCTATTTAAGTAGGATTTCAGAGTGATTACAGGACATAAAGATGGGTCCGGAGGAAGCGGAACGATCTTCCAGGAGGACCATCTGTTCCGGGGGTCCTCATTTTTGGCTAAGAAGACTTTGTCAGGGGAGAGGAGGACTTCCCCTGACGGGAGAAATTCAATATGGCCTGGATCCCTAGTCAAGGCTGCAAGTTCTGATATTCTGGCGCCAGAAGCTAGGCTCATGAGGAACAAGATCTTCCTTAGCAAAGGTATATACAGTGAACCCTCGCTACTTCGCGGTTCGACCATCGCGGATTCACCACTTCGCGGGTTTTTTCCATAACCCATATATATATACATATCGCGGATTTTCCGGAAAATTCGAAAATACCGCGAAATCTGAAGACCCCCAAATACGATATTTTGTTACCTGTAATTCCATTAATACTGTAATTAGTAATATCTGCTCTTACTGATTGTTCATTGCATTACATATGATATATAATTCAGCACAGAAAGAAATAAAACACGAAAAGAGAATGTGATCATACGATAATACAGTACTGTATAATACAGTACGTAGTAAAATTAAATCGAACATGAAACGCAAATCAGATGCAGTCATACCATATTAGAATGGTGTAAGGCTGCTGATGGCTACTATACTACAAATGTAATGGATGTGCATCTTTTCCATGATTCTTTTGTATGTATACGTACGTAGTACTGCATCCAATAATATTCTTTGTTGCAAAAATCACATTTCGAATAAGCATACGAGAGAGAGAGAGAGAGAGAGAGAGAGAGAGAGATAGAGAGAGAGAGAGAGAGAGACACATCCTACAAAAGAATAAAATAGTATACGTAAAGCTATTACGCGTATTATTATTGTTATTATTATTATTATTGTTGTTGTTGTTAATAAAATTATTATTGTTATTATTATTATCATTATTATTATTATTATTACTGTACTGTATTATTATCATACGATAATTCAGTACTGTATACAGTACGTAGTAAAATTAAATCGAACATGAAACGCAAATCAGATGCAGTCATACAATATTAGAATGGTGTAAGGCTGCTGATGGCTACTACTGTACGTACTACAAATGTAATGGATGTGCTTCTTTTCCATGAATCTTTTGTATGTATACGTACTACTGCATCCAATAATATTCTTTGTTGCAAAAATCACATTTCGAATAAGCGTACGAGAGAGAGAGAGAGAGAGAGAGAGAGAGAGAGAGAGAGAGAGAGAGAGAGAGAGAGAGAGAGACACACACACACATCCTACAAAAGAATAAAATACTGTAGCATACGTAAAGCTATTATTATTATTGTTATTATTATTATTATTGTTGTTGTTGTTAATAAAATTATGATTGTTATTATCATTATCATTATTATTATTATTATTATTACAGTACATTATTATCATTATTTATTATTATTATTATTATTAATACTGTACGTACGGTATGCGCGGGGTATCTTGTATGAGTTGGTAACCTACGCATCATATACTGTAAGACGGGTTGTGATTGGTTCAAGCGTTGATAGATGACGAATCAGAACTCAAGTTTTGTTATCTAGCCTGTGATTGGTGTTTTGCCATCATCTCCAGCTTCCAGCATCTAGGTTCTTGCGGGCCCGGGTCGTCCACTCTCTGTTCCCGCGTATCGCTGAGTAGACGTTCTTAAGTTTGTGAAGTTTAATCTGTGCTGTGTGCAACCTTTTTAAGTTGAACTTTTTGTCAAATCCTACTGTACAATGGCTCCCAAGCGTTCTGCTTCTACTAAGGCTGGTAGTGAGCCTAAACGCCACTGAAGGATGATGACGATTGCTGAGAAGGTTACGCTTCTCGATATGTTAAAAGATGGTAGAAGTTACGCGTCCGCTGCGCGCCATTTTGGGATCAACGAATCTACTGTTCGCTATATCAAGAAGGACGAGGCGAACATTAGAAAGACGGCTGTAATCACCTTTAGCAGATCAGCGAAGCGAGTCGTTACAACGCGTAATAAAACGATCGTACGCATGGAAGGTGCTTTAGCTGTGTGGATTGCCGACTGCCGGAAGAAGAACATAGCCTTGGATACGAACACCATCCGAACAAAGGCTTTGAGCTTGTATGAGAATTTTGCTGCAAAGGAACCTCAAGACGACGACGGCAACCATGCTGAAGAAGATGATGATGCAGATGATCCTCAACCAGGGACATCCACTGATTCTCAGCCTCAGAAACAACATTTTTCCGCCAGCAAAGGATGGTTCGCGAAGTTTCAGAAACGCTTCGCTCTGAAAAGCGTTTCCCTGCATGGCGAGGCTGCTTCCGCTGACACTGCCGCTGCTGAAACTTACGCGAACCAGACATTCAAGAATATTATTGCCGAAGGTGGATACAAGCCGGAACAAGTCTTTAATATGGATGAGACCGGCTTGTTTTGGAAGAGAATGCCGTCGCGAACTTTCCTGTTCAAAGAGGAAGCCAAAGCCTCTGGCTTTAATGCATTCAAGGATCGCGTTACCTTCGTGATGTGTGGCAATGCTGCTGGATTTTTGCTAAAGCCGGGGCTTATTTATAAGTCGAAAAATCCTCGCGCTTTGAAAAATAAAAATAAGAATCTCCTTCCCGTGTACTGGATGCATAATCAAAAAGCATGGATTACGAAGATGCTGACCTCCAACTGGTTCCATCAGTGTTTTATCCCGCAAGTCAGCAAATATCTCTTAGAGAAGGGCTTGCCATTCAAGATCCTTCTCCTTATGGATAACGCTGGTGGACACGCAACTGACCTGTCGCATGAGGGCATTCAGGTTGAGTTCCTGCCACCCAACACCACGTCATTAATTCAACCGATGGACCAGGGGGTTATCAGGGCGTTCAAGGCCCTCTACACGAAGAATACCTTGGCGGACCTCGTTGCGTGTGTGGATGCTGCCCAAGATAATGAGGATGAAGATTTTAACTTGAAGGCGTACTGGCGGCAGTACACCATAGCCACGTGCCTGCAGAATATTCAGAAGGCACTTCAAGAGATGAAACCTGCAACTGTGAATGCGAGCTGGAAGAAGTTGGGGCCCCAGATTGTTTACGACGACGAGGGATTTACACCTGCTGAAATCCAACACACTGCAATACGCAAATCTGTGCAGTTGGCTGCCATAATTGGAGGTGACGGGTTTGGCGACATGACGACTGAAGACGTCGACGAGTTGTTGGACTGCCATTCCCAGCCCCTAACTGACGCAGACCTCGAAGACCTGACGAAATCGGCAAGCGAAGAAGAGAGTGAAACCCAGGAAGAGACCCAAGAAAATGTCGAAGAAACGGGCTTAACATTAGAACGGCTTGCCAAGGCCTGCAACCATGCGAAGGAGTTGAGAGAAATGTTGCAAGAGTGGGACGAGGATATGGTTCGGTCGATGCAATTCTGCAACAAGGTTGATTACATAATGACTCCCTACAAGATGCTGTTAGATCGAAAAAAGAAGCAGCGGCAACAACTTCCGATCACAATGTTCTTCCAGCCTCGCAAAAAAGAGCCAGTTCCTCCTGCTAGTACGCCTTCGGAAGAAATTGAAGAAGTTTCCCAGGAAGAAGTTGAAGAGGTGTCCCAGGAAAAGACACCTCCGTCTGAAGAGACGTAAAATACTACCTGGCTGCACAGTAGAACACATCATCATCATTTCTACTGTGCAGCAAATTCATCGCCATCATCATTCAAGTTTTTCTTCAACTTCTTTCGTGGTGAGTACAGTAACAATCTTAATTTTTACTTTAATATTCTCACATTCTAAAACTGTATTTGTGCCTGTTTTATAGTTTAATACTGTACTGTATGCATTAAGTTAAAGGGAAGGTTTTAAAAGTCTACATGTTGTAACCTATCATATTTTTTTTTGTTTAAAATTTACATTTACGTACGTAAAACAATCTCTCTCTCTCTCTCTCTCTCTCTCTCTCTCTCTCTCTCTCTCTCTCTCTCTCTCTCTCTCTCTCTCTCTCTCTCTCTCTCTCTCTCTCGTAAATTGATTTTTTTTGTTTAAAATTTACATTTACAGTACGTACATAAAACAATCTCTCTCTCGCTCTCTCTCTCTCTCTCTCTCTCTCTCTCTCTCTCTCTCTCTCTCTCTCTCTCTCTCTCTCCCTCTCTCTCTCTCTCTCGTAAATTGTTTTCCTGCTTTGCTACGTACAATATGTACTGTACAATACTGTATGATTTTATATAGATACGGTAAATTATATTTGTAAGGTAACATATTTTGTAAATGCTTTTACTGTAAATACTGTACTGTATCATTATTTATCACTATCATCATGCGCGTTAAATGCCTTGTTTGTTCTGAGCGTGGTTGTTTACTGAGCGTACAGTACTTTATGACGCCGTCGTTTCAGGCGGCGTCATAAAGAAAAACATTTCATTTGGAAGTCCTAAGAAAAATAAAGTAAAACATTGGTAATAAAAAAATCAACATACTGTATAATCAATATAATCGATGCAAAAACTAACCTATACATATGTATGTGTACACTAAATGAGTTTGTTTCTTCATTATGATCAGAGATGAACGTAAACAAAACATTGGTTGCCATTTTTTATCGTGCTTTCTAGGTGTTTAGGAAACGCATGATATAAAATCGCCTTTAATATTTGTGCCTGTTTTAGTTTAGGGTGCTGTAGTACATGCATTAAGTGTTCTGTACATTAAAGGGTGGTTTGTTAACAGTACTACGTACAAGGGAAGGTTTTAAAAGTCCGAATATACATGTTAAATAAATAGGTAAATATGATGTCACTACTTCGCGGAATTTCACCTATCGCGGCCGGGTCTGGAACCTATCTACCGCGATAAACGAGGGTTCACTGTAATCACAAGAATCATTGAGGGTTTCCGATGCCAACTTGAGGACATCATTCAAAAACCAGGAAACTGAGCTAGGGCGAATAGATGGTTTCAATCTGCCGCAAGCTTTTGGGATTGATGAGAATAATGAATCTGTTAGGTCTATGTTAAACCCGATATAGAAAATCTTTTTCAAGGCAGATTTAATCGTAGTAATAGTGTTGGCTGCCAGACCCGATTCAAATAGGGATCTGAAGAAGGTTACTGTCAGATTCATAGTCATTAACTCGACATTTGAGTCCTTCAAAAATTTTGCAAGCTTCCTAACCGCTGAATCATATTGGCGAAGGGTGGATTCCCTTACGTCAGACTCCAAAAATAGGGTATTTTGAGGATCGATATCTGCACCTTTTTGGGCTGCAAAATTCATGAAGTCCATAAAGTTAGGGCACTCTGAATGTTTGAGGAAGCAAACAGTGCAAGTTTGTACTATTTGCGTCAGAATTGGGTTGGGTATCTGACGAGGATGGAGACCCAATTCCACTAACAGGGCAAACCAATTGCTCTTGGGCCAATTGGGGGCCACTAGAGCCACTTGGCCCTTGAAAGTCCGGAGTTTGTCCAACACCTTCATCAGCAGATTCATCGGTGGGAACAAGTAAATCTTCTCCCAAGTGTTCCAGTCTAGGGACATTACGTCTACGGCATAAGCCCAAGGGTCCGGGTTTGGGGCCACGTAACATTTTAGTTTGTGGTTGGACTCTGTTGCAAAGAGGTCTACTTGGAGACCCGGAACTCGAGACAAGATCCAACGGAATGACTTCAGATCTAGTGACCATTCCAACTCCAGCAGAGTTGTCCTCGAAAGTGCGTCCGCCTCTACATTTCGCACTCCCGCCAGGTGGATGGCTGACAGGTGCCACTGATTTGATGCCGCCAATGAAAAGATCGCTAACATCACATGGTTGATGTTGCCTGACTTGGAACCCCCTCTATTTATGCAGCGGACTATGACTTCGCTGTCGATAACCAGTCTTATGTGCTGTTTCTTGGTTGGGGATAGTCGTTTCAGGGTTAGTAAGACTGCCATGGCTTCTAAAATATTGATGTGGAATTGTTGGAACATCGTCGACCATAGTCCCTGAACCTTCCTGTGCTGGGAGTATCCTCCCCAGCCTGTCAAGGAGGCGTCTGTGTGGATAACAAGTTTTGGAGGTGGGTATTGTAAGGGGACTGACTTTGCCAGGATTTTGGCCTTTGTCCATGGTTGAAGTCTCTTCCTCAGAACTGGAGGAAGACGGGCTCTTCTGTCCCGATACTTTTCGTTCGCTCTGGAGTGCCAAACTCGGTTTATGTCCTTCAATCTGGCCTTCAGTAAGACATCTGTCACCGAGGCAAACTGTAAGGAGCCCAGGATCTTCTCCTGGTTCCTCCTGGACGTCAACTTGTCCTTGAGAAAACGTTTCGTGCTCTTTGCTATTTCCGTTCTCTTGGTTTTGGGGAGACATAGGGTGTGGGAGCGTAGATCCCACTGTAGTCCTAGCCATTGAAACTTGGACTCCGGGACCAGGCGAGATTTGATCTGGAACCCCAAATATTGAAGGAATTGAATCACTTTGTCCATTGCTTTGAGACAGTCCTCGACGTTGTCTGACCAAATAAGCCAGTCGTCTAGGTATGCAGCTATCTGAACTCCTTGGGTTCGTAACTCCTGGATTACCGTTTCTGCCAATTTTGTGAAAATTCTGAGGGCAATGTTGAGCCCGAATGGCATTACTTAGAATGTGTAGGCCTGGTTGCCTAGTCTGAATCCTAGGAATGGACGGAAATGCCTTGCTATCGGAACGTGATAGTAGGCATCTGTAAGATCTATAGAGGTGGTGACGGCCCCACGGGGAAGTAAGGTCCGCACCTGAGAAACGGTTAGCATGCGGAACTTGTTGCATTGAATGAACAAGTTCAGACGGGACAGATCTAGAATGACTCTTCGATTGTCTGAGTCTTTCTTTGGCACGCTCAACAAGCGACCTTGAAATCTCAAATTTTTTGCCTCTTTGATTGCGTTCTTCTGCAATAGATCGTGTACAAATAAAGTCAGCTCCTTCGTTGGAAGTTGATGGAAACTGGTCGGTGGAGGGGGCCCTTCTATCCAACTCCACCCCAGACCTCTGGAAATTATGCTGAAGGCCCAATTGCAGAACTTCCAATGGCTTCGGAATGCATAGACCCTTCCCCCTACCCGAGGGTTCTCAATGGTTGGCTGTGGATTTGCTTCCTCGGCCTCCACGTGATCCTCTGACACGGTAGGAGGATCTTCCGCCACCTCTGTTATGAAAGGTGCCCCTCATTCCGGAACCTCTAGCGCGTTGATAACCATGAGAGGTACCCCGGGATTCGTAGTTAGGGTTAAAAGCAGGGGAGGTAGGAAAAGAGGTGGAAGTCACCTGGCTCTGGGGGAACCAACACATATTGTTGGGTTGAACCTTGGAAGTGGATGGCTAATTCCCCTGTGCCACTGGAATAGGCTGGACCACTTGAAGTGGTTGACGGTATTGAGAAGAGTGATACGGGCGTAACCTCTTCCTGCCTCGAGATTGTATACTTGGTTGCTCAAACTTACGTTTGGGGACAAGGCCCCAGCGAACCTCGAGGCTCTAATTAACCCTGGCTGCTTCACTCAAGACGTTGTTCACCAGGTCTTCTGGGAACAAGTCCGGACCCCAGAACGGGGCCTTAACAAGCTTATTGGTTCGTGCCGGATAGTTGCTTCAGCCAGAACATGCCTACGGCAACGGCGTCTGGCTACCAGAAAGTCGTAGGCATCCGAAATTACGGACTGAAGCAGCGACTTAGTTAGTACCTTGAAGACGGGCTCTTCTTCGTACATGAGGGAGAGCATCTCCGCCATCGTTCCGGAGTTAAGAATTCGACTGAACCTGGACCGGGTCTCGAACTCGAGACGGATTAAGGAGTCCGGAAGCCTCGGAAGTCGTTCGCTGAACTGAGTTGCAGCACAGTCAGCGGCCAGTTTGCCAGTTGTAAAGGTGGCCTGGATATTATGCCAACACTCGTTGTCTGACGGGAACAAGAGAGATGTTGGGTCCGTCTCCCGCAGTTGTGGCAACGGTTTGTCCTCGGCGACAGCTTGAAGAGCTAACTCCATCATTTTTGTCATGCATGGAGTGGGATTTTGTTCGTCCACTAGGAACATGGCGTAAGAACTCTTGTGGGGGTTAGCATGGTATTGGTGCAATCCCATTCGTTCAAGGTTCGAACGCAAGTAGATTGAGCTTGCTCCTTGGGGTAGATAACGGTCTCTTTTGGGACCTTATCCAACCTAACGAGAGCCTCCTCGGTCAGCCGGGGAATGGAAATTGAAGACCAGGAGGGAAAAACTCAAAATCCTCAATAGGACGGGTGCCACAACCTTCGGTGGTCAACATCCCATCGGTGTAGGGAGAGTGCAAGGCCATTCTCCAAGGGTTGTTTTTAGTGAAGGGCGGGAGCTTAGAGGCGTCCGGGATAACAAACTGCTGTTGTTGTGGCAATCCCTTTCTCATGAGGCCCTCCATGAGACCCTCTTGGGTCTGCAGTCTGTCGGTGATAGATGACATCATGGAGACGATCTGAGTCAGCAACTTAGATGAAAAGGCCTCCGGGTCAAAGGCCGCCGGGGTAGTTGTAGGGGCTGTCTGCACTCCCGAGTCGTGAGAGGAAGAGGAGGCGACAGCAGAGTCTGTTGGGACTCCGGAGAGGGAAGTCTTTACGGAAATCGAAGACTTCGGTGGTTTAGATGTCTTACGAGTCTTCAGTAAAGGTCTCTTCTGAGATTTGACCTTAGGGGGAATAGGCCGGGATCTGGTATCAGACCTGTGGGCCCCCGAGAAACCCTGAAAGGAAGAAACATTAGACGAAGTAGAGAAAGACCGGCTAAGGAGAGGAATCTTAGCCCGGGACCCACCTGCCTCACCTACCTCCCTACCTGGTTCTGGCTCGTCAAGAGCCATAGGTTCAACGTCAAGGTTCAAGGCGGCGACGTTGTCGACGATAGGGTCGTTGGTTGATTCTAGGTCCACCAGGAGGCTGAGGGTCGCGTTAATGTCCGCGATGATGGGGCCGCAACATCCTTGGGAACTGCTGCTGATGATTTAGCGTTCGTGTAAATCAAATTACACCACTCCTCCGATAGAACATAAGGCTGCTTGGCCTTCACGTTGCGAGCGAAGCCACCTACCCAAGCTTTCAGGGTTGCCTGGGCCGAAGTCTTAGCAGACTGGGAACTCTGAAAGATATACTTTTATTAAGGATAGAGATCCGGAGAAGTGAAGATAGCATAGTTGATAAGGAATGAATCGATCAAAATTGTAAAAAGAAAGGGCATGGAAATTAAAGGTTAGACCATGTGTAACGCTGGATCGAAACCTTAGGGATACTCACCGAATCCAAGGAGAGGATAGTAACCAATTCGTAGCATATGAGGCAGTTGTCAGGATGCCATACCACCAAGTCGGCCATCTGGATGCCGCAGTTGGCATGTGACCTGCACACATCGTGGCCACAAGGTTGATGGAGAACGGCCGCGCAGGCTGTCATTTTGCAATGGACCATCTGTAATAAAAATGATCCATGAGTACCTCATATAAGATATCCCACGAAGGGTCCCGGAGGGTCCGGGTACTAAAATCAAGTCAGGATGCACTTCGACATATATACTAAAGGTACGTTGTAACCAGCTTAAGATATTTCAGAAGGGACCTGGGGGGACCGAGTAAAGAATTAAGTCAGGATGCACTTAAATATAAACTAAGGATACATGTCGAATAGTTAAGACATCTCAGAATGGACCCGGGGGGACCGGGTATTAAAATTAAGTCAGGATGCATTTAAATATAGACTCAGGGTACATGACAGTAAACTTAGAAAAACAACATCTGAGAAAGCATCTAGTTCCGTAGTTATGATCATTCAAGTGTTGTCTATGGCGAAATATATAATATCCCGTCCATATTGCGGGAGGGTAGAGTCATAGTAGTAGGGTTGGTACCGTCAGACCCGGGAGACAGCTGCGGACGGCCTGGGGGCCGAGCCAGCCCTCGGGGGAGGGGAACGAAGGGAGGGAGGGAGGAGCCAAGGGATCCATCCCTCTTCCAACCCAAATGTATCAGGGGCAATGACCAACTCAGTTAAACTCAAACTCACATTCTAGCAAGATTCCTCCAAGAAAGGGGGAATATCATAACAGTCCCGTGATGTACGGAAACTCCGTGTAACGCAAGACACTCTAAACCCAAAAACTGATGAAATTCTAATAATAATGGAAGTTCCGTAGGTTGCGGAACATACGTGTCTCCTAACAAACACAATAGCTCTCTACATCCATGATTGTATTATTAAAATAATAGAGATCCCGTGGGGTACGGAACATATGTGAAAGAAACCCAGGCGAACCCAGTTCTCCTTCCCCGTCGACTGATGGCCAATCAGGGCGGCGGGGGGAAAACGGGAAATGACCAGGTACATGAGTACTGGATGAAACCCCGGGGGAAGTTCTCGATACCTACTAGTGAGTCGTAATGAATCCCAGTAAGGGATGGGAGGTTGGGGGGGGAAGGTGGTGGGAAGAATGAGGTACGAGAAGACTCGACCCGTAGTGTCAAACCCCGCACACAACTAACAGGAGGAGAGAGGGACCCCTGGGTTGGGGGTGAGATAGTGGGGGAGGCGAGAACTAGTCCATGAGGGGGTACAAGGAGATCACGTGAACAGGAGACAGGAATACCAACCTGTCCGATAACTACGAAATACAGAAGATCATAAACGGAACGAGTAATAATTATCAAATAAATGTCAAATAAACATCAAATAACGTAATGCATTGAACTGGGAATAAAGGCATGCGTAAAACAACGTTAGTAAGAGAGGGACGCAAGAGAGTGGCGGGGGATATGACGGGGAGCCTCCAGAGCGGGTGAGACGCTCTGATCAGGGGTGCCAACCGACCAACTACTGCGGGTGGATGCCGAACAGTAAGATAAGTAAAATAACTGCCTCGCGAGAGTCCCACTCAAATTAAGTAAATAATGAGACTAGATAGTAATCGTAGGCGTATAAAATGATAATTATCGATAATTGACAATAAAATAAGGCATATGCGAAACCAACTAGATCAAGCCCGAAGGCAGGCATGCCAACCGAGATCAAGCTATGATACGTAGATAATACCATATAATACAATATGATTATGATAGACTAACAAAACACAGTATTGGGTGTAATGGTGAAAGAACTCCAAATAATGTTCGAAACGAATAACAATCAGTAATGAAAACTCATTGTAAAACGTTACGAACGAGCGCGGGAGGAAGCACGCCAACAAGGGACCGCGGACGGTCGGATCAGCGAGGCAATAGCACTCTAATAATATCACAAATTTTTAGTAATTTGTATTTTTCCTAACATACTTACCGAGAAACACTTTCTTAGGAGTTACCTGGAACCTCCTCTCTAACGACCAGAGTTTTGTGTAGTTTACCCTACTCCTCTTCTGTAATGGTAGACCTACCGGAAGGATACATGCCCTGAGGGCAACCCCGCGGTAGGCCACCTGTGATCTTAGGCTGTGATCTCCAGTAAGTTTTATGAAAGTAACAATACTAAAGATCAGTGAGGCACTCGGGGGAAGGAAGGGAGGGCCATAACCCGAAAGTGTTTCTCGGTAAGTATGTTAGGAAAAATACAAATTACTAAAAATTTGTGATTTGTTCCGACACAGAGACTTACCTCAAAACAATTTCTTAGGAGACTTACACTTTAGGAGGTGGGAGTGCCTCCCTGACTAAAGACCCAAACAACTGGAAAGTAGGATAAACTACACAAACTGCTCATACTAGGGTGAAAAGTGCTCACCTTACATAATTCCTTGATGATGTGCTTGATGAAGTATAGATCTAAGGGGAATGTGCAGGTCTACTGTCTAAGACCTATGGAAAAACCATCTAAGGACTTCCTCGTACCTTCCTTGAGGTAGTGAGAAGTGAACGTCGATTGGAAAGATCAAGTGCCTGTCTAAGAATCTGATCTACTGACAAGTTCTTTCAAAATCTAGAGAGGTACTTATACCTCTACCGTCATGTGCCCTGGGCTTCCTGGAACTGAAAGTCCTGCACTGGAATAAGTTTGAATGATGACTTGCCTGAGCCAAAAGGAAATGGTGTCTGGAAATTACTTTTCCGTCGTACCCGAGGAGACCAGAAGATTCTTTATTCCTGGGTGGAGATTCGCCGTCCTCTTTAGATATTTCCTTATAACTCTGTCAGGACACAAATTCAAGTCCTCTTGATTACCTGATTTTGGAATTGCTGGAATAGAGAAACCCTCGAACCTAGGATCCCCAACGGATGGGTTTTGGTTCTGTCGACAATCGAGGGGGCAACTTCAAGGAGATATCTCTCCAACCCCTTGAGTATTCTACCATGTAGGACAACCCATGAATTTCTCCTACTCTCTTCGCTGTCGCCAAATCTAACAAGAAGACCGCCTTAAGCGTAAGAATCCTGTCCACTATATCCTTCAACGGATCGAAGGGAGGCTTACTAAGCATATCTGGAACTCTAGCCAGGTCCCATTGCGGAACCCTAGGTGACGAGGGAGGACAGGACTGCTCAAAGCTCTTTATGAGCATCGAGATGTGTCTAGAATAACCTAGATCTATTCCTTCCAAGAGAAAAACTTTCCAAGGGCGGCTCTTACCCCTTTTACTGCTGGAATTGACCTGCCCAATTCATCCCTGAGGTGACCGAGAAAGTCTGCGATGTCGGGTACCGATGCTTCTAAAGTCTTTACTTCTTTGAAGCACACCATTTAGTAAAACCTGCCCAGTTTTCTTGGTAGACTGCTGTAGAGGACTGACTCAAGTAAAGTGACCTTCTATCACCTGTCTTGCTCGAATACCCTTGTCTTTTCAGGAGGCGCTGGATAACCTCCAGTCGTGAAGACGGAGGGATTGAAGATTCTCTTTGAGTCTCAGCAAGTGTGGGCGCCTCAGGAGGTCTGGTCTATCTGGAAGAGGCCACGGAGGGGGAATAGCCAGACCTTAAAATCTGCGAACCACTCTCTCTCCGGCCACCAAGGCACTACCAAAGTCAACTTTAGGTTATTGGCTGTCCTTACTCTGTTGAGAATCTGCCTGATCAGAGAGAAAAGAAGAAAGACGTAAACGTCCAGATCGTCCCCGCTTAAGCTGAAAGTCGACCTCCAATGCCGCCTTTGGGTCTGGGACAGAAGAACAGAAAACGGGAAGTTGCGCATTCAGTCTCGACGCGAAGAGATCCAATACCAGAGAACCCCCCATTCGGATGATGACTCTTGCTACTTCGGGGTGAAGAGACCATCTGTCCCTACTACTTGGCCTACCCTACTGAGGCCGTCGGCTAGAACGTTTTCCCTTTCCCAGAATGAATCTCGCCGATAGTCTGGCTTGTTCCTTTCCTGCCCATTACAGGACTTGCAAGGCGAGAACGCACAACTCCTTCGACTTCAATCCTCCTTCCTTCTTTATGTACTCCACTACTGTGGCAGTGTCCGACATTAATGCTACTGAGTTTCCTTTTAGAAATGGACCGAAGTGTAGACAGGCTTCCTGAATAGCCCTCATCCCCAGAACATTGATGTGGAGAGACTTTTCTGTTTCCGTCCATCTGCCTCTCGTTGCTTTTCCTAGAGGATGGGTTCCCCACTCTTCTTTTGATACGTCTGTGAAGAGCAGAAACTCTGTAGGTCCGGGGGACAGTGGCATCCCTTTCAGAGTGCTCGCTCGATCTTGCACCATTCCAGGGATTGTTTGTTCTCCGGTAGAACTGGAACAATCTCGTTTGGGGAACTTCTCTGATCCCATCGATCTTTTAAGTTCCACTGGATGCTCCTGATCTTCTGTCTTCCTTGGGGATCATCTTCTCTAATGACACTAGGTGTCCTATCAACCCCTGCCAATTCTTTGCTCTTCTGGGTTGACCTGCCAGGAAGGGACAGAGGACTGGGTCTAGATTGGTCATCCTGTCTACTGATGGAAACGCCTTGACTAATAAGGAATCCAGGACTATCCCCAAATACGCCATGTTGTTGGTTTGGGACAAATGAGACTTGTCCAGATTGATGGTGATGTCCAGAATTTTGCAAAGATGAAGAAGCTCCACGCCTTGTTGCTTCAAGACTTCCTTTGAGGAAGAAAAGGAGTAACCAGTCGTCCATGTACCGAATTAGGCGGATCCCCCGTTCGTGAGGCCAAATGGAGATCGTCCTAAAAATTCTCGTGAGTACCTGGGGGGCTGTGGACAGGCCGAAGCATAGGGCTCTGAACTTCAAAATCTGGGCACCCCACTTCACCCGGAGATACTTCCTGCTCGTTGGATGAATGGGATTTTGAAAATAGGCATCCTTGAGGTCTATGGATATCATGAAATCTCCTTCCCTCAAGGACGCCATGACTGTTCTTGGGGTGTCCATCTAAAATTGCGTTTTCCGAATGAATTTGTTGAGGGCTGACAGGTCTATCACTGGTCTCCAACCTCCCGTTGCTTTCTCTACCAGGAAGAGTCGACTGTAGAACTCCGGACCCGGAAGATGAACAGTCTCCATTGCTCCGTTCTCCAACCTTGTGGAGACTTCTTCCCTCAAGGTTGCTCTCTTCCGGGGGTTTTGGCGGCCAACCACTCCGCCTGGCTTGCTGGCACCAAGGGAGGTGGAACTTCTAGAAAAGGGAGCCTGTAGCCCTCTTTCCAAACAGTTACCGTCCATGGTTCAGCCCCGTGGAGTTTCCAAGCTTGCCAAAATTGTCTGAGGTATCCCCCTACCTGAGGCTTGGGGAGGGGAAGGGGGTTTCCCACAACCTTCTACGGGAGGAACGTCCTGAACGACCTCTCCTGGCTGAAGAGAAGGAATTCCTATAGGAGGAAGGGGCTGAATTGGTTCCCCTTCGGGAGGGATATGCTGACTGAGCTCACTGTGATGTCGAAGGTACTCTCCCCACTTGAGTTGGGGAAGACCGAGAACTAGCGGGAGCCTCGGATACAGGCCTTCCAAATACCGGTCTCCTCGCCGATTGAACCTTCGGCAAGACGGTATCTTTCTTCTTCTTGATGGAAAAAGACCTTCGTTGCAAACCGTAATATTCCGAAGGGCCCTCGCTTCCCCGCCCGGGATTCTCCTGGAAAGTTTCTTCAGGACCGAGTCTCTTCTTCCCAAGATCCGGTTCGCAGACAATGCCAAGGCCTGGAACGTGAGAAACTGAAGGGCACGGCCGCCCGATCCGACCAATTCCTTTAGGGCTTCTCTCTTGGTAGGATCCAAAGAGTCTGTAGGGATCTGGGTACCTACTAAAGTAGTAGCCCACCCATCCCACCATGAGGCGACCTTCACGAGATCCTTGGACATCCCCTCCATCATGATGGACTCGGATGTGAAAAGAACAAGGGGGCGCCGCAGCCGCCCTGCCTTCCGGGGCACCTTGTCCTAACACTTCTAGGACGTCCTCTAGCTCGCTAGCCCCAAGTGGACGTCCTTCTAAAACATAATACTTGCTTTGTGATTTCAGGCCCTGTAGCAGTTTGGCCGAACTGTGACCTTTGGAGGTGTCCCTATTGCGGGTGAACACCTTATCAATATGTGTACGCCCCAACTTTACGTCCCTCGCCTCGGGAAGAGCCAAAGATGACTTCTTCTGGACGGGCTCCTCCATAATCCTATTAAGGCCAGAGCGCCAGTCAACTACTTCTTAAGGTAGTGGCTCCTCAATTTTGTGACTCCTTATTAAGGAGATCACCCTCCTATAAGTCCTCCGGCACTCCAAGATTCGCGTCCGCATCCATGTCCTCCGTCCGGCGATGGGGTGTAGATTCATCACGGGCACCTCCACTCTGACGGGACCTGCGGCTAAGACCTTCTGGAGAGACGGGCACCTCTGTCACTTACCGAGCCTTTGATAAAGGGACGGGCTCCTCCGTGGAGGCGTGCCACGGAGGGATCCGTGCACTTGTAGAGTCAACAAGGGCACCTCCGCTCTGACGAGTCTCGCGGTTAAGCCTTTCAGGAGAGACGGGTGCCTCCGGCATTTCGAGCCTTCGACAAGGGGACGGGCTCCTCCGTGAAGGTGTTCGACGGAGGGATCCGTGCACGACGATAACCTCCACGGGCTGACTCGTCGAGGCTGCCCCCGGAGAGCCTCACCACAGAGCCCGTGACTGTAGTCAGGTCTTTGAGCTTACACTGGACGGGAATTGCCGTGGTGGCCAGGACCTCCGTCCTATAGGCGGAGTCCTCCATTAGGACGGGCATAGCCGTGGTGGCGAGGGCCTCTGTCCTATAGGCGGGGTCCTCCGTTAGGACGGGCATTGCCGAGGTGGCGAGGGCCTCCGTCCTAAAGGCGGAGTCCTCCGCTAGGCGGACCTCCGGGCCCTTGCCGTGGCGGCGAGGGCCTCCGTCCTATAAGCGGAGTCCTCCGTTGGCAAGCCCTCATTGTCGTAGACCAGGTCCTCCATCCGGGGTTGATAAGCTGTACCGACGGGCGCCTCCGCACTAGGTTGTGGACTGAGGATGGGCACTGCCGTGGAGGCGAGAGCCTCCGTCCTCCATTGTCTCTCTTCGAGGGGGACGAGGCTTCCGTGGGCTTGCCCGACGGAGGAAGCCGTCCCTGTCGATCGCTCACATGAGCTGACTCGCAAGGCTGCCCGTCCGAAACGGCGACTCCCCACACTGGTCGGGTAGAGTCGTCTATTTCGCGGCCTTACGCCTATCCGACGGGGACCTTGGGTCCTTCCGAGGATCAATCTATGGCTGGCAGAGACCCTTCTAGGAGGACTGTCTCTGTTATGCCATAGCTGCTCCTCCTGAGTCTTGCCCGACGGAGGAAGCCGTCCCTGTCAATCGCTCGGATGAGCTGACTCGACAAGGCTGCCCGTCCGAAACGGCGACTCCCCACTCTGGTCGGGTAGAGTCGTCTATTTCGCGGCCTTACGCCTAGCCGACGGGGACCTTGGGTCCTTTCGAGGATCAATCTGTGGCTGGCAGAGGCCCTTCTAGGAGGACTGTCTCTGTTATGCCATAGCTGCTACTCCTGAGTTTCTTCCTCGGGGACCCTGATGTCCTCCTTCCATTTCGCGAACTGGAACAGGACCTGGAAGAGATCGCCTTCTCCTGGAACCGCTGACGGTGAGTCTTCCTTCTCTAGGATGCCTTCAGCTGCGGAGGTACCTGAAAAACATGCCCAAGAATCGGGCGAAGAGACAGGGACATTTTACTCCACAAAGGATAAAGACGAGACGTGACCCTCAAGCAGAAGGGCACCGTCTCTAAGACCCCCACTAACCTCACCTTCAGGCGGCCCCCCTTGCCTGGAAAGAATCTGCTACCCCACTATCATGAAGAACAGACTCCTGGGGAAGAGCCCCTGGCTTCTTCCCCGCAACGGACTTACCTCGTCCCCTACTCTGGGTAGGGGAAGGTAGTAGGGAAACTCTAACTGACGTTCCTCCTGGAAACGTCAAGAGCGAAGAGGTGCTAGCCTTCTGGGCGACCTCTTGGAAGGCTTCTTATCATTGGTACCTAAACGTACCCACTGCACTTCTGCCCCTGCACAACGAGCACAAGACTAATAATCACAAGGGAAAGCACAAAGGAATATACTGTAAAAAACCCAAAGCACAAGCAAAAGCACTAAGCACGAGGGAGAGCACAACGGGCCACGGGAAAACCACACGGAACACGAGACGGGGTCACAAAGGTCGAACTGAGATAAGAGGAGCGTCGAGATGTTATCACGACGCGACCAGAAAACTTACTGGAGATCACAGCCTAAGATCACAGGTGGCCTACCGCGGGGTTGCCCTCAGGGCATGTATCCTTCTGGTAGGTCTACCATTACAGAAGAGGAGTAGGGTAAACTACACAAAACTCTGGTTGTTAGAGAGGAGGTTCCAGGTAACTCCTAAGAAAGTGTTTCGAGGTAAGTTTCTGTGTCGGATCAATTAACAATTAAAGGCAATGCTACCTCCCAAAGCTTAAAACTCATAGATCTGGTACTTAACTTTGATGGAGTGACCTGAGAGTCCGCCATCAGTACGAATATGGAGAAAAAACACCAAAAAACACCAAAACAAAAAACGCAAAGCGCGAGTGGAACGGGTGCTATATAAGGAGTGAGTTCACTAGCGTGGGTTGGGTTGGTAGTAGTGGCCTGCGCGGCATTGGTGTTGAATGGCACCTCGCTATGTCAGGGATATTGAAGAGGAAATATCTAAATGGTGTGAGACCTCTGGTTGTGAATTATTACGCCCCAGTCATTATACCGACACCTTATAGGTGAGCGAGCTGAGTTCAACCTGGCATTCCTATGCAATTTTTCTCTGGTAATATATAGCAGTTATATACTGTACCTTAGAAATGGTGCTAAAGAAGCATTTCACTGGGCGGCACAGGAGGAGCCCAGAAATACCTTCGTCATTTTCGTTCAATTTTCCCTCAGGTACGAGGTTATCCTACAGGGTTTTGGCTTTTGTTCTAATTATGTTGGTATCAAGACTAACCTTCTTTTCCTGATATCCAAATTGATAATGCATTTTCGAGGAGTCAAAACACACTTACTGTAGTGTCCTTGGAGAACATTATTGAGGCAGTTTAACATATTTTCATTTCATCCTTTTTTATGTAGCGAACCGTCAATTCGTTCACTCCGTAAATGCGGGCAACAGACGCATAGCTACTGCCTGCCTTAAGTATGTCCAATAATTTCACTTTCTCGTTCACCGACATCATTTTTCTCTTTTTCTTGGGTTCACTAGAGGATGCACAGGGTAGAGGATGTTCAGGAGCCATTTTCAGGGGCGTCACAAGCACGATTTTACACTAAAAAAGCACAAGAAAACGGCTAAAAATTCCATGCGGCAAGACTAAGCAACACAAGCGAAGCGAGAGAGAACAATGAATGCGGTCTCCCTTCACGGGGTGCACGGCAGGGAGAGATGCTAGGTAAAGCGTCTCGGCGGCTCGGCCAATCAGCTTGTGAGATTCTGAAGCCGAGATGGCCAGCAAATCAGAGAGGTGGATTTAGAGTTGCATGTCATCTCCGTGTTGATACCTGATGTTCTACTGTACTCTCCTTGCCTTCTGATAGCGCCCGCATAATTTTTGCACCATTTTTTTATATAAGATATTTTGAAAATCCGCAATGCACTACGGCCGAGAAACTTAGGCCTCGAAATGGCGAGGGATTACAGTATGCTTATTCTAAAGAGACTAGAAAGAGAAATTTATGAAAAGCTGAGAGATGAACAAGCAAGATTTAGAAAAGGTAGAAGATGTATTGACCAAATTTGCATTGTAAGACACATTGTACAACAATGTGTAAAATATAATAATTCACTATTAATGGCATGTGTGGACTATGAAAAAGCCTTTGGAAGTGTGCACCAGCCAATTTTGTGGAGACTCATGCACTATTATGGAATTCCTCTTAAATATGTAAATTTCATAAAGCATGTTCATGAGCATAATAAGTGCAAAGTTAATGTTAGTGTAGTCTTATCAAATGCATTTCCAGTTAACAGTGGAGTTTATGTTGTTTATCCTCCTCATGGATTTTGTAATGCATACAATAGTTGGGGGATGGTGAAGAAGGATTGGACTGGATTGGTAATAGGAAATTAGCTGACCTAGAGTATGCTGACGATGCTGTCATTACTAGCAGAACACCACAGGATTTGCAATGCTTGCATACCAGAATGTATTAAATATAACAAGAGGTTGGGCTTAGGATAAATAGAAGAAAGACAGAAATTATGAGAACGGAATATGCAATGGAAGATGAAATATCATTAGAAGAAGAATGGATTAATAAGGTAGAATCATTTAAATATTTAGGAACTATGATCACTAATACAGGGTCTTCAGAATTGGAATTTAATGAAAGATTGAAAAAAGCAAATCAGACAATAGCAAGGTTAACCCTTTTACCCCCAAAGGACGTACTGGTACGTTTCACAAAAGCCATCCCTTTACCCCCATGGACGTACCGGTGCGTCCTTGCAAAAAAATGCTATAAAAATTTGTTTTTCATATTTTTTGATAATTTTTTGAGAAAATTCAGGCATTTTCCAAGAGAATGAGACCAACCTGACCTCTCTATGACAAAAATTAAGGCTGTTAGAGCAATTTAAAAATAATATACTGCAAAATGTGCTGGGAAAAAAATAACCCCCTGGGGCTTAAGGGTTGGAAATTTCCAAAAACCCCGGGGGTAATAGGGTTAAGTAAAATTTGGAAATCAAATTGCCTGAAATTACATATAAAAATCAGGGTATATATCAGTTTAATGAGGTCAGTGTTACTATATGGACATGAGTCATGGTATGACAATGAAACAATATCCAACAGATTTTGTAGATTTGAGAACAAAGCTCTCAGAAGAATATTGGGAGTGAAATGGCAGGGCATGATTAGAGATAGAACTATAAGAGAGATTACTTGAGTGTCATATATGGATGAGATCATGGTGAAGGGTAGATGGAGATGGTTTGGTCATGCTCTTTACACTCCAAAAGAAAGATTAGTTCACAAAAATATTTAATTGGGCTCCACAAGGCACTAAAAGAGTTGGAAGACCGAGACCTACATGGCTGAGGCCTATAAAGCGTGAAGTAGGAGAGGATGAATGGAGCAGTATTGATTTAAAAGCTCAAGATAGAGACATCTAGCGTAATCTAACCGAGGCCCTTTGTATCAATAGGCGTAGGAGGAGATGATGATGAAAGTATCAACAGGAAATCACTCAATTTGCGGGCCTGCCTTCTGCCAAAAATGTGACGTCACCAGACATACAGTACTTCTTTTCTTAAATTTATGGTATATAGTAATGTAGGCTACACATAACAACTGATTTAGATCACTGGAATACTTGGTATCGTTACTCGATGTTTCAATAATGGGAATAAGAGTACCTGGTAACAAATCAATAGGAAACCACTTGATTTGCCATTCGCCTTCCGCCCGAAATAAGATGTGACCAGACATGCACTGTGATATGAACTCGACAAAGAATGACTTGTGAAATACGTAAAACCAACCTCTGTATTTTAATGCAAGAAAAAATACTAGCCTACCCTGGAAAAGTATTTCATTTTTATAATTAAAAAAATATATATTACTTCAAGAAAATATTTGTCCTCCTAGTGAACTTTTATAGATAAATATTATACTAATTATAGTCAAATTTATGCTACATAGTACTCATAACAACCAATACAGACCCATGAAATATTTTGTACCATTACTCAATATTTCAAATATGGGAATACTAACA
The DNA here is from genome assembly GCF_036898095.1 of Palaemon carinicauda. Taxonomy (NCBI): domain Eukaryota; kingdom Metazoa; phylum Arthropoda; class Malacostraca; order Decapoda; family Palaemonidae; genus Palaemon; species Palaemon carinicauda. The sequence continues at coordinate 204,555,146 of NC_090725.1, read as the reverse complement.
TTAATTGATAGCCTATTAAAAGGAAATCACACGATTTCTTGGCTTCGACAGAAATATGACGTCACCAGGTGTACAGGTACGGTACAGTATGAACTCAACATACAGTATATCAAGACTTTCCTTAATACAGTACAGTATATATCTTATTCAAAATGAATACTGTATACTATCATGGTTTTAGAAGAGGTAGGGGTTGTATGAATCAGATTTTTACAGTTAGGCAGATATGCGAGAAATATTTAGCAAAAGGTAAGGAGGTGTATGTTGCGTTTATGGATTTGGAGAAAGCATATGATAGAGTTGATAGGGAAGCAATGTGGAATGTGATGAGGTTATATGGAGTTGGTGGAAGGTTGTTGCAAGCAGTGAAAAGTTTCTACAAAGGTAGTAAAGCATGTGTTAGAATAGGAAATGAAGTGAGTGATTGGTTTCCGGTGAGAGTGGGGCTGAGACAGGGATGTGTGATGTCGCCGTGGTTGTTTAACTTGTATGTTGATGGAGTGGTGAGAGAGGTGAATGCTAGAGTGCTTGGACGAGGATTAAAACTGGTAGGCGAGAATGACCATGAATGGGAGGTAAATCAGTTGTTGTTTGCGGATGATACTGTACTGGTAGCAGACACAGAAGAGAAGCTTGACCGACTAGTGACAGAATTTGGAAGGGTGTGTGAGAGAAGGAAGTTGAGAGTTAATGTGGGTAAGAGTAAGGTTATGAGATGTACGAGAAGGGAAGGTGGTGCAAGGTTGAATGTCAAGTTGAATGGAGAGTTACTTGAGGAGGTGGATCAGTTAAGTACTTGGGGTCTGTTGTTGCAGCAAATGGTGGAGTGGAAGCAGATGTACGTCAGAGAGTGAATGAAGGTTGCAAAGTGTTGGAGGCAGCTAAGGGAGTAGTAAAAAATAGAGGGTTGGGCATGAATGTAAAGAGAGTTCTATATGAGAAAGTGATTGTACCAACTGTAATGTATGGATCGGAGTTGTGGGGAATGAAAGTGATGGAGAGACAGAAATTGAATGTGTTTGAGATGAAGTGTCTAAGGAGTATGGCTGGTGTATCTCGAGTAGATAGGGTTAGGAACGAAGTGGTGAGGGAGAGAACGGGTGTAAGAAATGAGTTAGCGGCTAGAGTGGATATGAATGTGTTGAGGTGGTTTGGCCATATTGAGAGAATGGAAAATGGTTGTCTGCTAAAGAAGGTGATGAACGCAAGAGTTGATGGGAGAAGTACAAGAGGAAGGCCAAGGTTTGGGTGGATGGATGGTGTGAAGAAAGCTCTGGGTGATAGGAGGATAGATGTGAGAGAGGCAAGAGAGCGTGCTAGAAATAGGAATGAATAGCGAGCGATTGTGACGCAGTTCCAGTAGGCCCTGCTGCTTCCTCCGGTGCCTTAGATGACCACGGAGGTAGCAGCAGTAGGGGATTCAGCATTATGAAGCTTCATCTGTGGTGGATAATGTGGGAGGTTGGGCTGTGGCACCCCAGCAGTACCAGCTGAACTCGGTTGAGTCCCTGGTTAGGCTGAAGGAACGTAGAGAGTAGAGGTCCCCTTTTTGTTTTGTTTCATTGTTGGTGTCGGCTACCCCCCAAAATTGGAGGAAGTGCCTTGGTATATGGATCATTAAAAAAATACTAATTTACCAAGATAAACTCATTTTTATGTAAGAAAATAGACTACTTCTAAGGAAATAGTTGTTATTAGTGTACTACTTCTAACAGACTTCTGACACAAACGCATTAAAAAAGTGGTCGTAAAGTCCCATAGGTTGTAAGTTGACGACTACTTGTAGTGCTGGAACCAAATTTAATAAGAATTAGAAGATAGCAGGTTCACATCCTTTCACCAAATGGCCAAAGTCAAAAGTGGCATCACTTATTTGGCAGGTGGGTGACTTGCCCTCACCCACCATAACTTCCTTGTTAACGATTCAACAGCCATTCAAGTTTTAGTTTAAGTATGTATCTCTTTTTTGAAAGAACCTAAAGTTTGCTATCATATCAGAACAACTACATCTGAGTATGAAAGTATTTTTACTAAGAATCAATTAGGAATATCTAGCTTTCCTGCCTAATAATTTAAGCAAAACTTACTGTGAGCTGTACATCTGCGTCATTATTGAATGCATTCTCTTCATCAGAGGAGGAGTCATTCAATGACTGGACTTCACCATGCTCATCAATATCTAGAGGACTATCACAGATATAACTTGACATCATGTAGAAACCTCAGGCAAGGTTCTTGATGTTCCTGAAAATAGTTGGAAAAAATAAATTAGTCCCTGTTCTTGAAAATCATGAACAAATATGAAAAATCACAGAATTTTAAAGTAAATTTTATTTTTCCTAACTAAACAAACCTGAGTCCATTAATAAGAGTATGATTCAGTGAGGCTGGAATTCAGCAGTTAATATTCATAACAAGGTGGTGATAGTTACTGTCAAGTGGTGGGTATGCCCCACTCACCTGAGAGTTCACTAAGAAGCCTCTTAGACCTTACCTCAAGACCTAAGGGGCAGCTGGGACAAGAAGTGGTGGATAAGCCCTGCTCACCTGAAAGTTCAATGAGAAGCTTGTTTGACCATAACTTAAGACTTAATGGGAAGCTGGAGCAAGAAGCAGTGGGTAAGCCCTGCTCACCTGATAATTTACTAAGAAGCCTCTTCGACTGTAACTTGAGATTTAAGAGGCAGCTGGGGAGGAAGTGGTGGGTAAGGCCCGCTCACATGACAGTTCACTGAGAAGCCTCTTTGTCCTCAACTAGAGACTTTAGGGACAGCTGGGGCAAGAAGTGGTGGATAAGCACCGCTCACTGGACAGTTCACTAAGATGCCTATCTGACCTCAAGTCAAGACTTAGGGGCAGCTGGGGCAAGAAGTGGTGAGTAGGACCAGCTCACCTAACAGTTCATTAAGAAGCCTCTTTGAACTTAAGACTTGAAAGGCAGCTAGGGCAAGAGGCAAGAAGTGGTGGGTAAGGCCCGCTCACATGACAGTTCACTGAGAAGCCTCTTTGTCCTTAACTTGAGAATTTAGGGGCAGCTGGGGCAAGAAGTGGTGGATAAGCACCGCTCACTGGACAGTTCACTAAGAAGCCTATCTGATCTCAACTCAAGACTTAGGGACAGCTGGGGCAAGAAGTGGTGAGTAGGACCAGCTCACCTAACAGTTCATTAAGAAGCCTCTTTGACCTTAAGACTTGAAAGGCAGCTGGGGCAAGAGGCAAGAAGTGCTGGGTAAGGCCTGCTCACCTGACAGTTCACTGAGAAGCCTCTTTGACCTTAACTCAAAACTTAAAAGGCAGCTGGGGCATGGAGTGGTGGGTAAGCCCCACTCACCTGACAGTTCAGAGAAGCCTCTTTGACCTTAACTCAAAACTTAAAAGGCAGCTGGGGCATGAAGTGGTGGGTAAGCTCCACTCACCTGACAGTTCAGAGAAGCCTCTTTGACCTTAACTCAAAACTTAAAAGACAGCTGGGGCATGAAGTGGTGGGTAAGCCCCACTCACCTGACAGTTCACTGAGAAGCCTCTTGGACCTTAAGACTTAAGGGGACCGTCTGCTACGGTGTTTGACACCAAAACTTTAAAAAATCGGAAATTGTTTTATTGTTTCTATGTATGCAGAAACAGATTGTACATGCTCTCCAGAAGTTTCAAGCAATTATTTCAACAAATAATAAAGATATAGCGGTCTTTAAATGACATCATCCTTACTGCATCGTCTGCCTGACTGAGTTTGAAAGAATCATCTTTGTGTGTTTATTTTTGCATATATATAGGGATTTTTTCACTTATGCTTCAAAATCTCGCAAGTCTGGCAGAGATGGAAGGCATTGGTAGAGGGTAGGCTAACGCAAACTACGATCTATGAGAAGAACAGCCAGAGTTTCCAAAGACGTATCGAAGTTACGTTGCATGTGTGTTCGTTTACTAGCAGTTCGTATGTACATTGTGTTTTCACAACGTCCTCGAGAATTTTATAGCAAGGCCAATGTTACCTAAGGTCATAGAAAGAACAAAAAGTAAGCAGAGAGCAACAAAACAGAACCAACAAGAGAGGGAAACATGAAAATGAGTACAAAGCTGGAACATTCTAACTAAAACTCGGGCAACAATGAGAGGCCACTAGCAACTTACGACACCCTTACAACAGGTGTATTAGTAAACTAGGGTTTCAAATAGCTTGTTTAGGGAGCCTTCATGAAGGAGTAAACAATAAAAGTACAAAGTAAGGTTAACTTAATGATGTTATCTTGATTTTATTTTTTAAAAAAGCAAAAAATTATATAGCAGTGGTGGGCAAGCCTCACTCACCTGACAGTTCACTGAGAAGTCTCTTTGACCTCAAATTGAGAGTTAAGGGGCAGTTAGGACAATTCTGACAGTTCACTGAGAAACCTCTTTGACCTTGACTTAGGACTTAAGGGGCAGTTAGGGCAAGAAGTGGTAGGTAAGCCATGCTCACCTGACAGTTCACCGAGAAGCCTCTTTGACCTAATTTAATACCTAAGGGGCAGCTGGGACAAGAATTGGTGGGTAAGCCCTGTTCATCCGACAGTTCACTGAGAAGCCTCTTTGATCTTGACTTAAGACTTAAGGGGCCGCTGGGGCACAGTGGCGTCATGAGGGCTGTTGGCGCCCTATGGAGCAGTTAATAATGACACCTTCAAAAGTTGGGAGAGATCTTTTTATTTGAGTTTATTAATCTTGGCAAGAAATGTTTGCCTTCAGTATTTAGTAGATTCGAGAAAAAACCCTCAGAAGGATATTGGGAGGACACGAATAGAAATGAAACTACAAGACAAATTACTTGAGTGTCATATGTGGATGAGATCATGGAGTGGGGTAGATGGAGATGGTTTGGGCATGCTCTCATCACTCCCCTAGAGAGATTAGTTCACCAAATGTTTGGCTGGGTTCCAACAAGGCACTAAGAGAGTTGGAAGACCCAGGCCTACATGGCTGAAGACAATGAAGCATCAAGTAGGAGATGATGAATAGAGAAGCATTGATTTTAAAGCTCAAGATGGAGACGACTGGCAAAATCTAACCAAGGCTCTCTGCGTCAAAAGGTGTAGAAGATGATGATGATGATGATGATGATTTCAGATATATTATGTTTAAAGGGAAGCATTCCAATTTCTATAATAATATTCTGGAATGGTAAAGCACAAACCAAATTAACAAACCGATATATTTTAATTTATAAATAATAGATATAATTATTATCTATTAAATTTTATGAATAAATTCCAATACATTAATAGTATAGATAAAATGTAAACTAGTAAAGACTCACATTGACAAGCAACTCTAAATAACCGATGACAAATTGCATAAATATAGCAATAAAAAGTAGATAAGCATTAGTAAATCCAGGTGGCTAGGAAAATCATGAAATTGTACAATTTACTGACATTATAAATGTTAATATTAGAAAAAAGTGAATTTGAGGTAAAATTTTCATAGTTATAATGCATGAAAACTGATAAGAACAGTCACTAATTATAAACATACTTTATTTCAAGGATTATGTTTAACCCTGGATAGGTACGATGGGTCGTTTGCGACCCCGAGCGTCAAAAAAAAACAGGTTTTTCTCACGTGACTCACCCCCGTGACTGAATTTGTGGGTGATCTACCTGCAGGAGGTGTCTCCCCTACACGCTCTAGTAGTGTCCAGATGTGCATTGCTGTAGCTGTACTCCTTCCCCGATTTCTGAGACGCGTCGGGGTCGTTCGCGACCGAGTTTACCCTTCTAAGGTAGTTTGCATAATTATCAAAGTTATTACGTATTATGAAATTGTCGTAGAATGGTGCAACTTGTATAGGTTATCAGTTGTGGAAAGTCTTGGTGGATTGTTTGGCTACCATGTGCATGATTTTTTTTTTAGTTAAAATGTCGTTCATCACCACGAGGACCATTTTACCGCGATTGCCCCTTTTTCATTTTTTTTCATTTTTTTGCCAAGTCATTTTTCCGTAAGATATTGACAAATAGGGTCGTAAAACTTTTGCTTGTTTAGTGTTGGAAAGTGTGTCTAGATGATCTGGCTACCCATGCATGACTTTGTTTTTGTCAGATACGACGTAGTTATTGGTATATTGGGTATTTAACTGCAGTTACCAATTTCTGTTTTTTTTCAATATTTGTAAAAATTACTACGTAGTAAGGAATTGCCGTATATTATTGATTTTTTTTCATGTTTATGTGTTAGAAAGTGTGCCTTGATGGTTGGGCTAACACGTGCATGTCTTTTTTTTTATCTGAGATGCCGTATATTAGAATGTCGGGCATTTTACCGCGAGTGTCCCTTTTTCATTTTTTTTCATTTTTTGGCCAAGTCATTTTTCCGTAAGATATTGCGAAATAGTGTCGTAAAACTTTTGCTTTTTTAGTGTTGGAAAGTGTGTCTAGATGATCTGGCTACCCATGCGTGATTTTGTTTTTGTCAGATACGACGTAGTTATTGGTACATTGGGTATTTAACTGCGGTTGCCAATTTCTGTTTTTTTTTCAATATTTGTAAAAATTTACTACGTAGTAAGGAATTGCCGTATATTATTGATTTTTTTTTCATGTTTATGTGTTAGAAAGTGTGCCTTGATGGTTGGGCTAACACGTGCATGTCTTTTTTTTTATCTGAGATGCCGTATATTAGAATGTTGGGCATTTTTCCGCGAGTGCCCCTTTTTATTTGTTTTGCATTTTTTTGCTTAGTCATGTTACCGTAAGGAATTGGCAAGTAGTGTCTCAAAACTTATATTTTTATAGTGTTGGAAAGTGTTTCTAGATGATCTGGCTACCAATGCCTATTTTTTTTTAGCCAGATATGGCGTATATATAAGTATGTGTTCGATTTTCCTGTGATTGCCATTTTTTCGTTTTTTCCCATTTCTTTCAAAATTACTACGTACTAAGGAACTATCACAGAGTAATATTTCATTTATATGTTTATTTGTCGGAAAATGTGCCTTGATGGTTTGCCTAGCACGTGGCTGAAATTTTTTTTTTCTGAAATGCCGTATATTAGAATGGCCATTTTTCCACGAGTGCCCCTTTTTATTTGTTTTGCATTTTTTTGCTTAGTCATGTTACCGTAAGGAATTGGCAAGTAGTGTCGCAAAACTTATAATTTTATAGTGTTGGAAAGTGTTTCTAGATGATCTGGCTACCCATGCCTATCTTCTTTTTTTAGCCAGATATGGCGTATATATAGGTATGTGTTCGATTTTCCTGTGATTGCCATTTTTTCGTTTTTTCCCATTTCTTTCAAAATTACTACGTACTAAGGAACTATCACAGAGTAATTATTCATTTAGATGTTTATTTGTCGGAAAATGTGCCTTGATGGTTTGCCTAGCACGTGGCTGAATTTTTTTTTTCTGAAATGCCGTATATTAGAATGTTAGCCATTTTTCCGCGAGTGCCCCTTTTTATTTGTTTTGCATTTTTTTGCTTAGTCATGTTACCGTAAGGAATTGGCAAGTAGTGTCGCAAAACTTATATTTTTATAGTGTTGGAAAGTGTTTCTAGATGATCTGGCTACCCATGCCTATCTTTTTTTTAGCCAGATATGGCGTATATATAGGTATGTGTTCGATTTTCCGGTGATTGCCATTTTTTCGTTTTTTCCCAATTCTTTCAAAATTACTACGTACTAAGGAACTATCACAGAGTAATGATTCCTCTAGATGTTTATTTGTCGGAAAATTTTGTTTACTTTTTTTTTTTGATTGAATATCATCAATTTTTTTAGCTAAAATATTATATTGTTTTACATTTTTTTTTTTTTTTTCGATTTTATTTCCCTTCAAAAAAATTTTTTTGGGTCAGAATTTTAATTTTATAGTCGTAAAATAATCGTCAATTATCCAGCAACCCACCATACAATTTTTATGCATATCCAATAATAATTAGATTAGTAAATAACACCTTGAAATTGACATACCCTTCCTACATTTCAAGTGGCAGATTAGGGAGTCTGAGTAAGTGTGGTTGGCGGCCATTTTGTGGACATATCCGAAGCGTAAGCTGCCCTATCTATATATATTCTTATTCCCTATAGAATTTGTGATATTTTGGTATATTTTTACCTGCATAAATATCATATTATATATTAAATATATGTATTTTTTTACGAAATTTCTAAGTACTCAAAAAATTACCTTTAGATATGGCCCCTGATATAAATGTAATTTACAAAATAATGAAGATTTTTTTACATATTTCTATTTTAGGATAACATATGTTTATTCCCTAAAAAAATTAGCCACTTCCTATTTCATTTGGGTACCCAAAAAAATTCATGAAATTTGGACAAATTTTTTTGGCCAAAAAAAGTTACCCTTTTTTTCTCATTTCAGATCTTCACCTCCATGGGTCTGACTTCATCCAAAATACATCAAGATGTGTCCTAAACATTCAAGAATCAATTCCTAAAAGGAATTGTGTATATATGTATAAACTTTTTTTTTATGAATTTTTATGTCAGGTCTTTTTTTTTCTACTTAATTTTTTAAAATATTTATAATAAATAGTTTTTCTGCAGATGAGTCGTATTTATCTTTACAGTTGTTTTAAGCATTCATTGAAGTTTTTTTTGGCAAAAGAAAAAAGGAGGTTACTGCAAAAACTGATTTTTCAAGAATTTTTTTTGGCGTCGGGGTCGTTCGCGTCCGAGTATACCCTTAAAGGGGTGTCCGAGGAGCGTACCTATCCAGGGTTAAGCATGTTGCACGAGTCAAATTAATGAAAACCAAAAGGTTGAAGTACTGTATGCTTAAGACAAACCATATGTAGAAAGATAAGACATTATAAATCCATTAGAAGGTAAAGATAATTAGAGTGTCATTGATAATATAAATTCAAAAACAAAGAAAATGATTGACAATGAATTAATACTGCTATGATCAGCAGTATCTGAAGGCTAACTTGAATGTTTGAGAAGACACTTTCATCCCCAGCTTGTATAATGAATCATTTTAATTCCTGTGGGTTAGTGGTAAAAAAATAATCTTGTCTCTTTAGAAGCATGAACAGTTCCAAGTAATCTAAGTCACTGTCATAGAAACTTGCTACATAAATGAACATTTCCTTGATGTATGCTTCATTGGTTGTACATGGCAACTCCTTCATATCCAAAAGAATAATAACACCTTTTACCCGATGTTAAATCTCAATATCTGATGATATGCCTGCATCATCACCAGCTTCACTAGGTAATTTTTTCTTCACTCTGCATCGTCTGTCAATTCTTATATACCCCACATGACAGAGCTCCTTTGTTTTTTTTTAAAAAGAAGTCTGGAAGATTTCTTTCCGATTTGCAAGGAAATAAACTTGCAATGCCCATGTATCTTGTGTTGCCTCAAGGAAATTAATTTTCAGATGCTGCACTCTCTTCTGGACTCTGTTATTCCTAGTGAGTAAAATATTCCAGAAACAGAAAGTAAAAAAGAAATGAAATGTATAAATTCTGCTAAACAGCTGTGATGCTTCACTTCTGGCATTTGTTGTCTAATTCAACGCCCTTCCTATAGTTGAACCAAATCCCCCATATGTTCATGTATGGGTCAAACTTCATCAGCTTTAGCACTCAAGCGTTTTTCAGGTTCAGCTTTAATAGATACACTATAGGCAAATACTTCTTCTGTCTCTTCCATCAATATGTCGTCCTTGAAAAAGTTATGCAATGCCTACACAGTTCCAAAAAATGTGGACATCCCCCCCTTATGAGCTGCAAAATGAAACCCAACCAGATTTAATGAATGGTTGTCAGTTCACAAATATTGATTTAGGATTCACTTTCTCCAGCTGCTGCATCCTTTTGGTGTACTTGAATAAATCCAATGAAATTCTCTTTCACAAATTGTTTTTTTCAACACATATCTTTTGTTATCTGGCATTTGTTTTCTGTGTGCAGCATATGGAGTTGAATCGAGCATTGAGCTCTTTGGGTGGTTATAACAGTAGAAGCAATAATTTGGATGAATTAATTTGGAACTACAGCAGACAAATATGAAGGGGACATTTGATTTTGACAGATAATCCTGATGGCTTTTTAGGACAGGATCTAGCTCTGCGATTAGTTTTAAAAGGACTCTGAAATTTTCCAAATTCTTTTTGTTTAATTGGACACTATATTATCTGTGTGACTTTTCAGAGCTAAATTTAGTTATAACAGATATCTAATACAAAGCAGATTTCTCTTGAAGTTTGTCGCCACTTTTCCTTCGTGGCATTTTGCTCTTGAAACTATTTGTTGATTAAACCTTTCTTTTCAACAAGATACCTTTCTACTTCCTTCGATCTTGTGAAGGAATCTCTGACTATTTTTGAGAGTAATGATTTTTTGTTACTTTCCAACGCTAAACCTTCCTCAAGCTCAGGAGAGGAGCACTGGCTGGCAGCCTCCGTTGAAGAAAAACTTAAAAAAGTAGGCATGAAAAACAAAATACTACACTTTTGACAGGTGACTAGACTATAAAAGACCGAAACACCATTGTAGTTTGTCTGATCACAAACTTATAAACTATTTTTAATTCTTTCATCTGCAGAAATTATATTTTATGGGATGATGATGGCGAGATACTTCATGGGGGGTCAATGTATTTTCCTACGTCTACTTAACCATAGATCTTGGGCATAATATCTTTTAAAATATTATAATGGCTTAGTAAGCATTGTTTGGAAATTTACTTGAAAAAACAACTATTCATTTTAGTACGAATATTAATAAAGCATTAAATAATTCAAAATATTCAGATTCTGATTTTTTTAAACACTACTAAACTAAAGTAGGCTTTTAAATTATTTATCAATGTAACACTGTGATAGGCTATATTTTGTTTATAAGGTTATGTTAGCTTAGTTTATTACTGAAAAATTTTATTGTATGGAGGGCTTGATTTTTTGTAGTGTTAAATGTTTTAGGCCAAGGGAATCATGGTGTTTCAAGAATAGTAAGGTCGTAATAAGTTTTGACAGTAGTCTATAGCAATTAGCACATAATGATTACATTTATATATAATTCTATTAAGTCCTTATCAAAGTCGTCGTCGTTAACTATGAACAACTCTCAATGTTGGGAGAATTGTTTCCTAGAAGACAAGATCAGCCAATAGTCATGATACCATGGACGATGTATCCCACGGTTGCAAGCCTACACTCAAGTGTGTGTGTGTGTGTGTGTGTGTGTGTGTGTGTGTGTGTGTGTATGTGTGTGTGTGTGTGTGTATAATGTTATTTTTATAATGAAATAAATTTTTGAATATACTTACCCGGTGATTATAATAGCTGCAACTCTGTTGCTCGACAGAAAACTCTACGGAAGAAATTCGCCAGCGATCGCTATACAGGTTGCGGGTGTGCCCAACAGCGCCATCTGTCGTCCAAGTACCCAGTACTCAATGTAAACAAAGAACTCAATTTTCTCCTCGGTCCACTGCGTCTCTATTGGGGAGGAAGGGAGGGTCCTTTAATTTATAATCACCGGGTAAGTATATTCAAAAATTTATTTTATTATAAAAATAACATTTTTCAATATTTAACTTAGCCGGTGATTATAATAGCTGATTCACACCCAGGGGGGTGGGTAGAGACCAGCATTATATGTTTACATTATTATGAGCTAAGAATTTTTATTTCATTTTAGAAGTTATCAAAATAACAAAAACAAAATAAATAGGTACCTGGTAAGGAAGTCGACTTGAACAATTACTCTGCCTTTTTAAGTACGTCTTCCTTACGGAGCCTCGCGATCCTCTCAGGATGCTGAGCGACCCCTAGGATCTGAAGTATCAAGGGTTGCAACCCATACAACAGGACCTCATCAAAACCCCTAATCTAGGCGCTTCTCAAGAAATGACTTTGACCACCCGCCAAATCAACCAGGATGCGAAAGGCTTCTTAGCCTTCCGGACAACCCCAAAAAAATAACAATAAAAACATTTCAAGAGAAAGATTAAAAAGGTTATGGAATTAGGGAATTGTAGTGGTTGAGCCCTCACCCACTACTGCACTCGCTGCTATGAATGGTCCCAGAGTGTAGCAGTCCTCGTAAAGAGACTGGACATCCTTAAGGTAAAAAGACGCGAACACTGACTTGCTTCTCCAATAGGTTGCGTCCATTATACTTCGCAGAGATCTATTTTGTTTAAAGGCCACGGAAGTTGCGACAGCTCTAACTTCATGTGTCTTTACCCTCAGCAAAGCTTGGTCTTCCTCATTCAGATGGGAATGAGCTTCTCGTATTAACAGTCTGATAAAATAGGATAAGGCATTCTTTGACATAGGCAAAGATGGTTTCTTAACTGAACACCATAAAGCTTCTGACGGGCCTCTTAAAGGTTTAGTTCGTTTTAAATAGAACTTAAGAGCTCTGACAGGGCATAAGACTCTTTCTAGTTCATTTCCAACCATATTCGATAAGCTTGGAATATCGAACAATTTTGGCCAAGGTCGAGAAGGTAGCTCGTTTTTGGCTAGAAAACCAAGTTGTAAAGAACATGTAGCCGTTTCAGATGAGAAACCGATGTTCTTGCTGAAGGCATGAATCTCACTGACTCTTTTAGCTGTAGCTAGACAAACCAGGAAAAGAGTCTTTAAGGTGAGATCTTTCAGGGAGGCTGATTGTAGCGGCTCGAACCTGTCTGACATGAGGAATCTTAGTACCACGTCTAAATTCCAACCAGGTGTAACCAAACGACGCTCCTTCGTGGTCTCAAAAGACTTAAGGAGGTCCTGTAGATCTTTATTGTTGGAAAGATCTAAGCCTCTGTGACGGAAGACTGATGCCAACATGCTTCTGTAACCCTTGATAGTGGGAGCTGAAAGAGATCGTTCTTTCCTCAGATATAAGAGGAAGTCAGCTATTTGAGTTACAGAGGTACTGGTCGAGGATACTGATACTGACTTGCACCAGTTGCGGAAGACTTCCCACTTCGATTGGTAGACTCTAAGGGTGGATGTTCTCCTTGCTCTAGCAATCGCTCTGGCTGCCTCCTTCGAAAAGCCTCTAGCTCTCGAGATTCTTTCGATAGTCTGAAGGCAGTCAGACGAAGAGCGTGGAGGCCTTGGTGTACCTTCTTTACGTGTGGCTGACGTAGAAGGTCCACCCTTAGGGGAAGTGTTCTGGGAACGTCTACTAGCCATCGAAGTACCTCGGTGAACCATTCTCTCGCGGGCCAGAGGGGAGCAACTAGCGTCAACCTTGTCCCTTCGTGAGAGGCGAACTTCTGCAGTACCTTGTTGACAATCTTGAACGGAGGGAATGCATATAGATCTAGATGAGACCAATCTAGGGGAAAGGCATCTATATGAACTGCTGCTGGGTCCGGGATTGGTGAGCAATAAATTGGGAGCCTCTTGGTCATCGAGGTTGCGAAGAGATCTATGGTCGGCTGGCCCCAGGTGGCCCAAAGACTCTTGCATACATCCTTGTGGAGGGTCCATTCTGTTGGAAGAATTTGTCCCTTCCGACTGAGACAATCTGCCATGACATTCAAGTTGCCTTGGATGAACCTCGTAAGTAGCGATATGTTTAGATCTTTTGACCAGGTGAGGAGGTCCCTTGCGATCTCGTACAGCGTCAGTGAGTGGGTCCCTCCTTGCTTGGAGATGTACGCCAAAGCCGTGGTGTTGTCAGAGTTCACCTCCACCACTTTGCCTTGAAGGAGAGACCTGAAGCTTTTCAAGGCCAGATGTACTGCCAGTAGCTCCTTGCAGTTGATATGCATTGTCCTTTGACTCGAGTTCCATATTCCCGAGCATTCCCGACCGTCTAATGTCGCGCCCCAGCCTACGTCTGATGCGTCCGAGAAGAGAACGTGGTTGGGAGTCTGAACAACCAGGGGCAGACCCTCTCTGAGGTTGATACTGTCCTTCCACCATGTTAGGCAAGACTTCATCTTCTCGGAAATGGGAATCGAGACCGCTTCTAGCGTCTTGTCCTTTTTCCAGTGAAATGCTAGGTGATATTGAAGAGGACGGAGGTGTAGTCTTCCTAATGCTACGAACTGTTCCAGGGATGATAGCGTCCCTATCAGGCTCATCCACTTCCTGACTGAACATCGTTCCTTCTTTAGCATGTTCTGGATGCATAACAGGGCTTGGCTTGTTCTGGGGGCCGACGGAAAAGCCCGAAAAGCTAGACTGTGAATCTCCATCCCTAAATACACAATAGTTTGGGATGGGACCACTTGAGACTTTTCCATATTGACAAGGAGACCCAATTCCTTGGTCAGATCTAGAGTCCACTTTAGATCCTTCAGACAGCGACGACTGGAAGAAGCTCTTAGAAGCCAGTCGTCCAAATAGAGGGAGGCTCGGATGTCCGCTAAATGAAGGAATTTGGCTACATTCCTCATCAGCCTCGTAAACACAAGAGGAGCTGTGCTTAGGCCAAAGCACAGGGCTTGAAACTGGTAGACAACCTTTTCGTAAACAAATCTCAGAAAAGGTTGGGAGTCTGGGTGGATGGGGACGTGGAAGTATGCGTCCCTTAGGTCTAAAGAGACCATCCAGTCTTCCCTTCTGACCGCTGCTAGAACGGACTTTGTGGTCTCCATGGAGAACGTCTGCTTTGTGACAAAGACATTCAGCGCACTGACGTCTAGCACCGGCCTCCACCCTCCTGTCTTCTTTGCCACTAAGAAGAGACGGTTGTAGAAGCCCGGGGTTTGATGGTCCAGGACTTTGACTACCGCTCCCTTTTCTAGTAAGAGAGACACTTCCTGTTTCAATGCTCGTCTCTTGTCTTCCTCTCTGTACCTGGGAGAGAGATCGATGGGAGACGTTGCTAGAGGGGGTTTTCGTACAAACGGGATCTTGTACCCCTCTCTGAGCAACTTCACAGATTGTGCATCTGCGCCTCTCTTCTCCCAGGTCTGCCAGAAGTTCTTGAGTCTGGCTCCCACTGCTGTCTGAAGAAGCTGGCAGTCAGACTCTGCCTTTAAAGGACTTGGTTCCTTTCTTCTTTCCACGTCTCCCTTCGGCACGAGCACCTCCTCTGCTGGAGGCTCTGCCACGAAAGGGCGGAATAAATCGGGACGCTGGAGTGTCCATCCTTGGTCTAGCTGACAAGGTAGGCAAAGGGGTGGCTTTGCGAGCAGAGGACGCAACCAGATCATGAGTATCCTTCTGTATCAAAGAAGCAGCAATCTCCTTAATCAGGTCCTCTGGAAAGAGGCACTTGGAGAGAGGAGCAAACAGAAGTTCGGATCTTTGGCAAGGTGTAACTCCAGCTGACAGGAAAGAGCAAAGGTTCTCACGCTTCTTGAGGACTCCGGACACGAAAGATGCAGCAAGCTCATTAGATCCGTCACGTACGGCCTTGTCCATGCAGGACATGATGAGCAATGAAGTCTCCTTCTCTGTCGGAGAGATCTTCCTGCTTAGAGCTCCCAGACACCAGTCTAAAAAGTTGAAGACCTCGAAGGCTCTAAATATCCCTTTCAAAAGGTGGTCCAGGTCCGAAGATGACCAACATATCTTTGAGCGTCTCATGGCTAGCCGGCGGGGAGAGTCTACAAGACTTGAGAAGTCGCCCTGGGCAGAGGCAGGAACTCCGAAGCCGAGAACTTCTCCCGTGGCATACCAGACGCTCGATCTAGAAGAGAGTCTAGCAGGGGGAAACGTAAAGGCTGTCTTCCCTAGACTCTTTTTGGACTGCATTCATTCTCCTATCACTCGTAAAGCTCTCTTGGACGAGCGTGCGAGGACGAGTCTAGTAAAGGCAGGCGAGGATGACGGCATACCTAAAACAAACTCTGACGGAGGAGAGCGCGGAGCCACAGACACAAACTGGTCTGGAAACATCTCTTTGAACAGTGCTAAAACCTTCCTAAAGTCCAAAGAGGGTTGCGTAGACTTAGGCTCGTCAAGATCCGAATGTGGTTCATCTACGTGTGCAGCACCATCATCATCAGAAAGACCATCATCCGAGTATTGAGGAGGAAGCGGCAATGGAGTAGGTAACGGCTGGTTAGCTGAGTCCGGTCGCACGGGTGCACGCGTGACTGAACCGGACGCAACGTCATGGAACTGTTGCCCAGTCTGTGAGCTGGCAACAACCATAGCAGCGCGGGGACGCACAGCGTCTACTCCAGACTGTCTAGCCTGATGTGGGTGAGCAGTGGCAACCACACTGGGTTGCGGAGGTTGACGCACCGCGTCAAAACAAAACAACTCTGACGGTTGTTGTACCTCACGAACGTCAACGGAAGGCTCCGTGCGTCGCTGAACGTCAACATGCGGCTGGCAGGGCACACTGGAACGCATGGGTGGCGGAACTCTCTCAACTGGAGTGCGCAAGAAGGTCGCCTCAGCGTCCACAGGACGCACAACCGAGTGTGTGGTTGGTTGTAGGCAAGAGGCTGTACTAGCAGGTGCAGCAGCAACCTTCTCCGCACGCAAGTCCTGCATCAGTGACGTTAATTGGGACTGCATGCTCTGCAGCAAAGACCACTTAGGGTCTGCAGGAGCAGGTGCGGCGACAGACGGTGTAACTGTCTGAGGCGGTACCGCTTTGCCTCTCTTAGGAGGTGAGCAGTCATCGGATGACTGCAGCGAGTCCGAACTGACCCAGTGGCTACAACTGGGCCGTTGGACTTGCGCGGAAGGGACCGACTTGCGCTTCAACGGTCGTGAGACCTTGGTCCATGGTTTCTTGCGAGAAACCTCTTCCGCAGACGAGGTATAAATGGGCTCTCTCGTCTTTGTGTGGTGGGGGCGATCTTGGGTAGATACGCCCGAAACCACAGAGGGAACGTCTGTTCGCTGATTAAAGCCTCTCGAACCCATTTGTCGTACGACATTGCTTCTCCCCTGGACTTGGGAGCTTGCAAGAGGTCCCGGACTAGAAGGACGACAGGCACGAACAGACGAACCCTCAAGCGCAACACTATCACTCACTTTGTCACTTCCCACTGCACTTTTACACTTCAGCTCCTTGACATCTGCCATGAGCTGATTACGGTCACTAGCCAGTGACTCAACTCTCTCACCCAGAGCTTGGATGGCACGCATCATATCAGCCATCGAAGGTTCCTGAGTGCCAGAAGGGGGGTTAGGAGCAACCACTACAGGGGAAGGAATAGGTTGTGGGGCATGAGGAGAGGAAATGTCAATAGATCGAGAGGAACTTCTCCTAACTCTATCTCTCTCTAGCCTACATGTATATTTTTGGAATTCGATAAAATCGAATTCCGAAAGCCCAACGCACTCCTCACATCGATCTTCCAATTGACAGGTTTTATCCCGACAATTGGAACAAACAGTGTGAGGGTCGATAGAGGCCTTCGGAAGACGCCTTGAACAGTCCCTAGTATTACACTTCCTAAATTTTGGGACTTGAGAAGGGTCAGCCATTTTGAATTGGTCAAAGGG